>NC_071536.1:35611536-35911536 GCF_026979565.1 Vidua chalybeata | reverse complement strand
AGGCAACTGCCTCAGGCTGTGCCAGGGGAGGTTTGGGTTGGACACTGGGAAGAATTTCTTCACTGAAAGGGTGGTCAAGCTGCCCAGGTGGAGTCACCATCCCTGGAGATGTCTGAGGAAAGACAGGATGTGGCACTCAGTGCTCTGGTTTAATTGATGAGGCGGAGATCAGTCAGATGTTGGATTCAGTGATGCTGGAGGTCTTTTCCAGCCTTAATGATTTTATGTTCTATGATTATGCAGGTCTTTCATGCACACATGTACGCTGGCACATTCATGTTTGCTCACAAAGCACATCCCAGTGTTACTCCTGCTGGATTTTTAGCCAGGGAACCCATTGAGTATCTACTACTCTCCAAAAGAGTTAAATACAGGTTTAAGGAAATATTGTTGTATTAGGGCAGAGGTGGAGGGAGGGAAAAGAAACTAGATAAATTTGAAATAAAATATTTCAAAATAATTCCCTGGACAGGGGAAAAGGGGAGAATGAATGAAAAAAAAAAACAAAAAAAAACCCCAAAAAACAGTATATCAAAATACAGCAAGTTCTAAACTGAAACAGCAAACGATTACTGGGAAAAGCAATTAAATGCTGATGCCCCTTATTTTCTTCAAGATCTTTCTCATGAGCCTCACACTTCACCCACCACCAAACCCTTTCCACACCGAGGTTTTATCCGGCAGCTGATCATAAGGAGGCACATTTCCCTAACGTGTACTTTCTTAGGCACAGCTTTGTAGAGCATTAAGGCAAGAGACTTCAATCCTGTGGGCAATGTTATGCATCTACAAGGAAAATATTCAACCTCTCCACTTGGCACCTGCCCCTGTGCTATTTGGAGGCAGCCCCATCTCCACAGCAGCACCCAGGATATTCCTACTCAGAGTGACTGAAGAAACCTTCCACTGGAATTGACTGGCTTTAAAATTGCCTCTTCCCTTTGCCCCCTATTCCATGGATTTTCATAACCACAGGGGAAAAGACGACATGAGATAAAAATAAGTGTGGCCACTGCGGATCCAAAATCAAGGGGAAAGTGTCAGGGCAGTGTTTTGCTTTGGGTTTTAGTGGAGACAAAATAACTGAAACTACTAGGAAAGATAACGTATGACTAAGAAAATTCCCTGAGCAATCAGAGGATGTGTTTTCAGCTTTTTTACATTCTAGTTTTATTTTCTCACAGCAATGAAATAGGATGAGATTGGAGTCCCATGACCAAGCTGGCGCAATCCACGCACCCTACCTGGATAATCACGGACTGTAAATCATCATTTTATAAGAATTTAACTTTTCAGCTTCCAACATAATCAAAAGTGGTGGCGAGGGGGGCCACTAATCATGACAAAAAATATACTTCAGCTTCTTTCTTGAAGTGCCAACTCCAATAAGTTCTCCGAGCGAAATTAAATGCATGCTCTTATTCCAAACCACAGTTTCCCCCTGGGATGGCCCGATCTCAAGTGGGGGCTGAAAGGCCAGTTGAACCACAGCCCAGGGTTACACCCATTTTTGCAGTTTTTTTTAACTACTGCATGTAGTATAAATTGTATCCCAGCCCACTCAGTGACTGTGCTTTCCAGCATTGGTAATAAAAAAAGATGTCTTCATAGTTTCCACATTCCAGCACTAACGAGTGGGCCAGTCCATATCTTCCCTCGGTTTCTCACAGTTTTGTGTTTGTTTGTTTTAAAGGCTTCTCTGCAAAGCTAAGGGCAGAAAAGAAAGAAAGATCTGGTGTGTGGCGTGACGGTTGGCGCCGAGTCTGAGAACAGTAACAAAGAGTCATTTTAGAGCAGAAATTAAAGTGGAAAAGACCCATTAGTCCATGTGCTGCGTGTCCCTGCCAGTGCGAGGGTGCTCCACAGAGCGATGCTTTTCCGCAGGCTCAGCACCGAGCTCCCCACTCCTGCCACCAACGCCAAAATCACGACATTTGAGCGCAAAACGCATCCCAAATCCTCAGAGAGGGAGTTCCACCTCCTGAAGCCTCCCAGAGACCAAGCATCTCCTCTGGACCCTGGCCTGGCCTGTCCTCCAGCAAAGGAGCCGGTCGTGGTGTCGGCGTGCCAGCTGCTGCCCTGACACCGCACCGGCCAAAGCAAACATCACACCATGCAGATTTATAACAAAAAGTGGAGCAGAGGCCAAACACAATGCCCTCCTGGTGGGAGGAAGTGTGGAGACAAGACTTTTTCCTTTTTTTTTCCTCCCCCTTCCTCTTGGAAGGGAGGAGAAATGCTTCTTGGCTCCTCACTGTGAAATACAGCAGTGGCAGGGGAAAGGGAGCAAATCCAGGCACTGGCTTCTGCAGATATCGATCTCTCTGCACTCTGAAGTGGATTGTGACCTTTGAAAACCTCACCCCCAGCCAGAGAGCGGGGTCAAGGAAGACTCTCTGAGATGGAAATAGCCATTTTAGTCACTTTTTAACCTTGCAGTCCCTCAGCAGGATATGAAATCCTTGAGATCGTGCAGGTTCTGCAACACAAGGCAAGTGCTGCAGCAGGCTGGGCAAATTGGAAGGAAAGGGTGGAGTGGGGTCAAATTTTTCCATCCCAGCTCCCAGATCATCTCCAGAAAGCTGATGGCATAGAGGGGAGTTAGAAAGGGTGAAGTCCTTTGCCTGTGGCATGAGTAAAATGCAGAGGCAAAAGAGAAGAGTGGAAGCACAAATGGGTTCACACTATTGCAAAAAAAAAAAAAAAAAAAAAAAAAAAAGAGTAATTTTATGCTTTAACAATACTGGCACTCAGGAAAGATGCAGTTCTTGAAAGCTGTCATGTGTTTGGGACTCCAGTATTCCCCTCCAGACACATCCATCCTCCATTCACAGGACTGATGGCCAACACATTCAGGGCTAATTCGGCGCATTCCTGATCCCTGGGACCCGCTCTGCGTGTGCAGAAGAACTTCTCACAATGCAGGCAGTTGATCTGCACACACTGCAGGCTTTGTCCAGGACTTCTCCATGTCAGGCATCCAAAGTGGAGCTGCTGAAGTCCGGAAACAGCCCAGACAAATAGTGAAAACACTATTTCTCTGTATGCAGAATATTTTTAAGCAGAATAAGGGCTCTTGGATTATGCTGGCTGTGTAGGGGAACAACCTTAAAAGTCCACTATGAGAATGTAAGCACTCAGCAGACAGGCCAGCCAGGGTAACAAGCCTCTGTATCAAATGATAATCGAGGCTAGGAGAAGCAAATCCGAATTTCCTAAGCACGGAGAGGGCTCACAGGACTGGTGGAGACGGTACTTACCATAGGAAAGTGTTAACAAGCAGTGAAAGAACTGAAGCGCATCTAATTAAAAATGCATACCAAGGCATAAAGACAGAGTATAAGAGTAAACAAATGGCAGAGACCAGATTTGTTTGCAATAAATGAAGAGGAAAACACCACACAATGCAAACTCATCCAGCACAGAGGATACGGAGGGAGGCGGGCAGGGAAAGGCACCACTCTGCAAAAACCTCCCGAAGCAAAGTACAAGGCAAGAGAAAAGCACGTGGTGCACTCAAGCATAGATGAGGGGGGACAAAGGCCTGGAACTAGCTCCAAGACACCATCCCTGGTAGGAATATTTGCTGTTTCCAAACAGGTACCACACTGCAATATGGTTAGACCAAAAGATGCTGCCAAGCAGAGCTCCAGCTCAGCATATGAACAGGCCACCGCAGGACACAAAAATAAACAAGGCCTTATGGGAAAGAGTACGTTTTAATATTTCTGCTGTAAAATATCTAGAAATAGGCAGGAAGATACTGATTTTGTTGAGGAGGTTGGGGATGTCATGAAAGAGTCACTTCTGTTTAACTGGCTGGATGCACAGAGTTTGTGGCTATTTATATGAGTGGCACAGCCCCATCTGCATTGGATTTAGAGAAACAAAAATATCTTCAAATCTTAGAATGATTTGAGTTGGAAGGGACCTTAAAGCTCATCTGTTCCCACCTTTGTCATGGCCAGAGACACCTTCCACCATCCCAGGTTGCTCCAAGCCCTATCCAGCCTGGCCCTGGACACTTCCAGGGATCCAGGGACAGCCCCAGCTTCTCTGGGCACGCTGTGCCAGCATCTGCTCACCCTCACAGGGAAGATGTGCCATTAGAAGAGCTCTTGCATCCCGGAAATACTGACTCCCTGCACTGTTGGTGTGTTCATCATTCCTGATTCTGAACAACACTGGAAAACAAAGCCCAGACACTCTGCCAAGACTTGTTATGTCACACCTTAACCACAAGGAAAACATGGGCTTTCCAGGGCCAGCAGGAACTCAGGCCCATTGGCAGCAGCTTGTCCTCTCTTCCCTCACCCCAGTGACAAGGCCACCTTCCTTTATTCCATAATTTTCTCTCTTTTGGGTCCTGCAGCACTGAACAATGGTGATCACACCATTTCCCAGAAGCAGCATTTGCTTGATTACTGCAGAGCACTGTCATCTGTTTGTTTTTTCAACACATGATAGGCCACTGCCTTCATCCCCTTGGGATTCCCAGCCAAGCGCAGTTCCCATCCAAATGGGGATAAAAGTTCAATTTTATTTCACGGTTTTGTCTTCCTTACAACAAATCTTTTCTGACAGAGTTTTCTGACTGCTAAACTGTTCCGTTTTGAGCAATTGATCTAAAACATCTGTCTTTGAGATGAAAAGCCACGTTGAAGGGATACTGAGACGCTATTCCAAAGGTGTGGAAGTTTTCTGAACACCAAACTAGTAAGCAACAGGAGGGAACTTTTAGGAAAACTCATGCACCTCACCACTTGGGTTTGCAGCGTGCATCTTTCCCCGGAAAGTTTTGCCAACTGCCACATAATACAGGAAGTCGTGCTTCAAAATATTTAAGGTTGCATTTCTCACTATTTCCTCCTTATCGTTTATAAGACCCACATTTTAAAATGTCAGCCTACATATGGGAATGTTTAATCTCAAGGATGCTGATCCTTTGGGAAACTTTTTTAATCTTCTCCTAAAGTTGGGGGATTTGTTGGGTTCCCCCCCCACCCCCTTTGCTTCTCTCTTCTCTTAATGTTTTGCTTCTGTTTAGGCTGTACCTTGTTTCTTAGCTGCCTTTAAACCCCCCAGCCTCAAGCTGCTCTTCCTGTAAAGAGGACTTATATACACCTTCAATTGTAATACAATTGAAGGCAGGAATATTACGTTCCCCTGATATTTCAGTTTTCCAAGAAATACAACAAAATGATAAACCAGCAAATTTAACTCAGAACATTTAAACTGTGAAAGTTTGTGTGCATGGTATTAGTTCTGCAATGGGCCTGAATACCAGTCCCAATGTTTGGCATTAAATTTTAGTTTAAATTCCATTACTTCCGCTTGCCCATATTACTGCATTTATTTTTAGTGCGTGTGTTCCTTACTGCCAATTTAAATTCATTTAATGTATTTAATGTTAGGCACACAACAGTTTTTCAATACCTTTCTGTTATTTGGCTCTATAAATAGCTTTCCAAAATATGATTTATTTTATTTTAGTTAAGTTTTGGCAAGAAAACAGGGGGCATGGGGAGTTCTTCAAGAACAAATTTACTACTGGCAACACTGCTAAGAAGGGCATGGAGACCAGCATCAGAAATCCATCTTATTCACAGAAAGGGCAAATCCACTGGGGATTAAGTGTAGCCCCACTCCACCCTCCCCTTCCCTGTCCCCCTTGGCTACCCTCCATTTACCAGCTCAGACATGGAACTAGGACTTATTCCTTGATTCAGAAAAAAGGAGCTATTAGAAGGCAACACCAGTTCCGAGTGTGCTGGACCCCGTCCAGGCAAAATTTGTTCATTTCTTAATAATAACAACATCACATCCTTCTAGCTTATTAATAAATAAAGGGTTTGGAGGGGCAATAAAAAGATTTTTCTTTTTTCATATACTAAATGAAACTATTGCTATAAAGGCCCTACATAATTCACAGTAACCTGTGGTATCATAATAAACTGTGTTCTTTGGCCCCAAGCTCTTACAGTGCTTAAGAACATGTTTAACTGAGGCACTGAATATGACTCCCATTTAGAAAAATAAAAAGAAATGTTTCCCTGCCTTTCAGGAGAACATATGTGCCAACATTTAGATATTTGGGCACCTGTGCGCCTTGAATCCTGGAAACAACCACAGTGAGGTCAGTGACAACCAAAAGTACCAGATTCTGCTTATTGAAGAAGATAAATGCTTTGTTTTATGCAAAGCTTTCTTCAGCAAGCTTCTAATCACATCAGGAATGGACTTGAGATACCTTCCCCCAAAACACCAGTGGACCACAAGGTGCAGCCATTTTTGACAAGTGTTTTAGACTTCCTCCTTCAGGCTAAAAGATCTGTCTGTGTGGATGAGAGCAGTCCTGGACAACAAACAAAAAGCCAGTATCACACAAAAAAACCCATCAGCAGCTCCAAAAGCTATAATGAAATAAATTCTATTTGCTATCATGAAACTGAAAAATTATATAATGAAGAATATGTATGTGTGTATACATGTGTATATATATATATACATGTATATATATATATATATAGGCTGGGCATCAACAGACACCCATCCCACATACCAGTGCTGTTGTCTCTAGAACAGATCCTTTTGGAATAGATTGTTTTCTGGGAATAGTTTTTTTCTATATCTTCTGATAAGGACCTTTAAAGGCCATCTAGTCCAAACTCCTTCCAACAAACATCTTTAACTAGACCAGGTAGCTCAGAGTCCCATCCAGCCTGACCAGGAGCAGGACAGCCACCACTTCTCAGGACAGCCTTCTTCACTGTTTTACCTCCCTTATTAAAACTTCCTTATTTCCAAGCTAAACCAACCCCCTTTCAGTTTATCCCTCGTCCTCCTATCACAACAGGCCCTGCTAAAAATTTGCTCCCATCTTTCTTACAGGGGAAAATATGCACAGTCTTGACCTTTTGGTGTCTGGCAGCCTGAGGATATGGTGGACCCCATGTTGAGGTGCCTGCTCTTCCCTTTGTTTCCTCCTCTGATGGAGCACTAATGAGTGCAATTATGTGTCTTTTGGATTATTAATCTACACGCAAGAATGCAGTCCTGAACCTTCAGAAAAAGCCATCCCACTCCTAGTTTTAAGACACAGCCCTGATGAGTCCTGCCCTGCATCCAGCTCATCAGACCCTCCAGGAAGAGGTGAGGTTTCAGGGTGACAGTGTGGCTGTGGAATGAGGTCAGCTGCTGCCTCTCCCAGTCTCACCTTTCCTGTGTGGAAAACAGGATGTCACTCAGTGATGTCTCATGCCTTTCCCCCAGTCAGACTGAGAAATGGGGACACTGCACATCCTCTTACACCACTCAGCTGCAAAACTGGTGTGGGGCTTTGAATAATTAACAGCAACGACCAGCCGTGGCTGCTTACAAGAGTCATCAAGAGAGATTAGCTGGAAGCAAGTACTGATGCTCTTAAACTTCTTATGTCTACAGCTGGCCTTGTTTTTTTCCCTCCTGTTTCATTTAGCACCAAATTCTCCAGGTGCTTACAGGGCAGAGCTGTACCAGGGGCTGGTCCCCGCTGCCACCCCAGAGCTCAGTCCTGCTCAGGGACTGCCCCACTGCAGCTCTGCTCCCCACGTTGGAACAGCTGCCCCAGCTCAATGCCATCGAGTTCAAATTCCCTGGATTTTGTTTGCCGTGCCATAAAAAGAACATGGTAGCTGCAGTCCATCATGTTAAATCATTTTAGCACCTCCTTTACCCTACATAGACTTACAGTGCTGAGAGCACATTTGTATTTTTCTCCTGCTACTTTGGATTTATACAAAAAATGCCCCAATTTCCATTTATTTGTGGCAGAATATTGCCTGTCTTCTTGTTTTATCTTTTCAGCTTAAGAAAAATAACATAGGACATGATCACCACTAACAAGACAGCACGTTCTATATAACTTCTCCCGCTGTGTTGTTTTATTTACCAGCTTTCAAATCCCTAACCTTCCTCTCTCCAACTTCCTTTTAAATGAAAGGATCCTCTTGTCTCTGTGAAGTTCTTGTCATCTGCACTGGTTTGCGTGTTAAAGTTTCAGCATCCATTTAATCAGCGATGGTTATTCTGCCTAATGACTCCTATACCCCTGCTAATACTCTTTTATCTGGCTCTAATATTTTAAGATCTTGTCTAATATTAATGCTAAATGCTAATAGTAAAGATTTGCTACTAATATTTTAAGCTCTTGCTGGTCGTGTACTAATGTTTGGGGAGGTTCTTGGGAGTTCATTGTATTTGGAAGGACCGCTGGATAAATTCTAACAGCCTTTATGAGTACTGCATAGAAATCTAGGCAAAATAACTGGAATAGAGGGACAGGTTTTAGCAATTTATTTATGGAGTATCCTGCCAGCAACGAGCTCAGAGTCAGGTTGGAAATGTATGTGTGTGTGGGCATGTGACTGTGTGCCTCTCTGCAGCTCTCCAATAAACCAGGATAGAGAAAAATAACCCAAATAAACCAGGATAGAGAGAGAAAAAAAAAAAAAAAAAAAAAAAAAAAAAAAAAAAAAAACCAAAAAAAAAAAAAAAAAAAAAAACCACCAACATTGTGAGGCAGGGGAGGGGGACACCTGCAGCCTCTCCCCCACTGGGTTCCAGGCAGTGCTGCCACTCCAGGTGATGCTACAGGGACAGGGAAGGAGGTGGCTGCTGTCCCACAGGAATCCCAGCCCTGAAAGACAATTCCTTCAGTATTGCTACTTTACCACTTTTTTCTATATACCTACAGACAGCCACGTTTATCTCTTGGCAATAGAAACTCCTAAAGGTTTACAGAGGACTAGGAAAAAAATATTTAAAAGAAAAAATTAAATTAAAACCTCCCATATTTCAATATCAGTTTATTGACACGAACCTCTGCCACATGCAAAGGGAGAACAGAATCCACTCTGCCTCTGAAGAACAACCTCCTCCACTAAAAATAAAATACAGTGCAGCATTTATTTCACCACGGTTTAAGAGTTAATGAAAGATTTGCACCTGTACAGCTGTTGCAGACTGAAACAAGCTTGTGGAGAGAATGTGTTTTCTGGTTGAGACAGTTGTAAATGCCTTGAGTAAAAACACTGAGGACTGCTAATGGATAGGTTTATTTTAAAGCATGCCATCTGCTATCAATCATAGAGAAGTATAGGAAGCAAGTTTGGCTGTGCTCCCTCCTTGTGAGCCTGATAAAGATAGGGCTGTGGTACTCTGGAACATTTAGTACTCAAGAGAATAAAACATCAAACCTACTCAGCAGCTCCACTAACAATAATAAAAATGCCTCTGCCTAAAGGTGACATTCTGAATTTACGATTATTTGTGTCTATAAAGTGTATTCTTTGGCTCCTGACTCATTCTGACTGTCTCACTACAAGAACAATACATTAAGCCTGCCTGAAGTAAATGGAAATCCTATCCTTTTATTAAACCAGCAGCCAGTACCTGAGATGTTCTTATGCCCTGTAGGACCCAAAGAAGGTTTTCTGCTCTGACTGTTAATTCTTTTGGTAGGATTAAAGTCAACTGCAGCGAAAATGCTTATTTTGTGCACTCAGAACTAAGCCCTTCTCCAGGTAAATGTACTTTTAAAAGAATAAGAATAAAAACGAGAAAACCCAAGGCAGATTCTGAATATGCAAATACACCAAGCAAAGGCTGCAAAAACTGAAATTTACCCCAGTAGCTCATATTTTATGCTACTTAGCATCTGAGACAGGAAAAGCTTACACTGTGAGAACCTGCCCAGTAAAACCATGCATGAAACTCCCAAAAGGTGTGTGCCAATCTTCCTTCCTAGCTCTGAACTTCACATCTGCTGAAATTCTCCAGAATTGAATCCAGGGATTTTTTTTAATATAATTTTTTTCTTCCCTTTTTTTTTTTTTTTTCCCCTACCCTGCATTTTCCCCAGAAAAGGCAATTGGAAGATGCAGAGCTACTTCCCGGAGATACACGAGCATTTGGTTAACTTCAGAGATATGAATCATTCCCCTGGCTAACACCACATCCCTCTTCTCTCACTCACACTCTGGTACCCCACTGATCAGGGGCTTTTGAGCCTGCCTGCTTAAAAATAATTAAATATATAACACTTCTTGGCAAATTCACCAGATATAAAAAACACTTAGCAATGGAGCACACTGGATCTGATCACATTGGGCTCCTATCTGCAGCTTAACAAAATTCCCTTGCAAGCCTGCTGCTCATTGGAAAGCATTGCTGTGGAAGCTTGGGGAAAACCCACCTGGTGATCAAGCTCATGAGCCTAATTAAAGTTAGTAGAGAAATTAAAAGTGGCAAAAAAAAATTAGAACAGCAGCATGGAAAAAAAAAAAGAAAAGGAGTAAGCACTAGGAATGGGAAAAAGATAAAAATCAATGGGAAAAATGAGCTTTCCTTTGAAGTCTGCTCTGGAAAGTGACTGTGATTTCTTTCAATGCCCCCCACATCCTGAATTCTTTACAGAGCAGGCCATAGGTCCAAGGAGAAAACCAGAAAATGAAGGTTTAGACTCACAAAGTTCAAAATATTAAATCAAGGCTGATTTTGGGCTGTATTCACCATTTTGGCCCTCAAGAGTTTCACTGTCTTTAAAGTCCATGGTCAAATGACCACTG
The DNA here is from genome assembly GCF_026979565.1 of Vidua chalybeata. NCBI lineage: Eukaryota > Metazoa > Chordata > Aves > Passeriformes > Viduidae > Vidua > Vidua chalybeata. The sequence continues at coordinate 35,900,929 of NC_071536.1, read as the reverse complement.
GTTTCAAAAGATATCTTTAATCCCTTTGTCTGAGGAGCAAAAGAACTGAGAAATAAGTTTCTAGGGGAGAATCAAAACCAGTACATACTTGGAATGAGTAAGATGAAAGATTATGAAAAAAAAAATTATGAGACTATAGAGACAGAGGAAAACCACAAAGATAGAGAAGATTGTTCTACGGGGAAGTGGATAAGCTCTGAGCATGTTGGGAGCAGTCTGCATGGTCACTTGGCTGCAGAAACACAGAAATACTGGGAACAATGCAGGAATACAGGAAGGCAAAGCCCAAGTAACAGGAAGAACTGGAAAACAGGCAGTTATCAAAAATTCCATGCTCAGCAACACCTGGTGAATAACTCCCTGGAGGTACTTCTCACCTCTAGGTGAGGATTTCCAAATTGCTCCCTATCAAGAGCAACACGCCAACTCATTATGAAAAAAATATCAATGACCATCTCTCATTACTGAGCTCTGTACCAAAACCAGTCTGTTCCATGCTCCAAGAAGAGGGACAGCGAGTCACACAAGGGCACATCATAACACCAAGGTCACAGACCAGTCACAAACATTAAAACCTCCAGCAAAAAGAGTTCACCAAAACTCAAGCTGATCAAAAAATTATTATAGCATTGGAACTTTCACAGAGACGTAGCTTTTTCTCAAAAAATGTCATTGCCAGGATTTTAAGTCTGGGATGAGGGGCTTGGATAGCCAGAGAAAAGACAGAGGAAGCCAATCCAGACTCACCCATAGCCTGATGTACACGCCCAGGGATGGCGGGAGGTCCAGGTCCAAATCCCAACTCTGAAGACATTCCCAACATTGCTGACAGCATCCAGAAGGACAGAATTGCTTCATAGCCTTGCTCCACAACATTGTGCAGGAAAAAAAAAAATAATAATTCTCAAGGTTTTCTTTTTTCTGTCTCATGAGAAATGGAAACAAATTAAAAGGCTTGAAAATTTTTCATGGCATAGACTCCTGCCTGTGGCCAGCCCTAACCCCACGCTGCCCAGAGGTTCACAGGCACTCTGCTCCTACCAGAGCTCATATGGTGAACTCCCCATCTTTTGCACAAACTTAACAGGATCATTTTAGACTCGCACAGAACATTTTCCTGTGAAAGCTCGCAGGCTCGGAGCAGCTTGTCACCAGAGTTCAAGTCCCTGGCACACAGTTCATTGCAGCTCTAATGAAAAAGCACAATGATGGAGCCTGCGTTACTAAGATTAGACATTAGTGGCCGTATCAAGAAGAGAAATACCTGCAGATTAGCAGAGCAATTTGCTGCTCTAAATCTGAACCTTCTAATCTCTTTTTTTTTTTTTAAAGTAAGTAGCAGCCCATGAATATGGGAGCAGAATTAAAATTGCATTTACTAAGTGATTTCTAAAATACTTCAGCATGTGTTTTAGAAAACTGACAAGTCATTAAAATGTAGTTAATAAACATTATTCAGAACTCGTTGCTTTAGATTAACACTGCTTCAAAAACACAGACATTGATTGGTTCAGTGCACTGCTGCAAGAGGAATGCCGGCTGGTGTCCATGCCCTGTAGAAGGAAACATGATGGGCAACTCAGAGTTTACCTTACATCTGTATTTTCTAACTGCAAAAATATTTCAGAAATATTTCCAAAAGATTTTAAAACTTGGCATCCTGGCCACTGAGGGCATGCACAGAGACTGTAATCACAGGTGAAAACCATGGAAACATTGAAGGGTGGCAACAGACTGAGATAGTTGGGGTTGTTCAGCATGGAGAAGAAGTTTTGAGAAGACCTTAGAGCCACTTCAAGTGCCTAAAGGGATTCCAGGAGAACTAGAAAGGGACTTTGGGCAAGGGGGAATGGCTTCAAGCTGAAGAAGGGTAGATTTAGATTAGATTTTAGGAGGAAATTGTTCCTGGTGAGGATGGTGAGACCCTGGCATAGGGTGCCCAGAGAAGCTAGGGCTGTCCCTGGATCCCTGGAAGTGTCCAAGGCCAGGTTGGACAGGGCTTGGAGCACCCTGGGATAGTGGGAGGTGTCCCTGGCATGGAGGCTGGAATAAGATGAGATTTAAGGTCCCTTCCAACCCAAAGCATTCTATGATTCTAAGAAAACTAAAATAGGAGCAGAGATAGCAGCACCATTTTCAGTGACCAATTCAAAGGACCCTGAAATCATGAGCCATTTTTGATGAAACGTAGGTGAGAACCATCATGCACAGCTTTCACTGATGACAACTTTTTAAAATTTATTGTGTGACTGTCAAGAAATTTTCTCTTTTAGAAGCTCTGCCCTGAGCCAACTGGAGCTGACTGCTTTTCTTATTTCATGCAACCATGATCAGCTCAGATACTGTGGGAGAAACAAACTCAGGCACAACTCTCGACCCTGGACCATTGTTGGTGACCCAAAGCCACCAGGTGAGCTCCACCATCAGGTGCCCTCCCTGCTGCAGAGGACAGCAAGCTGGTTTTGATGTTGTTTACTGATATTTTGAAGGAAAGGGAAGGATTTAGTGAGGTATTAGTATTAGTAAGGGGTTGATCAAACTCTCTAGGACAGCCCCTCATCCTGTTTTAATTTTTTTTATGCAGGTACTGCAGGTCAAACTCTAACAGAAGAGAGCTGAAACTGAGAAGAGAGACAATGTATCTTAAAAATGAAAATATTACTATTCATAGTAATGTAGCTAAAGGGGAAAAAAAATCACAGCTCAGTAAAAATTGTGCCCATCTAACTTAAGCTAAGATAAATATTTGCAAATGCTCTTAATGACCATTTTTAATCACTTGCAGGATTTAGTGGCGGCTTTCTTTTGTTTTGTTTTTTTTCTAATAATAAACTAATTCATATTCAGAAATGTCTGTAACCTGGTGAATGGTTTTGATTTATGACATCTCTCAGACATGAGAATTCTGGATTTGAAAGCTGAAACATGAGGGAGATCCAGATCCTCCAAATGATTTTATTTTTCATTCTTTTAAAATGACTTGGAGCACAAAGTCTTTCACCATTTCATATTGCTACTTATAAGGAAAAAAGAAGAACACCTTGCACCAACTAAGATAATTTGAGTGATACCAGCAAATTTATCCTTTGAAGGTTCTTATGAGATGGGTGTGATTAAACCCATTTTACCTTCCTTGATCCAGGGTGCCATTTTTGGGGGCCACAAATCTCCATGAAACTCTACAAACCTGCTCATTTCCTCCCTTCACCATTGTGGCTTGGGCATGTTTGTTCCACGGGGCTAAGCAGAGCAAATGGTGGAGTCGTGGAGTATCCCAAATCAGAAAGGATCACCAGGATCATCGAGTCCAGCACCAGGAAGCTTCAGCAGAAGGAGAGTCTAAGGCAGATGTCACACACATGAGAGGGCTGGGATTGGAGCAAGGGTGAAGAGTGACTCCTCCAGTGACACATCTTGAAGCAGCAGGGATATTCTGAGGCTGTGAGAAGCTGCTCTGAAGAACACAAGGAAAACTGCCTGTTTGAAAAGAAAAAAGAGAAAAAGAAAAGAAAGAAAGGAGAAAAACAAATCTTTAAGAAACTCAGAAGTGCAGCTCAAGGTCTTGTTTTCCTTAGCCCAGTGGTGAAGGAAAATTGTTGTCAGAAGCACAAGTATTTAAACAGCCTCTGACAGCAAGGAAGCAAACGACTGCTTCTGCCAGTGACCGAGGAGAGCTCAGCTGATTCACATCCAGCCCGGATCTGGGAACACTCTCTAGAGCAAAAATCCCTCTCCTCAGCCTCTATAGCGCCTGTCTCATCAGCCACGGACCAAACCTTAAAGCTCCCAGTCACATGAGAGTGTTCCCACTTGGATCTGGGCTGCCTGGTCCCCAGGTGGAGGGTGGCAGGAGGACCCACTCGCCGTGGGGCTGAGTCACCGTCCTCCGGCGTCTTCTGCGCCGCTCCTTCCAGCACTTCCAAACAAGCCAACAGTGCACAAATATGTGAAAATATTCCTCGCCCACTCCCAGCCATGTTGAAAAGAAACCTGTTGTGGTTAAATGACTCGGTCAGTTCTTCAGGGATTTTCCAAGGTTCCCTATAAAAAGAAATCTGTGGGAAATGAATGATTGCATAATCACTAACACATGCCAATTCATCTAAGCCTATTATCTTTTATGGCATTTTGTACTCTATTGTCCTTACTCTGGTGAGTTTCTGTCTTACAATTCTTTTCTTTATTAAATTATTTGCACATTTTGCTCTCTCCGACCCTTTTGCTTCAGTGGGATACTTAGCATCTCCATAACGAAAGAAGTCAATGACAAATGGTCCCACCACCTTTTCTCACATCATATTTTTCCCACTTTCACAGGAATATCTCAACAACAGTCCCAGTGAAAATGTGAAGGACCTGTTCAAGTGAGAAGCTGTATTAGCCGGGTCTTGGTGCCACAAAAAAGAAGTTTCTTTCTTAAGGAATATGCATTTTTACAGAGGTTTTCTAAGGTCCCTGACAGAAATGACCAGTATTCATAGTTTTAAAATTACATAGTCCCTTGAAAATGCTGCAAGTTGCCTACAGGTCATAATATCTTAGAAACAAACCCCAAGTGTCTTGGAAGTCTTAATTACACCGCGTTTCAATTGGATTTATGCTGCTAAACCACAGGTTTTAATAGGAATTTCAGATCTTTAAAAACCTTTTGATTTTCAACTTTAAGACCCTGACATTGCCTGAAAGTCAACCAGGCATTCACCTTTAGAATTAATGTTTAATCATGTTTTAAGTGGGGTTTTTTCACTTTTGGGTGGATTTTTTTTTTCAAGTTTTGAACTCTTCCCAAGAACAACAGGTTTATGAATGCATGAATCATGGCTAAGCACTCACCTCTCCACAAGGTGTGGCCTCTGGCATCACTGCATTTTTAAATAAGGGAAAAGTGGAGATTTGGAATCTCCTGTGTGATTGAGGAGATACAAGGCTTTTTTTCCTAAAATCCCAGATATTGAGAGGAATTATCACTGATGACTACTGACCACAGAGCTCTAAGACCTGGGAAGAGCGGCAATAATCTTTAAATTAAACTAAGAGGTAACTCCCCCTAATCTTAATGTGAGAGAGGAGACTGCACAGCAAGAATGGGCTCTAGGGACAGAGCAGAGAATAAATGAGGTACAGGTTCACTGAGCAAGGCCCCTAAACCTAATCATGAGGTGGGATAGCCAAGCTTTGGTTACACCACTCATCCCTACATTGAAAATCCAGTTCTTCAGAGCAGATCTGTGTGAATTTTCCCCAGAAATGCAGCAGGAAAACAGGAGGGTTGGTCATGTCCCAGACATCTCTAGTCTCCATCTCCCAGAGCAGGGCAGCTGCACCTTAGGAAAAGAAGCAGAACTGGAAGGGTGGCCTGGACGTGAGACGGGAGGTTAAGGGGGTGCTGAAGACAGGGAAGAAGAGGAGCAATGATCAAATACTGAATAACAGTGCAAACAGGAAAAAGCTGTGCTGTTACACAACATCCTCCCAGCCATGCAAACCCTCAGTGTTCCTGCAGCAACTCAAACTGTAACAAAAAGCAGCTCTGTCCTCTCTTTTGCCATTCTTGAGATAAAAATGTCTTGGACTCCACTTACCTTTGAAGAGGGAAGCAACAGCCAGCAAGTCTCCTGTTTCCTGACAAGCTTTACCAACTCTAGGAAGCCAACAGGATCTACTCTTAATTTACCTCTGACTCCCAGCAAGCAAGAGTAGAAAAGTTCTATATCAAGAGCAGAAACATCTCAGGCCAACAAAGTCTCTGTGAATCAGCTTTCCAGAAAAAAAAAAGATTATTTCCATTGCCCACAGAAGCATGTTTTCACAGACAGAAATACCCATTTTGGTTGTCCTATACTATTTTCGGTCTTCCTATGACATGTACATTTCTGAAACCAAATTGAATTTTCTTTTCAACGGAAATAATTTGCAAGACTATTTGGCAACATTCACACCCTGCAAGTGTTTTCTTGTTGTCAGTGGCTCCTGAGGATCTCCAGCACCTGTCATCCTCTGCCAGCATCAACCTTTCCATATGGGCAGGTCTCCAGAAAAGATTATGGGCAGTGTAAAATCCACCCAGCTTAAATCACCATTTCTCTGATGTACATCAGGGGTTCAGAGAGGAGAGTCCATTTGATTTTGTTGCTCCTTTCTTCACTTTCCCTTCAAAAATAGATTCACTCATATTTCTATTGGTCTTGTAAGACCTGCTCTATTTTCTATCAGATGACTATTCAGTCCATTGATAACATTTTAAAGCACTTTATCAGCCTATATAATTTTATAATCATTTTGTTGTTTTCACTGAAAAAAAAAAAAAAAAGTAACTAGTCAGACACCTAATGCTACTTAAGTGCAAATAGATTTTTTTGTGGTTGAATAATAACATCTGTTTTGATTTTCCAGCCACAAAAGTGCATTTTATCTGGCCTTCCTTTATTTGAACTTTTCACATCTGCTCAGGCCTGCTTCCCATAAACTAAATACCAGATCCTTTCACAATGTAGGAAATTTACCTGCACCAGTTGTTGTCCGAGCTCCAAAGACTTCTTTATAAAAATGTCAAAAGTCTATAAATGCAATCTTAGTGCACTGTGTATTTATTAAACATTGGTATTTATTCTCTCCATCCCTAATAGTTGTTACTCATCGACCTAATCCTGAAAAAACTTATTTTATGAATGAACTAATTTAAGTTTATGGAATAAAGTACGTTGTGGGCTGGTGCCCCCTCCTCTAAACAAAATTTAGAGATAAACTTGTCACAATGCTCTATGTCATCAGCTAAAAATTTAATCAGAAATTATTGGGATGGTCAGATGCATTGTGCTTTCAGTAAATAAAAGAAGTCATGAGGGGAATTTCATAAGACATTTTCAGGGTTATCAACAAAGATTTGGTAGTGAATTTTGACTTATTCTGGTCTCTTCAGAGGTGAGCAAAGTCAGGAAGGATAACAACGCTAATAAAAAACACTTTTTTTTTTTTTTAAGTAGCTATTTATTTTCTAATTGTAGTTCACATCCCAGAACTTAAATATGTTTTGCTAAAGGGGAAGAATTAAAGTGAATGCTAAGAAACTTCAGCTGAAGCAAAACAGGCTGAGGGGTTGGAAAATACGTCCTGGGTATCAGATGAACGTTAAGGATCATTCTTTGAACTCAGAGCTAAGGAGAATTCTTCTCTGCTGATGTGACCGGGAAGATATGCAAAAAAAGCACCCCCTCATCAGCCTCTTCATAATATCTGCATCTATTCAGCATTTCTTGCCACTGATAGAGAGATATGTCTTGAGAACTCCTACGTCCCTGGGCCCCGTGCAGCTGTGTCTGCAGCAAAACTGCAATATTGGGCCACTTTCCACAGACAGAAAACTCAGCAAATGGCTCTGCAGAGCAGAGGAGAGAGCACTGATTGCAAAGCTGAGAATCCAGGTTTTCCTTCTCTCAGCACACCAGGGGCATCTCTTCTCTTCAAAGTCTCCTACCTCTGTCATAGGGAAGAGAAAGAGTTTCATTATTTTGTTGTTTTGAATCTTTAGCAAATCTTGGGGTCTGTGATTTGGCAATCTCATCAAATACAGCTTTATCAGCCCAAAACACCCACCAGCAGCAGTGTCTTAAATAGACACGAGATAGAAAAGTGCAAGGAGGACCACAGTGGTTTTGGGAAATGTTGGAGGGGAAAGGCAATATCCATGCACTGCCCTTGATTTACACCTTGATTTTTTTCCATCTGCATGAAGGATTGAAACTGCGTCACGATGGAACAGTTGTGAGAATCACAAAGAATTTAACAAGTCAAAAATGGATTAAAAAGCACTTTATGGCTTGTTAAAGAAATCCCCCTGTTCCTCAGAAGCATTTTTAGCATCTTATTAGTGGTATTTGATCTGACTAACATATTGACTCGTCATTTGAATAGGAGATGAATCCTTTTTGATGGACCACAAAGGGAGTATAAATTCAAATGAGGCACTTCTCCAAATTTTTATTTAAGCATAACCCCAAAGAGCCCATAACATCTGCAAAGGTTTTTTTTCTGTGCCCCACAAAAGACTATCCTAATGATCTTTTAAATCATGCTTTTTTTATTTTCTTTAGAAGTAATCATTGCATAGTATTTAAATCAAATAATAATGAGTTGGAAGCTCTCTTTTACCTGTTTTCTGCAATGCCATGCATTAATTTCACTTAAGAAAACACTCTAAGCCAATATAACTTTTTTTAAAACAATCTGTCATGGAACTCATACTTTAGCATGAGTTGAATTCATCATCAGTCTCATACAAAGTAGTTCAGAACTTGACAAATGAAAAGCACAAAACATATCAGAGAAATATGCAAAAAGCCTCATGCCTTTCAATCAATCTCTGATCTGAAATGATTTTGATCTATCCAATCTACACTGTTTAGGACAATTTCAGTGTCACCAAGACAGACACTGCTATGGAGTTAGTAGGCAGACCCACAACTGGCTTCCCTTTGGCAAAAGCCAGAAAACTTGTTCCTAGTCATTTTTTGGAGCAATTTTATACCATCTAAGAATTTGCACTTAGGAATAAGTTGGAGACCTCTAGCTCATTTTGAAAACAGTAATTTATAGCTACACAGACATTATGATTTTACAGTGTTTTGATAGTTACGCCTTCACTATCCACATGGAACATTTAAAAACGGATTAGAAGCCATTAATCTTGGAAATATGAGGGATTTGTAGCCTGAAGAGGAACTCAGAGCATTTGCAGTCTAAGTCTCTTTCTGCACCTAGGTGTATGGTGTTATTATGGTATTTTAGCCTCTTCTAGAACAAGACAAGAATTATATTGAGGCAACCCTTTTGTGGTGAAAGTCCTCGATAATAAATCAGGCATCTCAATACTTTCTCACAGATACTCTTATTGACCTTGGACAAGTATTTAAGCAGGAAACCATTTTAGGCAGTTCCTGTCTCTTGTTACAATCTCCAACAATACTCAGTCAATCGGATCCCCATATGCAATTTCATCCTTTAGGCACAACAATAATCACAGCCTTCCACTTCAATGAAATTCTTTGATTTTAAAATTGAAATACCTTAGAGACAGGTCAAATCAAGTCCTTGTATTTTCCACACCTATGCCTTGAAATAGGGGGAGATCCACTCGATCCAGGTCTTTGCAGCAGGCTGTTAATTCCTCCAGAGCCTGACCTCAGATGCTGGGTTCAGCTATTCCTAAACTCTGATAAACGTCAGGTCCAAATCCAAATCTGGAACCCAAACTTGTGGTATGGGCCCATCTGTACTTGAAAGAAACATTAAAAAAAAAAAAAAAAAAAAAAGAGGAAAGCTAAGATCATGAATATTTCGATTTGAATACTGCATACAACAGATTTATGAACTTAAGCAGTTACTTTTTTTCTTTGCGAAATCAAAACTACCACAGGATTTCCCGTCCATATATACCATATGCTTTTTCCAACTTTGTTTAAAATTCTTACCGTCCCAATATGCTGAGGCTTCTGAGCACTACTGAGGTGTTGTGGGATTTTTTTGCAAGCTTTATCAACTTTGCAAACTACACTATAGTCAAGGATTAATTTTTGTATAGGAAAAATGAATTTTATCTATTTATTTCTGCAATATGGTAATGAATGGTGAAAGCATCACATGCAATGGAGCCCTTGGGGAACAGCCTGAAATAGGATTAATTCTCCTAAATGACAAGAGTGTTTATTTCAGTGTAACTGACTGTGTACATTGGGTCAAGAGATGCAAAACCGAGTCCTGCCAGCACATGCCTTGCAGGATCTTCTGAGTACAATCTTCATTTAGAGCCCAGTCAGAAGCATGACAAGTGAGACACCAACAACACTAAAGGAAACTTATAAATGTTTGCAAATTTGTTTTATGGATTAATGACCCTACACATAAGAATTGACATTTCCAGGACAAATCACTTCTTTATCCTACTGGTATTTCAGCAGTTTTTGCTTATGCAAAAGCGGAGGCGAATTTTTCCTTCTTCAGATCAAACGAGATCTAAAATCTGGGAAGATTTAACAGTAAAATAAAAACAATGGGGATGTAAATGTTAACCATCTGCATTTGTCGCTGCTATTTCTTATGATGTGATATCTCCATCAATGGCATTATATTTTAACTTTTGTTATCTCCCATAACTTTTCATTCTATTATGGTTAATCATTGATAAACAAACACTTTGACTTATAAAGTGGCAATCATCTTGTCTAAATTTAACTGTGTAAAAGTCAAACACCTACTCCAAGCTACTCGTGAAGGCTCCTTCTATAGATAGTGGTGACAGATTGGCATTTTCAGAGAAAGACTTATCCTACCTGTCTTACACACTTGTTTTAAGATGGGATTAATCACTCTGTGGAAATACTTTCTTCTTTTTCTTTCCTTGGGCTGACTTTAGTAAAAAAGCAGCACACAAGTTTTGTTAACAAAAAAAAAAAAAAAAAAAAAAAAAAAAAAAAAAAAGGGGGGAACCCCCCAAAAGATTTTTTCAGGCCTTGAACCCACAGAGCTATTTAGCCTCAAAAAGCACAATTTCTCTAGGATGCAGAAAGTTTCTTCCTAAAGGCAGATGGGAAGAAGGAAGGTGGAGAGAGACAGGAGCACAGCCTTTATAATTATATTTATCACCTGCCCTGACTCCCTGCCTTTAGGGCTGGTGAGAAACAATGCTAAGGAGAACAAAGACACAGGGGAATAGCAGATTTACTTTACTCTGTATTGTTTTACCAAAGAAACCATGGGGACTGTCATAGTTTCTCTCTGGATGGAATTCCAGTGACGGAAAGGTTGTCCAGGCTTTGGCAAGAGAAAAGGGCTGGCCACGAGCTATTCTGCTTCAGCAGAAGCAAAGCAAAACCAGCATCTCCCTTTTTCACATGAGATCAGCTCCAGCTCAACACAGGGAAGGACCACACACCAACCATGGCTTCAGGACACGAGCCTTAGGAGGCAATGCAACGGAAACTTCTAATACCCTTCACATCATTCAAATGAAAAGATGCTGATGCTGGAGAGGGGAGAAACATTCTTCCTGGCATCTCTCCATTTGAAATTCTGCTACAGTGACAGTATCTGGATTAGACTCCAGGACAGTATTTCTGAAACAGCAGGAACCCTGCTTACTGCATCAGTTTCAAATTATAAGCCTTCCAAAGATGTCAACACCACTTTCCTGGAGACTTTCCTGAAATTAAAACACTGAGCTTTTCCCCTGAGCCTTCACAGAGTCCTATGGATCCATTGCCCAGTGTCACCATTTGTATCGTGATTTGTCCATGCTGGGTCACTGCTACTACTTCATTTCTGCTCTATAGTCAGCCTGGCTCTTTGATGTTACTCAGTCACTATTTCCTTTCTCTTTACTTTTATCTCTGTCCTGGCATTCTTCCTTTAAGCATCCTCTCTACCAGATGGTCTCCATCTCTCCTTCAGAAGTGCCCAAAATATTCCTACTGCCTCCTCTTGATCTTCCCCCAGCAGCAAACCTCTTCATCCTACAGAGCTCAAATACCAATGGATTTCTCCTCCTTGCTGCTTCTTTCTTGCACTTTGAAAAGGAATTCACTGGAAGCAGCTAACCTCCAATCCTCATTATGCACGATGCACTCATTTATAAGAGTTTACCCAGGAGAAAAATTCAGACGGGATATAGGCTGCTACAATTGCGTTTTTTCAAGTGGAAGCACATCTGATGTCTGCGTGCCGAACCGGAGCTCCTGTTTTTAAAACAGGAGCTCCAACTTTTGCATTTGGAAATCCATATGGATCCTTTAATCTGAAGGTCAAAACAGCTTTTATGAAAGATACTGAAAACAATGATACTTTATATTCGCCAGCATAATTATATAAAGATGATTCAATATCATAGTATCATCAGAGGAGTCAGAAAAGTCTCTGTGTTATGTATTTTTAAGATGGGGTTTAGATGGTGTAAGATGAGGCTTCAGAAGTTTACAGAGAGGAAAAAAAAAATCTTGTCACAATTTATATCTTCCTAATAGGTCACTGAAACTCTGAGGATAACAATTGCTTTTACTTGCAGTTGGCAGTGCACTGTAATCAAGAATAAAGCTCTAGATATTCTTACTAAAATGCAGCAGCATAATAATGTATTATATATTATACAAATACAACGAGGTGGGATTTGTGTTTGTCTCTTTGCAAGAGAAGAAAGAACTCTGAAATGACCTTCTGTTCATAAGTTTCTTTGAAAAAGGCTTGGCCTGAAACCACTTCACTACTATTGATATAGCCTGTTTCTGTACATAAATCTTAAATGTAAGCACGGCTTCAAAAAATAACTAAGCAATCACAAAGCTTTACTTTTCAGATTCAATTGCCTTCAAATCCTTTACTGAAGTCCCCTTGGCACTGTCACTTCAAAATCAGGATAATGCTGCATAGTGTTTCTCAGTTTCAGTAAAACAAAAGCCTTATTGAATAAATATGTGTGAAAATGTTGCAAACAGAACCATCTCAGCAGCCACCACCTGACCAGGCTGTGGTGACCCTCCCCGGTGAGCAGCATGGGCTCAGCGCTCGACTTCTTGGCTTATCCCAGAACTGCTAAATTCCACTGTCTTTGTCCTTAAAACTGTAGCAAAACACACATTTTCCTCGCAAAAACCTAAGAGCAGGCTTTAGACATCAAGGAACAGCAAGGTGACCTAGGATTTCCATATGCAGGAAGCTGCTGATCAAATGGTATGTCCTTTTTTTTAATCTGCTTCTTGGATAGTGTATATAGAGGAAATCTTGTGGTTCTGCTAATCCCTTAACTCTGGGTTTGTAAGGAGAGCTCACAACATTACCCCGTCTTGGAAACGTAAAGGCAGAGTAAAATATCCAGTATTTACTATCTCATGCCTCGTTCTGCTCTAAAAAAGGCTGACTCAGGAAGGTTTTTCTTTTTTCTACACATCATCTTCTGCATATCCTACATTTCCCAGTAGTTAAAATATTAGCTCAGGCCCACAGAACCCGTTATTGCAGCAAGACAGCCCCACATGCCAACGTCCCCGTGATCAGGTTTCAGGGCTGTGAGCTCAGGTATCCAAATCCCTGAAACCAGAGTCACCCAGCAATTAATTCCTGACTTCTGGGCACTCCTTGTTGGCAGGAGTCACACAAATAGTGCTGGTTCACAGCTGACTGCACCAAACAGCCACAAATCAGGACAAAGTCCACTGAATTAGATTTGATTGTCCTTTCAAAAAGGTTCTCCTATTAATTTGCTGCAATTTGTATTTCATTTGTTATCAAAGAGCCTCAATAGTCCTCAGAAGCGCAAAGAATCTCACAAGAAAATGTAGCAGGTGAAGTAACAGGGATTTTTTTCTCTTGTGGAAGGATCATTTCAACATGTTAGCTCTAAAAAGCAAGAATTATTGTCAATTCTATTTCTGACTCATTAAGGCTAGTTAAAAAATAATTACAAAGCCATTATTGAAAAGCAACTTCTGAAACTGCAGAATAAGAAACAACAAACAGGCTGTTTATAGCAAGTACAAAGAACCGTTGTAAAGTTAAACCTGCAGAGTTTTAAGTACCAAAAATTGAGAGAGACACCAAATATTCAGAAAATATCCTGGTTCTCTCTGAAGATTAGAAATATCCAGCAGGAATGACAGCACAAACTGGTATCTGGGTTGAGGTACTGCAATTTTATCTCACCTGAACACGAGCTCTGCCTAACCCCCTGTCAGTCCTGTGTCTGTGAAGCCAATGCTGATTTTCCCCTCAATCCTTCCATTTCTAAACCTCTCATTTCCACAACCCCAGCCAGCAATGAGCAGTGCCCAAATCAGGTGTGCAGAGCCCAGGGAAGTGGCCTTGACACGGGCCAGGGTGAGGAGGGCAGCCTTCACTTAATAGTGGGACAGCTACAAAAACCTGATGCTTCACACTTCACACAGTGATGGGAAGCAGATGTCCGAGTCCTCACTGTTAGAAAGGGCAGATTAAAAAAAAAAAAAAAAAAAAAAAAAAAAAAAAAGGAAAAAGAGAAAAGAACAGTGAACAAATGTTACAAATTGAGGTAGGGTCAGCTCTGCAATGTAGGACATCAGGCTAGACAGAGGCAGAAATAATTTTCTTGCAGATTAGAAGCAGATAAATGAGAGAGAGAAAGAAGGAAAACATGCAGTACAGAAAGGAAGATAAGAAAGAAGCTGTTCATCTTATGTATGGGAACCAACTGCTGCATATGTATTTCCTATGCAGTTTTAGTAACTATCCCCTAGATGTTAATCTGAAACACTTTGCAGGAAGTGGACCTTCTATTTAATTTAAAATGTTGCTTGGAACACTGCAGGATTTTCAAATAATTCAGTTAAAGCACTGGACACTCAAATCTGCTCAGCAAAAAGGCTCCAGCCAGGATTTTGAATTTCACACATAGATGTCTTACTTAGGAAAAAATGCATTAAGCATTCAAGTTGAGTTGTTTATACTTGCATTTAAGCGTTTTTTCTAAGATAACCATTTACTGACAACATGAAATATAAATTACACATGCATGACTGAGGGCATGCAGTCATCCACCACAATTAGTGAGTGGGCACATACTAAACCCAAAAAAAAGAGGGTATTTCCAATGGAATTAATAGAAAAATAAACAACCTGTAAACCAAGGTGAATTCTTGTTCATAAATTAACACAGAATAGCCCAGTGGGAAATGTGACGTGCAGTTTTCACACATGGCAGAAGTTTGCTGGTGGTTGTGTCCATTAAAGGTGAAGGCTGTGTTACCAACAAGCACGTTTTCATCTGGCCTTAGACTTAGAAATAACAGTAAAAATCAAACACAAACAGTTATTTTCTTCCTTTTGGGATTTGGCACATGTGCTAGAACAGACCTAGATGGAAACTTCTAAAATAAATTAAGGAATGTACTTGTCAGTTTATTAATCAAAGTTTACCTGCTTCACATTACATGGAGACAAATTAAACAAGCTACCACGGTACTCGGAAAACATCTGCTAACAAAGTCAGAAGTAATGATAAACAAACTTGAGTTCCCTTTGTGGTTGATTTCCATCCAGCTGCATTTAATTATAAAAGAGCTATCAAAGAAAGCTCCCCATTAGCAGCTAATTCAGAATGACTTCAGAAGAAAATCCCAGAGCCTCCAGGTGATATCTCTCCAACAACTTTCTCATCTCTGCAAGTGATTGAGAAGAGCTGAATTAGACCAGTTTAGTGATCAGTCCTCCTGCTAACTGCCAGAGTAGAATGAAGATGATATATCTTTTCAGTGACTGCCTGTTTTCAAAGTAGGACCTATAAGATGTAGCAGACTCTTCCTTGCAAGTAATCTCTGCCAAAAGTGTCGGTGCCAGCCAGAAATACAGAGATAACCCTGAAAATTGCTGTATGCATTTTCTAAAGCAGAGCAGCTGCTGATATCAGGCAGAAAGAGAGAAAATTTGTCGCTACAAGTTTTTTAATAAAGTTTCTTTGACTTGGGTATTTTCCACAGAGAAATCGAAGATATGGGCATTTATAAATATCTAAGTCTGGTTTACAGCAATCAGGATTTTTTTGTGTTGATGTAGCGTATAGTCCCAGACTCATGCTCTGGACCAGATGGCAACAGCCTTATCATAGTTTTTATTCTTTTTAAAATTAATTATAAATTAATAAAGTTATTAAAATATAGCAGCCACTCTTAAAAAAACTTTTAAAATAACGTAAAAAACAAATACATCAGGTTTCCCCTGTAATTTCTTAAATTGAGAAATTTTGGTAATTTTATAGATAGACAACCAAAGCTAAAAAGGTGAGAGATTTTCAATGCACCCAGATTTATCAGGAATTTTTTTAAAATTCCATGAAGACCAGCACGAATCACACACCCCAAAGGAGCTCTGTGTACACAGCTCAGTAATGCACAAGCAACTTGTAGCATATTCCAACTGGGAGATTTGGACAACAATGCTTGATAAACCATTGAAAGATTTTTCCTTTCTTTTGCTCTGCCCTTATTCTTTCCATACAAGACAGCAGTGGGTAATTCTTCCCTGAAAGCTCACTGCTGCCTGGCCAGCAAGCAAATATGAAATCAAAAAACCCCGTGTGCCAGATCTGCACAGCTGTATTTGTGCTGCCGCGGCTCCCGGAGGAGCGCACGCCACATGTCGGTTCCTTGACTTGGGGTGGGTTGGTGAGGTGTAAGTTAAAAGGGCAGCTGTACACTCCGGGAAAATTTCCAGATTCATTTTCTACCAATTGCTTTAACAATGCCACCAGCCACGCTGGGTTGGAATGCTAGGTAGCACAGGTAAGAAACAGGAAAACTTTTGCTACAGCTTATTCTTGATCCAGTCCCCTAGCTCTCTTGAAAAATCTTTAGGGTCTTTATAGAAGAGTTTTTTTTCCCTGCAAGAATAAAGGAGTTGGCTCTGATTGCTGCTATTCTAAGAGGTTAAGGGAAGAAAAGAAATTATTATATATCCACATGGTAATCAACCAAGGTTTTGTGTAACTGTTGCTCTTGATGTGGTTCTTCCAGACTCTTCCAGAAAAGAGTTTTTATTGATGTACCTGGCCTAGAAGTTGGAGAGCCAAAGGAAGAAAATGATAACACAGTTTAACAAACCCTTTGTTTACGTAAACATCCATCCACAATCTGTGTCTGGTGGGGTGAACATACGGCTTTAATTTTACCCTTGGCACACGGATCAAACAATGTTGCCAATATCTATTGTTCTCCTCATAACAATATGCCTGGTGGTTTCAACATATCCTCTCCATTAGCTGGCTTCAGATCAAGCATTGCTGTGTATGTGCTTGTGTCTCCATAAAACTGGAATATGGATCTCTTTTTTTTTTTGCCTTCTTTGTACCAAATGTGTAAGAAGGAACACAGTTGAGAATGGTGGTCAACTGTCCCCGTGAGTCATGAGAACAGCTCGCTTCGGGTGGGAAGGAAGGGTTGGATTGGATTTGCAAAGCCATGGCCATGCAGCTTAGGCTTTTGGAAAACCAGAGGAAGTGGTGAGTCAGTCCCTTATCCCATTTTATTTGGGCTTTAGCAAACCTTACTGGATTTGGTCCATCTCTGATCTACATAAGCCCTGCTCTGGAGCATGGAGACACCACAGGTGGCTAGGAAAAGGGTGATTGGAGCTGCTTTTCCTTGTATTTTCCCTCTCCTTTCTATTTTTCAGTTTCCCTTCCTTTCCATTTGCTGCAGAAGTCCACAATAATGCTTTTTTTCTTTTAGAAATTTCCAGGTTCTATAGAGGCAGTGCAACAGAGGAGATTGGGATCTGGGGAATGCCATAAGAAGAAACTTCCAATGGACTCCCTGAGCCAGGGTAGCTTGTCAACTCCATGCTAATCTTCTCAGCTCCTGCCTCGGCCTCTGGAGCAGCAGCACTGCTTTCTTATGCTTCCAGTAGCAATCAAACTTGACATTTCTCCTCTATATTGTGCTGTGTTTCAGCCCATACTTCCAAATGTTTGATCCAAAATTCACTCCAGTCAGTGGAAAGAATCTCATTGCCTGGAATATTCTTTGGGTCTGGCACCTTCTTTCCACCTGATCACTAATACCTGATTCATATTTGATAAATCAGTAAGAAAATAAAGATTTCCGATTTCTCTGGTGTCATTTTCACAGTAATGGAGAAAATCTCACTGAAGAAACATTATCACTGGTAAAGACAACAATTATATCTGGGCCATTCAGAGAACTTATTTTGGTGGCTTCTTTCATTCATGACATCTTGTTTTCTAAGGCTGAAAGATGATGTTAGAGAGGAAGTGGCTGAGAAGGGTTGATGGTGCCTCAACCATTTCTCCTGCCTGGAGCAGACTCTGCTGCTGGGGGTGGCAGTGCCCCGACACCTTTGGTTGCTCCGGGGCCCTGCATGTGGCATAAAAGGATGAGTGAAATCTTGTGGGAGCTCTGCAAGGAGGCAGCTCTGGGAGATAACACTGTGGTGATCAGCACCACCAAAACTAGGGCTCTGCAGGCCATTTTTTCATCATGCTCTCATGACACTCCTCCTCACTGGAAGGAGTAATTCTGAAAAGCTTCAGGGTTTATTCAGTATTTCTGTTTTCTTCCTGCTGCACCGTTTCTCCCTTGTCTGTTTCTCCCCAGTTTTACCTCCTGAATATGCTGAACCCAAGCCCAGTGTTTGAATGATTTCACTGACCCTGCATGCCAGCACAGATACATATCTTTTAGGTTTACTTTTCTCTATGCTAATTTCACTTCCCCCTCACGATTTGGAAGCAGAGAGCAACTGCAAGGCTTCCTGTGCATCCCAGGCTACGATTTAAGGAGTTTAAGGAGAATTAAGCTCGATGCTGCTCGTGCTCTCATATATATTCAAGCACAGCTTTTGGTCTCCTCACCACACATGTGCTTCAGCCTGTTCTCGACTGTCACAGTGATAACATTTCTATATAAACTCATTCATTAAGACTATCAGACTGTAATTATCTCTGCTGTGCAGAATGAGTGCAGGTTTCCCCCTGTAATGGCATGGCAAGAGAAGGAGAAGAGGGGAAGAGGGGGTAGAAGAGCATTCCTTTTTTTTTTTTCTTTTTTTTTTTCTGGAATGACTGTTTTGCTCTGAAAGCCATGGCAATTCTGGCATTACTGGAAAGCCTAAAAGCAACATCCAAGTCCTCACCCTTAGTGGCTGATCCCATCAAGATGCAGAATCCTTTCCCGAATGAATCAGGAAGTCTCCATAATATGGATACATATTTTTGGGTCAAACAAAAACTAGGGAATTATTTCCCCTAAAAAACACCTGTGGGAGGTGGGGAAACTGGGAGTCAGCAGGTGAACAGACTCCTGTATAATTCAGGCCTTATGTGGAGAAAAAAAGCAGTGCATTAACTTTGAAATGGTCTAATACCACAGATTTATTTACTATAGAATTAATTACCTTGCTTGAAGTAATTAATTACCTTACTTGAAGTGGCACTCATTGACACATGATATTTTGTCTAATTCTCTACTGTGCATAAAAATGAAAAATATTGTAATATAAATAGTGGATGCTATTGCTTTAAACACCAATTTAATCAAGGGGTTTGACAAATGTAACCATAGACTGATAACCCTTTTTTAATCAGTATTTTATGTTAGGACTTTGTCAATTTTACTATCACTTTGATTTCATTCTGAAATAGCAAATTATCATCATAAAAATACTCTTGTCCTAATCCATGCAATTTAAAAAAAAAAAATGTTTAATCCACCCCATCCATTGCCACATTAGGCGTAGAACATAATTTGAGTTTAGATGCAGTGAAAATTGCACAGCTCGACAGAAGCACATGGGTCAAGCATCAGGGTTACTGCAGGGTTATGTTGGATTTGGTTCTCCTATCTGTGTCCAGCATACCCTCAGCAGTTGCTGGAGCTCTGCTTGGGATAGATTTGAGGAATGGAAAGATCTTTCTGACCCAACATCCCTGGTGAACTCCAGAAAGACCTGCTAGTCAGGGAATTAAAGCAGTATTAAGCCAAACTGAAGTACATGCTGGCATATAATTAACAGAGCATTGTCAAAGAGAGCTCATGGTTTAATTTTAGTGGGGAAAATATGGTATCTCAGATACCATGATATGGGTGTTTGTTCACAGCCACTGTACCTGTCAACTATTATTATCCTGATGCTGCCGTGTTCCCTGAACTGTTTTGATTTCTTAACAAGAAGAGAATTTTCTCTGATGTGCCATCTGTAAGGCACAGTTTACCAAAGGAAAACTTTATCTCAAATTTTTAATAATTTTCTGTCAATTCCAATAAAATCAGATATATTTTTATAATACTTACAAAATAATAGCAAATGTGACTCACCACATGTGCCACTATTTCATTTGATATCCTTCTTCTCCCACTGACTTTTCTTTCCAGCACAAAATGCAATTTAAATGTCAACTTGAACTAAAAAAAGTTACAGTCCTGGGGAGATTACTGGTATCTCATACAATATGAAACAATTCTACTTCTTTCCACTACTTTACCTGTTTTCTTCTATTTTAGTGTCTCATTGTGAAGGTTCGAAAATTTAAAAATGGTGGAAGGGATGAAATAATGCACTTTTTGGTTACATATAAGTGACAGGACAAGTCATAGAATTATAGAATGGTTTGGGTTGGAAGGGACCTTAAATCTCATCCAATTCCACCCCCTGCCATGGGCAGGGACACCTTCCACTCTCCCAGGCTGCTCCAAGCTCTATCCAACCTGGCCTTGGACACTACCAGGGATCCAGGGGCAGCCACAGCTTCTCTGGACAATTTTTGCCAGGGCCTCACCACTTAATTTCTTCATAATATCTAATCTAAATTGGAAAAAAAAAAAAAAAAAAAAAAACCCACTTCAAATCAAATGTGGCGAGAGAATGTCCACACATGAAGTGCAGGTCTGCTTTGCTCTGTCCAGAGATGTTGTGGTTGGGAAATTCATTCAGCATTGTGAGAGCATTCACATTGTTATATTTTGGATTTACCTGGAGACTTTCAGGTTCTCCTGGGAAAGCATCATTCCTACACAAAGATGTTTGCACTCTCCACAAGTTTGTTTTTCATTGGGGCAGCACCATGGGCATTGGATACAGCACCCACCAGCCTGGATTTTCCCTTCTGGGACATGGCACAGGAGACTTCTCCAGCTCAAGCTCACCGTCACATAGTCAGGAAACAGTGATGGCAAACAACTGCCCTGCCTTAATACCAGAGTTCAAATCCCTTCCTTCACTGCTGAATTTATATGCATTTTTCACTTCCATAAAAACAACTTAATCCATAACACCAGAGAGTTGTCATGATCTTTCTTTGCTAATGATCACTCTTCCTCTGAAATTTCTAAGACTGCGGAATGTCATCCTCAGCTCCCTTGTAACATTGCACAACAGGCATGGGAAAGCCGGGAAAACAGTTTTGCTGACATCAGTTAGACGTCAAAAAGTTTAGTGCTGAGATTTAGCCCTAATCTCTGTGTCTTAGTTCCTTAATTCCAACACTCCTAGTGCTCCTCAGTTTGTGAGAACACACAATAAAGACTGAGAAAACCAGCTCCTCCATTTTTTTCAATATCTTGGACTGTTCCACTTCAGGAGAAATGAGGATTTTGATATCAAGCAAACTGAGGACTCCCTACTGCCTGACTTAGAAAAGACAGAGATGGTTCAGCCTAAATGAAAATGAGAGGTTCAATATGTCAAAGACAACAAAAGCACCATGAAATGTAGGAAGCAGATTCAGGTTCAAAACTCACCTGGAATTGCCATGGGAATTGCTGGAAAAGCCATCTGGAAAAATTCCTCCAAGAGAAGAGTTCTTGGTCAACCTGCTTGGGCCCTTCATCCAGTCTGAATACAGAGTTTCCCTACAGACACAAAAGGTTCAGTTGTGCCACAGATTTTCAGGATATTGATGGTATCTGCAGCAATGGACAAGACCTGCAACACGAAATGCTCACCAGGAGATTTATACAATTATTTTCTAATGAAGTTATTGAAATCTGGGGCTAGAGTCAAGTTATGTATACTAACACTGATTTCAAGGGCCATTTGCACACCTGAAAACCCACTCTTCCTCTCTTTCTCTGGAATTCTGTGCATCATTTACCATTGTCATCTAACTTTTGAAGCAAACAGGTGATGACATTTTTAGAGCTCAGCTTTGATTCTCCCCTGCAGTAAAACCCATCCTTTGCATAGAATGGGGGACGATCTTTCAGGAAAAAAATCCCAGGCTTTAGGATGCATTTTATTACTCATTTTCTGACTCAATTTAATGTAGATAGATATATCTAAGGTATAGATAGATAGATATATCTTCCCAAGAGGAAAGGTCCCCTGCAGCCCCTGTATATTCCAGAGATTTGTAGGGTTGCTCTGCTCCACGGACGGATGAAGAGCACCTCATACTGCCTGTATTTACCTCTCAGAGGTGTTGGAGGCTGTAATTAATTACTGTTTGTAGAACCCATTGAGATTGTTAGAGAAAGGCACTAGAGAGCGAGTGGTGTTATAAATTATTACACTTGAAAACGTTCAAACTCTTCAGCCTTCCACTGCTCGCCTTCTCACAAACGAAACATTTCCCTTTCTCCTCCTGGAATGAAATCTGCCCTCTTGACATGCACAAACCATTAGAGAGGCTGTGCTTACAAGCACCTAACAGTATTTTCTCAAGTTTATTTTGACATTGACTTTTAATCAACGTGACGATGATTGAAAAAGCCAGTCCAACGTTTCACTAAAAGGAATATTAAAAGTGCATTGATTGTGTCTGCAAAGATATGCAATTAAAAAGTATAAGTGCTGTTATTTAACACTTGACTTTACTTATTTTGAACTCTTGTGGCCCTGTTGTGTACATGGTTAAATGTGCAATGCTGTGTGTTTCAAGTAACTTGGCTGTAAGCAATTTTATATTTTAATGAAAATAATTACAGTTTGAGTAATATGAAGTGTATCTGAAGTATAACCCCTGATGCTACTTGCCCAGAATTAGCTGTGATATAAATTATCATGATTTATTACGGTGACTCTGTGCTTTATGTGTTTGTACGGGATCCTGGCTAGCAATGATGATTTTTAACTAACAAAGAATTGCATTTCAAAAGCAATTTTTTCTTGGATCTCATCTGTAATTCTTCCCCAAAAGTGATATGATTTAACTGTGCTGCAGTATGTGCTATTGCAAAGATGGCATTATTGTGCTGTCATTTTGACAGCTTACTTTAATTTACACCATTTAATGGGTGAATACATTTTTTAAAAATCTGGTGTTATTCTTTCTTAATATACCATATGCCATCGATCCCACATGCACTTCTTTGCATAAGCACACCAAGTTACAGAGTGGTATAAAGCAACCTATGTGTCATGTACAACCTCTCTTTTGAGTGACACATCAGAAGCTCAGGTCCTCTCTGTTCTTCAAGGATTCTGTGGATCCTGTGACATTTCTGAGCCTCGAGCTGAAATATGTCACACGATACGTGATGTCCCCACTGGCATCTGTCCACCTCAGAGATGGGCACTTTTCAGATACACTGTACAAAAATAAATTTCTGAATGTCATTTGCCTTGCTAAATGCAGCAATATAGAAAGTGTAAAGATTGTTGTAATTACATTACTGCAAAGGCCAGTATCTGCAGCAGCTGGTTTCAATTCCAACCACTATTTTAAACTATTTGGTCAAACAAAATCCCTTCCAGCTCCTGACACGTTTTGCCAGCTAATGGTAACTACTCATCAGCACGGGCAAAGGTTGGACAATCATTCCCTTTGTCTTCTTTTGGGGAGGGCAGCCTGATCATTCCCCTGTCTGGGGAATTTCAGGGTCACCTCCAAAGGAAGCAGAGAATACAGGGGTTTGATCCAGGCCTGTCCACACTTTTCCCGTAAATGTACACCCCAGCTCAGCAAACACTAGCTTCAGTAGGGCTTTCCCATCCAGACTCCTTTACTTAGGCAGCCTTCCTAAAGGATTCAGATACTCAGACTACCAAGGCCAGGTTGGACAGGGCTTGGAGCAGCCTGATCTGTCGGAAGGTGTCCCTGCCCACACAGGGATTGGAACAAGATGATCTTTAAGCTCTCTTGCAACCCAAACCACTCTATGATGATATGATTCTACCCATGATATTGCTCAGAGGATGCCACTGAGAGCAATCCCTCCTCCTCAGGATGATCTGTCACCCTGGGTTCATGGACTGTGTGAAAGCATCTCCACAGCTCCCAGGTCACACCTGGATTTTTTCTGTCTTGCTTGGTCCCATCTACAAACTCAGCAAAGCCTGCAATCCTGGCCCAGCAGTAATCTCTGAAGGCTTCAGAAAATCTGCTGTGGGACGTTATCTCAGTAGAGGAAAATTTAGTTTGGGAAGCAGCCCAATTTAAGAAAACCATTTCATGACAGCGTGGAAAGCAAGCTGATGAGCTCCAAGAACTTAACTTTATTTGGTAGACTTTTGTCTGCTTTCCAAGGACACCTAAGGGTTAAATAATTTAAGACTGTAACAAAAACAACAAAAAAGAAGATATCCTAGTCATTCCATTTTCCTGTTACAAATATTATTTTTGGACAGAAATGCTGCAAATAAAAGTGCAAGACGAGCTAAAGATTTTAAGCAAGAGGTATCCAAGGTTGAAAAGGATTTTGTTGACATGAACTGAAGAAATACAACATACCTTTATACTTACTTAGCTCTTTGATGTTATACATGATACCCAGTATGGCATTACAACCAACGGTACATGTCATAAAAATACAGAGATTCCATGTGGAGTGAACCTGCAGTGAATTAATGCCTCAGTCAAGGTGTATCCTGAAATGTATTATACCATCCTTGCTTCAAATTCCAGTTTACATATTCCCTGCAACTCACATGACCAGGTACAATAAATCACCCCAGCAAAAACAGGAAACCGATTCTTTTGAATTCCATCTCGCTGATTAACAGTAGACTGGGAATGAGAAATCACGTGAAATACTTAGAAAATTGTGTGCTTTTTAATAAATGACAGCTATTGTGGAAAAGTATATAATTCCCTTTTTTTCTATGTTAATTTAAGACAGTAGGATTTGGGTCTGGAGCACAAGTCTGATGAGGACTGGTTGAGGGAGCTGGGGTTATTTAGGCTGCAGAAAAGGAAGCTCGGGGAACATTTATAACTCTCTACAATCCTATGAAAGAAGTTTTTGGTGAGGTGGACTCAGTTTCCTCTCCGAGGTAACAAGGGACAGGACAAAACAGCCTCAAATTGCATCAGGTGAGGTTTAGGTTAGGTATTAGGAAAATGTTTTTCATGAAAATGGTTGAAAAGTATTGGAACAGGCTTTCCATGGAAGGGAGGGAATCACCATCCTTGGAGTTTTTGAAAATGATGTGGATATTGCACTAAGGAAATGGTTTAGTGGATAACAGGGTGATGGTGCAGGGTTGATGACTGGACTTAAAGGTCTTTTCTAGTCTTAACAATTTCACAATTACACCTGTGTCTCACTTAAAAAACTGCTGGGAATTTTATATGCCCAGAAATGAGGCTTTTGTGCATAACAGAGCAACAGATGCTGACAACTGACACACACTTCCTGCACCTACTGAAAAGGACCAACATCTTAAATTATCTCCAGGTGCTATGGAAAAGCTGCAGACCACTGAACAGCAAGTCAGAAAACTGACACAAATGTGATTTCTTGGGGGTTTTATGCATTAGCTCGAGTGGGCACTTCAGACTGAATTATCAAAGTGAAACAGTAAAGAAAATGCAGACAATGCTGTGTGTTAAGAAGGGACTTTCATTTACAACAGGTTTTTTTTTTTTTTTTGCTCATTTATATTTTGCAGAAGACATCTCTGAGACAGGATTTTCACTGGACTTTGCTGCAGGAGTAGAGAAGTTGCATGTTTTAAATCTCTAGCAGAAATCCTACAGAGTAGAAGGGGCAACGTTCCCTTCTCCTCCAATGCAAAAGAAGCAGATGAGAAATTTTACAAGTTGGACACACGGCCCCTTGACCTGTGTGATACTGGATAACCCTCTGCAGTGTCAAGCAATGGATCATCTTACCTGCTGCTGCAAAACAGACTTCCTTATGTGCTTGGAAAGGGCATTTCCCATGTCTGAGACAGAATTCCTGTCCTGTTTCACCTATGGAAGAAAATCATAACCAAACAGAACCCACAAACAAACAAACCCCACAAACAAAAAGACAGCTAAACAAATGCAACAGAACCAAAAACAGAACAAAGAGAAGCTTTACAGAAAATTAAACTCAACCCCCAAAATATTTCCCAAATCAGCCTTGACAAAGTGCATTTCTTGTTACATCCACCCCTCTTTTAGGGTGGAAATGTGTTAGAGTCCCAGATACTAAAAATTATAGGCTTTCTATGCTAACAAACTCTAACGCCCAAGAAAACACTGCATTTAACCTAAAGCCATAAAAAACTTTCCAAAATTAATTTATAACAGTAAAATTATAAGTATATCATTTAATTAAAAATATATAATATCATGTAGTGAAAAACTTAAATGTTAAAATTTTAGAATATAGTAATATATATGTATAAAACAAAATAAAAGCTTTAAAACAGAAACAGAGCTGTGGAAAAATGCAGCAGAACTGAGAGGCCCTATGGAAAGGAGAGTTTCTGAACTGAGAAAAGCATTGCAGCAGATTGGTGCTGTATCATATTTGTTTCTGATGGATTTAGTTGGTCAGCCCTCTTCCTCCTTCCACGCAACACATGCACACTGATCTATAGCACACACATATGGTCACCAGCATAGAGGCAGCAAATGCCAGATCAGATAGAGAAAGGGTGAATTTAAGAGATTATAAATGTCTTTTCATAATAGTATATATTCAATACTGTCACTAAAGTAAGAGTGTCCAAACACAATACGAACACTTTTCTCCTCTTTTATAGGATCATAAGAAAATAGTTTCAGTTCAACTTAGTAATGGCTTTGCTGGGTTGTTAAAAGGTGATTAAAAAGGCAAAACAATTTTCATTTTGAATCCCTAAGGAGAACTGTTGCCCTAGTGAATATTAGTCACAAAGGTTCTTTCCTGCCCTGAGGTCATGAAGAGGTGAAACCTTTTCAGTGGGAAGGAGGACAGGGATGTTGTTGGTGCAACACATCCTGACTGTCACACAGAGGGGGAGATGGAGGCCTTGTGAAATCAGTTCTGTGTCACCTCTACAGCTGTGTCCAGCCCCCTCTTTGTGGTTTCAAACACAAGTCCAGCTTTATGTATCTGCAAAAACCCTCTCACAGAAGCATTTCCTTCAAAGAGATCCTGAGATTTGCTTTATCAGATAATGCTGCAACCCTAACAAGACACATGAAGAAAGAGGAAACTTCCCTAAAAACATTCCAAACTCTGCTTTGTGCCACCCACACGTGCAGTCATTACTGAAGGACAGAGCTGCTTGTGGCTCTCACACACTGCAGGGCTGGAGCCTGGGGAGGAATCACCCCAGCAGCCACTGCCAGGCTGCCCAAGGCAGAGCAGGATTTCCCCGAGGCCTCCCTTCCCTCCCCAGCACAGAGCTCAGCACTCCCAGAGCTCTTTGGGTGTTCAGCACAATAAAAACCTGGCCACAAGATTTAAAATCAAAGGCACTGAGTTACAAACCCTGCTGAAACTCTAGCACTTTGCTGAAGTGTTGAAATACTTCTGATCAAAATATGGCCATAATCACTAAAATATACAATTGCTTTTCATAATCAGCAGTATTTACTCACATAAATAATTGTATTGACTCCCGTCACAGGAAATGCAAATTTTGTGTGACACTGGGAAGAACTTCTAAGACCTAGGAGACAACCATGGTGTAAATATTGCAAAGACAGAGCTATCTAAGACTGTATCACTACAGCTCCAGGAGTGCAAACCAGCGTCAGTGTTAGTTCTGCAAATACTTCTGCATCACCTCATCACTGTGTGGGAGCAAGAGGCAGACTTGGATCCCTTGGAAAATATGCAGAAGCAAAGAGATGGTAGAGAGAAAGAGGGAGATTGTATTTTAGATGATCTTTAAGGTTCTCTCTAACCCAAAACTTTCTCTGTTAGGAACATATTTGTGACGCACAAAACAGTGACACGGTGCCTGAGAAAGGACAAACAAATTATTGCACTATGAGTTTTGCTTTTGTTCAGCCACAAAGAAAGAGTCACCCCGTTGAGATACTCAACATTTGAGCTTTAAAAGGAGTGCTCTGGGATGATGGTCCCTCATTAAGGGATCAGCTCTATAATTAATCAGCTAACGGGCCAGGGTGCACCATCAGCTGATGGCAGATATACTTCAAACCTCTGCTCCAGCATATTTGTAAAGCTTTTTCAAGCAGGGTCCTGGGTCAGACCAGACATAGCAGTCTTACAGTATTTTCTTTAAGCATTGCCCAGCCTTGGAAATACAGCTGAGCGTCTTGGATTCTTCTCATAAAGTGAAAAGGGCCATGTGTCTTGTAAAGACAAGCCCCAAGGGAACTGAGGTAAAGTATTTTTGTAGCCTTAACACAAATTTTCCTTGTGTTTATGACTTCATTATTTTAGTGGGTGTGTTATTTCAGTGGGTTTTTCAGCTACTTATTTTCTATCTTCTTTATGGTTCTCTTTTTGGTTTTTTTTTTTTTTTGTCTACTTTAAATAAGGAAAATGGACTCAACAGATGATGCAGAGGTCTTTATAGCAGAGCTACTGGTTTTCATTCCTGTTTCCCGAACCTCAAAGAATCATGTGCTTAAGATGCTCAAAGAATATTTTTGTAACATAATATTAAAGTTACTGTTGGTGTCTGGTCAGTGTAAAAGCTCCCCATATGAGCAGAGGTGAAAATTTTAGGCATCTATCTTCTGTTAAGTGTAGTGAAAGAGTTAAGACAAAAGGAATTAAGTGAATACAACCAACAAGAGAAAAATTGTTTCTGATTAGCAGGAAAACCCAGGATTAGGATGTGGTTACTCTGCAATTGCAAAATCTGATCTTCAGTAATATCTGGCGGGGTTTTAGAGAAAAAAAAACAGTAAAAGGACTGAAAACTAATACTAAGCTCATTTAAGGTGAATTAATCCAAAATACTGGTCTCCATACCTATGGAGTTGGCTCTTACACTGGGAGAGTCCTACCTCTGCAAAAAGCTGCTGGGACTGGTAGGACAGATGTGCTGTAGCACATCTGTCTGGCCTGGGCAGAGTGGTTTCCACACAAGTGCCCTTTTTTCTAGGTGCAGCTTCAGCCAAAATGCACAGAGACAGCAGCTATTGATCGAGCAGAGCTGAGCCGATGACCTGTCCAAATTGTTGGGTTATTAATTATCACTTCTGCTTTACCTGATGTCAGCTCACTTGCCATATCTGCTTTACTGGTAGCTTGTTTGCCTAATTAACAGTAATTTGGATTTTAACTGAGCCTGTAAGTTCCCTGTAAAGTCTGTGCTTGGGGACCCCAGTGATCACCAAGTTGCTGGTCAAAGTTTTGATAAGAAGTAATGCTTGAGTAAATCCTGCAAGCCATCACCCTAAGGCAAAGTAATCTCATGGTAGGGATGGCTGAGTAAAATAATAGGAAGCATGGAGCTTTTCTCAAACCTAGAGCCAAATCTTTTACAAGTCATGAAGTTCTCATTTTTCTTCTTTTTTTCTTTTTTTTTATGTTTTAATTTGACATAGACTTTTTGGTCTATGTCAGAAAAAAAAAAATAAAAAGCCTGTTTTCACTACATTTTTACATGGCTTTCAAAGTATACTCAGTGGCCAAAAAGGCACAGATGCTAAAAATCAAAACATGAGGAGTTGCTTTCCCTACCAAATCAAAAGAGGTGATACCATGCATTAGAACCTGGCAGAGTCCTGACATTCCAATCCATGCCATGCAATCTGCATCTTCAGCAAGAACCTGTGGACACTGAATTGTCCAGTGCTCAGCTCTTCCAGCTGGAGGTATCTCAATCACTCTCCTAATTTCATTCAAATATATTAAAAATATGGTGGAGAGGTAAAAGTACCTACTACACGCAAAGGAAATGTTCAAGGCAACAGGCAGAAGCGAGTTCAAAGGAGAGCAGATAAGTAACCTCCTGTAGTTTTTGTTTTCCTGTTTCAAAAAAAAAAAAATAAAATTTGCAAGAAAAAGATAAATGTAATAGATTTAATACATAAAAGAGTTTGGTAGGAAACACAAATACATGACTGACTCAACATAGACTAGAGTGAGGAATACTGCCTTATAGATTATCTTAAGGGGAAACCAATGTCCCTTCTTCCCCACTCAAAAAAATGCAACATAATTAAATTTCACACATACAGGATTGGACTTAACATCAACCAAATAAAAGTGCACAAAGTAGGTCATTAAAATTAAGTAAGAATGTAAAGCCTATCACTCACCTCTCCTCTGTAGCTTGATTTCTCCTTTTGTTTCTTTCTAGTTTTGCAGTTTCAGAGAACATTTGAATTTAAAATTCTCCTGTTATACACAGGACTATCCACTGCACTCATTTCTGCTGAAGAACCTCAGCCTTCATGAAATAACCCAATTCTGCTTACAGGCCCTTTTGATTAGGCAGTTGAGTGAGATCCAACCAGTGGGGGAAAAAAAAAAAAAAAGAAGGATATGTAAAAAGACATTGGTCACTAAAAAAAATCAAAACAGCTGCCAAAGGTGCCTACTCTGCAAATGCTGTGGTTAGAAAATTTGAATCTCATGGAAACCAGCCTTGGGTTTGGGCAGGAGAGTTCAACACTGGCTAGAAATGATTTGTGCTGATGGTCAGGATCTGGCCATTGAGCTGGACAGACTTTCTCACCCTTTCCTTCACCAAGAGAATTTCTGAGCCTCTTTTCATACGTGGTGTACTGCTCAGGGACCTGCTGCAAAAGGGGCTTGTGGGACAGCAGCCTCATAAAAGTGGAAATTGGTGCCCCATTCACACATTCATCTAACTTTCCTAGAAAAGCACCAACGAGGGAAGCTGCTGTTCACTGTGCTCTAGCAATCTACCCAAGGGTTAAAATATTGATCCTTACCTACAATATAATGTAGCTTGACATGTTTCATCAAGCATGTCGTTCTCACTCCAGTTCCAGAGTGCTTCTCTGAAAAGTAAAAACAGTAAAAAAAAAAACAAAAAACAAAAAACAAAACCACAACCTCTAAGACAGCTACTAACATGTAAAATGCATTTAAATAAACCAAAATAGCAGAGAGAAAAAAATTTATCATAGCACAATAGATAATTTAACACCAAACTTTAAACAAATAGTGCCATTTGCTTTTGCGGCAGCAAAAAGAGTTTATTATTTCACTATTTCATCTCACCTTGTGTCATTAAAATATAGGACACAAGTAGTAAAACACAAAGTAAATATGTACATATCTTTACACCATGTAGGGCAGCTATAAATCTTACTCTTTGATAACAGCTGTACTATAGCAATCATTTGAGTAGTGCAGCTGCCACAACAATATCAAATTTTATAGTTAAAAGGCAGTCAAAACTTTAATGGTACAGTGGAGGTAGATATATATTGTGCTATAAATAAA
Organism: Vidua chalybeata; assembly: GCF_026979565.1. Lineage (NCBI taxonomy): Eukaryota > Metazoa > Chordata > Aves > Passeriformes > Viduidae > Vidua > Vidua chalybeata. Next base: position 35,869,865 of record NC_071536.1, on the reverse strand, counting down.
CATTATCTAATGAAGAAATGAAACATGTTTATTTTTCCTTGACATATCGTTCAAAATCATATATCTTTGCTGCTGCAAGCTGCTATAATAGCAGCCATTATACTTCAGCATGTATAACAAGGTCTGTATTTGGGCTAATTACGCTGGATTTAAATGAGGGATGGGAGAGCTTCAGACAGCGTGGCCTTGCAAGCAAGGCTTTCATTTCAGCAGAGCAGTATCTTAAAATGTTATCAGAGCTAACATGTGCTGGCAGAGGTTCTGAAGGGGCTGGGAATGCAGTGAGAAACGAGTGGGTTTTCCCCTCAGACGATGACTTCTGCTGCGCTGGTGTGACAGGGTGTAATCGATCTGGGGAGCAGGGGACCATGAGAACTGATGTGCTGGTTCAGTCACTGCCACATTACTCAAATATGAAAAACCTCTGAAAGGATTCAAGAAAGCACATGTTTAGTGCAGGCAGGCTCATCTCCCTCCCGAGGTAATAATGTGCCTAAAATGTGGTTTCCATGAATTTACTGAGGTTTCTGCTGTGCTCACATTCAGCCTAGGGATGGCACCTATGGAGACATTCACCTGCCTCCTGCACAAAGACTGAGTGAAGGCACATGGGAATGATTTTAAACAAGCTAGAAACATCTAATGCTGAAGAGTTTTGAGAACACTGCTCATCATGCTATGTAAGGGAAGGCCACAAAGCATTGTGTAACTTTCAGCTGTGTGTTTCTGCAGGAATTTTCTCATGAGTCAAGACTGAACTTCTGAAAGACATCTCCCAGTCCCTGCTGCCCATCTCACTGCAAAGAGGTGTCTGGAAACAACTTGCTGGGTGCCCTTGGAATGGCACTAAAGTGCTGGTGCACACCAAGGGCAAACCCAAAGGAGTCCACCAGTGCCAGGGAGTCAGTCCATGGGACACACTCAGTCCAAGGATAGCCCCAAAAACAAATGTGGTTGATTTGAGGCTCTCAGCATCAGCTCCATCTCCACTGCTCACTAGGATCATTAAGGTTGGGAAAGACCTCTAAGGTCATTGAGTCCAACCATGAACCCAGCTCTGCAGGTGCACCACAAACAGAGATGTTCCCTCAGACTACCAAATAAAAGACCAAAGTCCACAACTACAGTATGTCACAAGATAAGAAAGAAAGCTGAAGGTGGCAAAAAAAAATATCCTGGGTTCCTGCAGCACCAGGGAAACTGGCAAATAAAATTCATGTGCTCCATTCCCTTAAAAATCCTCCTTAGGAAGCTCTGATTCCCTTCTTCACATCATAAAATTCTCCCTGCCAGAAGGGAGATTACCATCTTGCCTGGAGTTTGCCTCCTGTTCAGTGTGGGTTTCTCTGAAGGTGACACATGGACACCCTGGTGGGAATTGCTGCGGCCCGGGGGAGCAGATCCATTGGAGAGCAAATCCCTGACAAACAGCTTATTACAGTTAAACTTTGTGCGTGCCCACCACTGGAGATCCTCAGGGTGTTTTTGCTTGCCATCAGCAGAGCATTTATCCAAAAATCCCCATGAGATGCTATAAAATAAACCCAACAGCTGTTAGCAGAAGATGACAAATCCTAGATACCTTTTTGTCACATTGCAACCTATACAATTTAGTCCATGTTTACAAACAAATTGCTGCAGAAAAATATTAAGTCCTGGCATTTAGAGAAGCTCTGGAAATTACTCACTCCCCTGGAATTCTGCTTGACAAATTAAGACTACTCGTCTAGTCCTAATAAATGTAGCTAGAGCAAAGTTTCATAAACATTCTTGAGATTTCTTCTGTAACAGCTTTATTTTGGCTCCCCACTTTTCCTGCTTAAACAAATGGTAAGGTTGGCTGATATTGTCAAAATACAGCACTTCTCATGAACCAGGAGTCATTTATTAATGTAATTTATTGAGGTGGCACTGTAAAACATAAAATCATATTTTTACTGTGGGACTCACACACACTAAACAAATAAACAAAAAAACAGTAAAAAAAAACCCTCATTACCCCAAACTAAGAATATTTTCTTTTAAAAGTCAAATTATTGCAACTGTGGATCTGTAAGTAAGATTATGTGCTTCCAGAACTGGCCTTTCAGAGGCCAACAGGGTAAGTGTTAATGAACCGTGCAATGTTGGGAAAGAACAGAACAGATGTTTGCACAGCCATCAGGTAGACCTTTGTTTATATAAATGCACCACAGTAGATAATACCTAATACCTTTCTCATGGCTTAAAATAACCTTCCCACTAAAAATACAAACAGGCTTTTCCCCAGTTGTGAACATGCTTAAAATCTAATTAATGCACTGCCAACTGCAAACCCACCAAACTGCTCAGGCAGGGTCGGACCTGTCATCCAGCGTCACCTCTTTCATGACACAGTCTTAATCTCCTCCTTTGTCCTTATATTGCAGTTTTTGCTCTAAAGGTTGCTGCACTAAAAAAGTGGGGAGGTGAAGCCATAGTTCAATTCAATTTATTTTTATATTGCCTCCCATACAAAGTCTTTCAAAACTCTTTATAGCGAGAGATAAAATAATCATATAACGCTTGCCAGAATTCAGCGCTGTGACTTTTACACTCAGGGTAAAAGCTATGTACCAGGAAAGTAAAATTAAGAAAATTTAGAATAGAGAAAAGATTAATAAATACACATTGTTCCTGCACTGTGGGAGAAGAGGGAAGCACATCCCTGTTCTGGTGCATTTGTAGCCCTTCCTTTAGTTTGGTGGGTCCCAACATAAAGGGGATGTTGGAGAGGGTGAGAAGGGCGTCACTCAAAGGAGCTCCTTCCAGCTGTGCTGGACACAGAAACATCAGTCAGTTGTTTTCCTTCATATGGAAAACCCATTTTCCATTCAGAAAACAAGAAAACTTCAGCTTATCCTGAGAAAGGAGTGGAAAAATGCACCAAGTCACCCTCTCTCATCATCTGACAAACAAAACGCAGGAGTAGCCCCACAACCAGGGAGGGAAAAATTTTTGCAAAAGACAAGAAAAAGCGAAAAAGATTTATGGCAACACCATTATTATAATTAATTTAAAGTATTTATAAACACTCACTGTTAAAAAACATGTCCCTATAATAAGTAATACAGTTATTCGTGAGGATAACCCTGGAACCAGGTACACATCACACCCTTGCAGAATGACACAATCAGGAGTCATTGAGTGGACTTTGTTTACCCTGCTCTACCCATCAGATCTAGGAAATAAGCACCAAAAACCTGCCTCTTGGGCTCCCAATGTAACTCTACCCCATATCTAAACAAAATCTGAATATCAGCATGCTCACCCAGTTTAACCCAGTATAACCTCAAGATGCACAGGAGAAAAATGCTCCTGAAAACACACTGATAATTAAAGAAAGCGTGTTATAAATTCTGGGATACAGTCCTAAATTGTCATTGTAAAAGTTTACTACATCTTTGAGGTCCATCGATTCAGAAGCCCACACATAAAGAAGTCTGATAAAAGAGCATCTAAGAAAATATTTGTGCAACAGTTAATATTTCTTCCCACCTGTCTTCATGCCCACACCATTCAAGACAAGCCACATCTTTATAACACACAGTAAGAAAACACAATATATAGTAACTCATTTTCTGACCTTTTAATATTTCTGCCATTGATTGTCAGAAGTGAGGACGGCTCTCTATCCTAAGGTGATGGATTATTTAATTAACTATTGACCTTTTCAGTATCAGATGTTGACAATGAATGCGCTCCTGTGTAAGCTGCCTCCTCTGGATGCTGCTCAGTTCTCCAATGCACGTGGATTTGTCTCACATTTTGGTTTTAAGCATAACATTTCTATTATTTTAATCTAAAAACAAGTCAAAGTCTTGTATTTAATGATCAATACATTTATGACGTACTGCTTTGAGTTTTCTTTTGAATGGTACTTCTAGTGGAATTTATGTGAATATTAACAGAATTGCATCTTTCATAGATAAAATAATTTCTACTGCTTACCTATGACTTAGGTTCCTGGCATGCTTTCAGAACAACTTCTGCACCAAGAGGCAAAGAAGCCAACCCAGACAGGAGAAATTGTTCATCATCTGTGCACACGGGTCAAAAGATGTCCCAGACTGAAAATTGTAGCAAACATTTGATATTACGTTTTGCCTTTGGGCCCAGCAAAGACTCCAGCCAGGAACATGACATTTACACCGAGCACCTTTAAAAAGAAAGAATTTCACTACTTTCCCACAACATATGCAATGTGAAGCTTTGTTTACACACAGGCAAACTGGCTTAAGGCTTTTTCTCCCCCCAAAATAAAGAGAAGACCCAGATCCTCATCCTGGAGACCTGGGATCCCAGTGCTCTGTTCTCAGCAATTACGTATTCAGCTACAATCTTTTTATAAGCAAACAAGGTATTTTCCTCACAAGCTTGTTGTTGGAACCAAACACTGAACAAATGATCCGTGCCTCCAGGTTGTCAGAGAGATTTACATGTGACTACACAGCAGTTTGGGTATTCCACTGTGATTTCTCTCCAGGACAGGGAGAGCTGATTAATCTAACATATTCCTGGTAGAAACCATCCAGCATTTCTCCAGGAAAAAAGTTCTTAGCCTGTCACACCCTTGTAATAAATACTGTCTTCTGATTTCATTTGTTCATTTAGAAAATACATATTTGTCAAACCAGACACAAGACAGAAATTTTGGGGGTTTCTGTTTTTTTTTTTTTTTTTTTTTTTTTTTTGTTAAAAAGACAATAATATTTTTTCAAGGTGTTCCATTTCCTTAATTATTTTGGTAACTATATAACCATAAAACCACTTCATAGGAATAATTCCACAACGTATCCCTGCACCAGCAAATAACAATTAACACATTTCTAGAAGGTCTGTTTACAACAAATCACGTTCTCGTTATTTTATTTATTTTTTAATCATATTTTTGTCTGTGAAATCAGTAGCACACACGCCAGCAAATATTCCTGCAGCTGATGGATTTGGAAATCCAAATCAGGATTTAATCAGGAGCTTTCCTTTTGCATCAATCAGCCTTCCCTGTAACCCAGGAAAAACCCCTACATATGTCATCGATACACCCAGATAGCGGAGCTATAAGTCTGATTTTTTGTGATGTTAATACAATATTATGATAGATATCTATTAGTGGGGAGAGCAGAGCAGCAGGCAGACTCCAGCTCCTCTGACAGCGGCTGCTCTTTCTTTGTCAGTGTCAATCCGCTCCGGAATCGCGGGGAATGAGTGAATGTGACAGGAGAGGACCGCTCCAATTATGGATGAAGGGATACTATCTACTCCCACTGGTTGATGTGATTTATTCGACGGTCCTTCTGCATTTATAGAGCAGCAGATTGTAGCTGCTTATGAAGTGACAAATAGTGCTCAATGACATTGACTGACTTGTCTGATCAATTTAGCTCGTCTGAAAAGTAGCCGCGAATCGCTGTCCTCGTTGAATGACAGCACCAACGGTCCCGGCTCAACTTCACCGACCTGAAATCTCAAATGCCATTAGAAAAACTATTAAAGAGGACTCCTTTTAATCAAATAGCATGACAGTTCCATACAAAGGATGAAAAATAGAAACCTTTCCCACAGCTTTGCTTTGAAATGCACCTCACTTAAAGAATGTTTTGCCCTCGACAAACATAAAAATGTTCTCCGTGTCAGGAGAACATTTTTATTATTTTATAAGTTCCTGAATATTTGATATATTTTAGTGGAGGAGTAATGCATTTGACAGAGGGGAAACAAGTAAAGTTTTCTTGCAAGAACCAACAAAGCAACTTCTCATGTTTTCTAGAAAAGTTGCCAACTGTCCCAATTTTATTGAGCCTTAAGTCATTAGACTAATTTTAAAATTCAGAGGTCCTGAAATCTGGTGATGATGTAATCCAGCTTTTATATTAAAATCAAGAAGAAAAAGAAAAAACAAAGTGCCTGGTCTTGTGGCCAGAGAGCAACTTAAAAATGTGGTTTTTGTGAACGCAGTACAACAAAAATCCAAAATAAAATTGGAAGCCAACTTACAAACGCTGAAGGGTGTTCGTGGATTCTGAGAAGTAACTTTAGGACTACTGGAGCCTGGCAGGACTTTTTCACACTTGGGTTTGACGGCACAGGAATTTCTTAGAAGTCTGGCTCATTTTGATAGAGCTGTTGCGTTAATACCCTAATACTGAAAACTGTCAAACTCTCAGTGGCTGGAAGCCCTCCTGGCAGAGAGAGCTGTTAAATGGGAAGAGGTGGCAGAGCCAGGCTCTTGGGTGCCATAGAATTCCCACTGCTTTCCTGAGCCTCAGCACAGCCGTTCTAGTAAGGCTGGAATTACATGATAAGGTGTCATTTGGCATAAGCAAAGGCCTCAAAATAATTCCTTTAAACAAACACAGAATTAAAAACCATTGAGAAACTGTTAACAATTGTATTTTATCTAGCATTAGATTAGTATTTTTATAAAGTCATAATGTCACGTCACACCTTATAAATAATGCTTATGATATTTCTTATATGAAGCAGGCACAGGAGTTGCCTGTGAATGGTAATTCCGTGCATAAATATATACAAACTTGTGAGGGAGTCTGCACACACATATCAATATATATGGCCATAGCACGAATAAATCAATGTCTGCATGTGGGGGGTGTCTGTGGGCCGTTCATTATATATTACAATATTAAACTGTTATCCATGCACAAGTATATTTATGTATATATTTCAATTTATTAGAGCTAGTCTATTTACAGACTTAATAAAGAGCACCAGCATTATAAGCCAAGAACCATTTTTCCCTTTCCCTGTATTATTCAAATTTATTAAACAATATTTCACATTTGTTTGACACAATGTCAAACTCGGGACTCCTAAAGAACTGCTGCAGCTTTGGAACTGTTATGCTTTCTTGGACTTTAATCATTTTTGGCAAGGCTCCATTTCCTGTCAGAAAGTGAAACAGCTTAGGAATGTCATTTTCACGAAAGAAAACAGAGAGAATCCGAGAGGAAGTTCTCCTCCACTCCAGAGCCCCTAAGATACTCAAACACACTCGCAGGGGGGCTGGAATACATCAAACATTAGCAGAGGGAAAAGGACACACTTTTCCCACATTAAAATACATGGATAAAGTTGAACTTTTGCTAAAAATAGTTCCCATGACTAATCCTATTAAGTTTTTAAAAAATTGGGCTGTATCTCCCTTGAAGTCAAATTGTTTTTTAACTTTAGAATGACATTAGAAAAAGACTCTAAAGTGCCTTTGCATAAGTCAAAGTCCCTGGAAGATTATTTTTTCTTTTCTGCTTTTTTTAAAGTGAGATATGAGAAATGAGGACAGGAGCATGGATCACTCTTCTAAAAGGGCAATTTACCTATTGAAGAGGTGAGGAGGATCAGTCTCTCCCAGATCATCGCTGGTGATTTACTGTTCAAAAGAGGCTCCCTACAGAGGGAAGAGGTTCAAGGGAGCAGACACAGACTAACCTTTCCCTGAGCCATCTCAGTGCCTGCAGGAGCTGAGCACAGCCTAAGAGGCAGGGATGGAGGAAGCCCTGTAACAGTTTTGGGCAAGAATCACCTCTTTTCTTCGATCAGAAGGCTGGTTATGTAAAAACCACCTTGACTGCTCGTTGTGATGGGGAAACAAGTAATGGCCAGATGGATTTTGAGAACACATCCCACACCCCAGCAGGAAAAACACTGCACCAGGAAAGTTAGCAGTTCCCACTGCATTGTGGCCACGTTGGCAGTAAATAGAACTAAGGACTTCTGACAACCACCAGATCCCTGCACAATTTATGAATCCTATTTGGAACTCATCTGATGCTTTTCTAGCAGACCAAACACTTCCCAAAGTTTATGCCATCCTTGTTTGTCCTAACATCCCAGACAGAAATCTCAAGCTCTGGTAATACCATGGTTGTTTCAGTGGGAAAGCAGAAGGAAGTTGGCTGCAGAGGAGGGTGAGAATCCGTTCCTAAAGGAAAAGCCATTTGCAACAGGACGCCGAGATAAAAAGGATGTTTATCTCATTCAAGGAATTTGACCTAAATCCAAACAACACTCATACACAACTAGGAAAGGCAGGTAGGTTTATCTATCACATTTTCCCTAGAATTGGGTTAAACACCAAGTGGTGGGATTTAAGGAGCCTTGCAAATGTCTTAGCCCTGATTTGGTTGCAATATGTGTTTAAACCTGTGTGTTACAAACCCCAGTGGGGCACAGGCAACCCTGGAGGCCAGATCAGTGAGGCCAGGCTGGGAGGACATCCCAGGGCTGTGATCCACAGGATCCAAACACAGGAAGAGAGCACCCAGCTGGCAAAAGCTGAGCAGAGTGTGACATGGTCAAGGAAAAGACAAAATCCTAAAGGGAAAAAATATAATCTATACCTTTGAAAAGTGTGCATACTTCTAGCTCAGTCACAAGAAAGATCAGGAATTCATATTAATGAAATTAGAAGGATGGAGAAGGAGAATAGAATAGAATAGAAGGTTGGAGAAGGAAAAATAAAATGAAAATAAATTAATACCTCCCTTATAAATAAATTTGCACTTTCTGCAGTTTGCTGGTTTTTATTTTCCTATGGATAGATGAGCACAGAGCACAAGAAGAAGAGGAATGGAGGGGTCACAGGAGTTGTCTGCTTCCATAAACCTTCACATCTCCTTGTTTGAATTCATTCTCCATCTACCTTCAGTTCAGCACTGAGCAAGGAACAGACAGAACAGCACAAACCTCACTCAGGTTTGTACAGGTAGTGGCACACAGGCATTGCCTTCGGGAGGGGAAAGAGCAGAGCAGGTTGTGGTGGGAAAACCACCCCCCTCGCGTGTGCTTTTTCTCTCCATCTCTCGGGCAGCCGGGTCAGGTACGATGGGGTGGTCCCAGCATGTCCCCCACACGCCAGGGGACTGTAAAAACTCTCAGCATCAGCCTACATCTGCTTGCCTTGAAGTCGTCCCCCCCCACCCACACTTCCATAGCAGCTGAGTGAGGTCAATCCCCAAACACTTGTGAACACGTCGCTCCTTCCCACCGCCCTGAAGCCCCTCTGGCAGCATTGTTTTCTTTTCTGCCCCCAGCTGAGCTTTCATGGCGCTCTCTGATGTTCCTGCAAGTAATAACTCATTCCTCCAGCCCAAACCTGTGCAATAGGTACCTTTGCAATTTTCCTATTGCACCACTGCCAGTCATCCTGACATTCCTTCTTTTTCCTCAGACCAGCCTCACTGCTGAATCTCTAATTCCAACCCAGCACATGACATTTGTTTGTTGTCAAAATTATAACTTGGTGCTTGCACTTACAATAACGTCTTGTAGCAAGTTAGTCACCGAAGAACATTCCCAGTAATTTATTTTCCAGCACAGACTACAGGTTTCCATGGCTATATTCCACAGGAAAAAAAAAAAAAAAATCCAATTTCATGTGTAGATGAAATACTTCAAAGTCTCAAACACTCAAGCCGTCACTAACACATGCAATAATATAAACTGGAATGAATTTCCAGGATGTAGTAGGCTGAAACTCAGCTTTTGGAATGGCAGGGTTGAAGTGCACTTTGACACCGGCCCTTCCCCATCCCCTCTCCCCACACCAACTAAATCCTCCTTACCTCACCTTCTTCCCATGGCTGGCCCAGTCTCACAGCAGCTGGCAATCACCAATTAACACCAGAGCCCTTGAACTTGTCCAAGCTGCAGCTCAGGCTGCACTTCCGACCCATCACCATAGTATCAGTTTATACTGCAAACCCATGAAGTCAACTCATTACATGTTCCTCCAAAAATATCCCCTTTCCTCAGCACCATTCTTCATTCAAACACATATTTACCTTCATTGTATCCTGTATACTTCCCTGCATGTTAAGGCAAATACAAAATCATTTATGTTGGGAAAGCGCTCTGAGATCATCAAGTTGAACTGTTAGCCCATCACTGCCGAGCCCAACACTAACCCATGTCCCCAAGTGCCACATCTACAAGTCTTAAATCCCTCCAGTAATGGGGACTTAGACTCTATGAAGGGTTATGCGATAAATCATTGTTAAAAGTTTTGTTTGTATGTTGGAGGAGTCTTCAATTTCTACTGGGGGGAAGGATTCTACAGAGTGAAATCTATATCTGGAGCTATGCTTTTATTTTCCTGTACAGTTAAATACATATAAGGACTTACTGAACCTCCTGAATTTAATAATATTTTTTTTTAAAAAAGAGAATAATAAACTGTACTGTTAATTAGCTGTTAAGCAATGATCACTGTGCCAATTCTTCTTGATAAACTGTGTCACTTAAATCCCAGCCTTTTCCTACTCCCGTTGCTATAGGTGCCTCTCAAACAGCAGTTCACACATTACACTTGGCCCTCCTCCCTTCTGTCCCAGCCTGGTACCTCCTCGAGGGTGTCACATGCAGCCATCCATTTATCTTCCCTTTTTATCAGCTTGCTGAGCCATTCAAAGATCAGCAGAACTTCTTGAGGCCTCCCCCCTTTTTCATCCCCCCACACAAATTTCCATTTATATCTAGATTTTTTCCAAGCCCAACACAACCTAATGGGCAGGAGAAGGCCTGAGCCCCGATTGTTTAACAATGCCTTGAGGGGCTTACTCACCAAAGTTCGACGCTCTGACGAACAGCTTGCTGCAGCTCTAATGGTAAGGCATATAAAATGCATCATACATTAAATTTAATGTTGCCTCATTAGTCTTAATTAGATTCCTACATTACACCAGGATTATAGTTTCTTTGTGTTTATGTTTGGTCCTAAAATAAAGTCTACACTAGACAACAGTTTGGTGTACTTTCTAACCATTGAATAAATGTGCCCTGAATGGATACCTGTGGATATTCTTAACCTCGAAAAAAAGAAAGAAATTAGTTGGTGTTACAAATACCTTTCAGACAGAGAGACTGCTTAGAGTCAGTTAAAAATTAATAAATTTAAAGAAAAAATATAGGGTGCAAATATTAGAAATTACCTTCTATTTTGAAGGGTAAACAGTGAAGGGAAAGGAAGGGACTGTTTGCTTCAAACAAGTGGTAGCTTTTCTATTTTTATGGATGCTTTGATAGATTGCTCTCATACTAATTAATTTTGTCTTCTGGATTAGATTTTTTGCAGTTTATTTACTTTCAGTTGTAAAATCTGTTTCCAAGTGGTGCCACTAATTCATCTTTGGAACTTGGTTCCAAAGACCAGCAGAGCTCATCCCATGATTAGTCAAAATGACCTACACCAGGAGCACACATGTCAGAGGTGAAGAGTTTTTTAAAATGGGGCATCCCACTTTTCTTCCTGCAATTAATTTAACAAGCAATTTTAAATTTAAAAGAGTTTGGAAAAAATACTGGTTATTTTGTAATCTCAAACTGAAGCTTGATTGTTATAAGCATTGAAAAGGTGAAAGCTGTTTTGCCAAATGTTGCCATTCTTAATATTTTGGCTCAGATCTTGCCATGAAATAGTTCAACCTCTTAAAGCTATTTCTCACCCAGCACAGAGTGCAATTCATACAAGTCCATCTCTTTCCTTCTGATTGATTTGTCCAAGCTCCCACAGTAGTATAAAGCAAAGAGAAGTCAATTAGCATTATTACCAGTAAGTGTTCTGCTGATATTTTAAAGATTATTTCCTTTCATGTCCCATACCATTAATTTGATAAAATTTAATAAAATTTCATTTGAATTTGCATGTGGCCTGGTTTACTTGTTAATTAGAATTTGAAGAATATTATTATTGAAAAGACAGTTCCAGTCTGTACATTTCATTTGCTTAAGGATTTAAAAGAAATTATTTTATCCTGTTTGGATTTACCCTTTTAGAAATCTTTGCACAAAAGCAAGCATTTGAGATTTCTTAATATTTCAGTTGGCCCTACCAGGTACACTAAAATAACATTATTTCCTCTGAGATAAAACAAGCTGACTTAGGCTTTGAAAAATCATTTCCTTGGCTCAGGAAATGGGGAAAATGCTTATGAAAATTTTCAAGAACTCTCTGGCTTTAAAAGCAGATCAAAGTCTAAATATTTGTTTCACAGACAATACTGAAACAATTATTTAAGAGACGAAGAGTGTACATGTACCAACTTTGTTCAAACTGAAATTTAAACTTTTCATCCATCTACACTACAGTAGCCTGTTTTCCTTAGGAATGACATCTTGGGAAAGGCCTGTACAACACGAAAAAGAAAAGGTTTACATTTTCTGAAATCCCCTAATCCTGCCTTTTTGCAGTCTCTCCAAAAATTGTTACCTTTTTCCTGAGGGGCTAAAAATGTCAGTGGTTTCTTCAGTTCCTGGGGCAAACTGCAGCTACGGAACAACTTAAACCCCAAACAAACCAACCAGAACCCCAGAAAACTACCATTCTTCATCACGAATGCAAAGAATTACAAAGTCTATCAGCAAACATGGATGAGGACCATATCAGTGGGCTAGGGATGGATTCACTGGAGGAAGGAGGATTGGATGTACTATGGATGTATCTTTAGCAGCTAATATAATGTATAATTACAGCACAATGCTGAGTACCTGAAAGAATTTTGGGAGAGGAGGAATGAAAAAAGCCGTAACTGAATGACGATCTGTTATTTAGAAACTGATGCCTATGAACATACACTCACTTTTATCTTAAAACCACACAAAGTGTTTCAGAATGACTTAACAGAATTGCTTCTTTTGCCAAAAGGCCCAAGAAAAGTCAACTCTGTCTCTTGCGTGGGTTGGCTGCAAGGCAGGATGCAGCCAGGCAGGACACATTCACCTCCCTCCACTCTGGCTCTTACAACCTCCAGCAAAAAATAATAGATGTTGCAGAAGGCTGCAACTTTTTTGTCTTTTTATTGCCTTGCTGCCGTGGCCCGCTGGCAGCAAGGACAGCCAGCCATGCTGGGCTTCACTGGGAAAGGCTCCCAGCATGGCTGGAACTAGATCCATGGAGAAGGGGAGCGTGTGAACCCCAGGCACCCCATGCTGCAGACCAGACCTCCAGATGTTGGAAGAGCAGCGTCTCCCGCTTGGCGAACGACGGAGGAGGCGACGAGGGTGGTGATCCTGCCGTCGGGAACTGCTCTGCTCTGCAGAGCTGGCAGGAGATGAGAGGTATGTTCTGCTCTGCAAAGAGCTGCAGCAACTTCCTCCAGAGCAACAGGGAGCTGAGCAAAGGGCGGCTGCACTGTAAATCACAACTCCAAGGCTTCCACAGGTGAGGCACAGCTGGGCAGGGCTCCACACACCGGGATGGAGCAGGCCAGATCTGGTCCAACACATCGCTGTGCTGGTTGGATCCAGACCTTTCATTTTTCTGGCTCTGTGTGAGGGGGATCTATCACCTTCCTGTTGGATTTCTTTTGAGACATAAAGAAAGCTGTGGGACAACACCCAAAGGGGGATTAATGATTTTATTCTGCCTTCCCAAACAAGGTTCGAGTGTTTCCGGGATCAGCCACGCTCCTCGCACGCACATGAGCTGTTCTGGCAGGGGCGCCTCAGCCCAATTTAGTTTGAGTGACAAAAGTTAATTTTATTGATGCACAGCCTTCTGTGATGCTAGGTAGGAGGTCCGACAATGCAAATCAAACTGCTTCTCCCAAAATATCCCAGTGATTGATAATGAGGCAGTGATGCAGATTTTTGACACTTTTGATCCTACCACAAGCATATGTTAAATTTAGCCCCAAGAATTTAAAAAGCTAATGCCATGTTGCTTTAAAAGTGATCAGTGAAAGATATACATAGTTTAACAAAGTCTAATGCTATTCAATGAAAATTTCTTTTTTATCAATGCCAAAACAAAGCTGTAATAAGCAAGATTTCGGAAGGGGGAAAAATTAACTTGAAACAAACTGAGGCATTGAAACCTGTCAAACATTCTATTCAAGTTTAATTTCACTTCTAGGTGAAAGGTTATATATTGTATCTTGATTTCACTACAGTATATCTACAAACATTCGACTGTTCTGCAAGGTGTATAAGGGACATATCCAGAAGCATTTGAGTAAGGAAGATGACTGACATTTACAAGAAAACCTTTATTATATGTCTATATTTTGTTTCATTAATCATGCATGTTGTTCATTAACCAATCATGGTAATTTATTATGCACTGTTTGAAAACATGTTGCATTACAATGGTGTCACTGTCACTTTGATCATCTAAAGATCTCACAGGATGACATTTCCAACCACAGGACTTGGTGCTGCATGAATATGTACTAGAGACTCAGAAGTGTTCAAAAAGCAAAGGAAAAAAAATCAACAACAAACCTGCAGTGCAACAGTGTTTGCAAGACACAGAAATTAATTACGTAGCTCAAAGATAACAACCCACAAATTAGGTAGAAATATTCAGGTGAAGTGATTTGCACATGATTTTAATAGTGGATAAGCACCAAAAGGAGACAGCATTCATTTTGTCATGTAATATTTGATCATTAAGTGTTTTGCTAGGTTGTATCATGCTCAATCTACACAACAATCTGAAAGACACACTCTTTACAAAACAACCTAAAAATGTTCTCAAAAGTCTGGGCTTTCATCACTACCAGCTATTGCATTTATACAGCAAGAAACTAGATATATATTTACCAAAAGACAGAGGCACCACCACCAAAATGCAGCACTTCCTTTCTCCTCAGTCTGAGGTCACTGCAGGAAATGTTGTGAACCTGAGTGATACATAGAGTCTGATTTTATGGAACCAAGGTTTACAACTTCTTCACTGCTCATTTCTGCCTTCTATTGCACCTTTCATAAACCTACTGATTAATATCAAACAGTGAACAACTCTGACAAGCAGGATTACTAATCCAACATAACTGTTTATAGTGTGAATGAAAAAAGTGCTCCATTTCCAGCCACTGCACTTAATAATAAATTCCTGTTGTACTTAAATGTTGAAGGGATTACATAACTGTCAAAGTTCCTTTAAATGTTAAGGGTAGTAATCATATTAAAGACATACTATACAGAAGTGAAAGCAAATGTCAGTTTAGCTATTATTACCATATTTGCATGGAGTTTGGAAATATAGGGCCAGATTCCTAAACACGTCATGTTTGGTCTCGTTGTGCCTGAGCAAAGAGGAAAAGGAGCTGCAAACCCACCCTGCCAGTCGTGCTGCGATCCTGTGCCATAAAAGGGTCAGAAAAAGGAGCTTCACGTGCCCTAGCACAGCCACGGGGCTGCTCTGGATTCCACCAGCTGAAACAGGACCACCAGGACAATTGTGCCAGAGAGACGGAGGGGAATGCCACGCATTCCTCCTCCCTTGCTCCCTCTTCCGCTGCGCATACTTCACGCAAGGAAGCTGCTGGATTGGCTCAATACCATCCCAGGACAATTCTGAAGCACCCACTTAAGACATGCTTATGACAACTGTGACCCTCTTGGGTATCCCTAAGACAGTGAGAGCCAGGAATCTGATGCAAACAAGATCAAATATGCAGATGCTCTCCGTGCAGTCTTTAGATACCGTTCCTCTGACCTCTGCTATTGGCTTAAACATATTAAACACCCTGGAGTCAATTAGTAACAAGCAGCACTATGAATTGTCCAGAGAAAATTAGGAAAAATTAATTAAACTACTAAAAAAAAAATTAAAAAAAAAAAACAATAGCACAGCAATAAAACCCCCAATGAACAGACCTCCCAACCCAACGAAGACCAAGATCTCAGATTGCACTCTATATTTACCTCCTTCCCTGCATTGGAATCATTTGCAGGATTAAAACCTGAGCCTGGCGCCTCCCCACACTACGGTTATTGGCAAAGAAACAATTCTTTGACTGTCTTCCAGTACTCTTTTAAAGGACTGGGGTTATTCACGCAGAGCCACACCCCGCATCCAGCAAGACAAGAGGAATGCTTGCCCATGGAAGTTATGTGCACGCAATGAAACCTTTGTTCCCAAGTTAGAAATGGGACCCCATTATTAGCATTCCTGATATTCATAGCACTGCCGGCGTTCCACAGCACCCAGCAGGGCTCAGCCAGCAGCCTCAAGGAAAGAAAAGGTCTAACCTTGAGTTTTATATCCTCATGAAACCAGTTCATTTCAGAAGAACTCACCTGCAGTGTACTGCTGCAGTGATTGCTTCGAAAGAAGGAGGATTCCAGCCACAGTCTTACCCAAAAGATGAATGCCAGTGATGCCAGTTGGTGCTGATGTCTTGGAAGAGCATCAGTGCTGAAATCCTTCTTCCAGTGCTTTCTGAGTGGTGTTCCTTGGAAGTGCCCCACTGACACACTGCCTCACCAGCAAGCTTTGCCTTATAATAAACAGAATAATGAAAAAGCAAAGAGGAGCAACATAATTAATTCACTGCACATCCAGGGATAGTTACAACATATTTGATACCTAAACATTAAGTATCGTCTGGTAACCTACTCGGTGGTGGGTGGGTGGAAAGCAGTCTCCCATGGCTCAAGAATCCCTGAGATGTTGAACATTTTCCTCTACAAACTCAAAAATTCAAAACATTTGCCAATAATACACGTGTAAGAATAGAGATGTCTCTGGATAGGGTCTAGAGAAGGTCAAATTGCTTTGAAACTTCGTCTCTTTTTTTAGGATAGATATCACTATGGCAGTGATAAATATTTTGTGAAAAATCTAAATAAAGCAGGCTGGATGTTGCATACTTAGAATGGGTGTCACTAAAGTTGGTTTGTTTTTTTTTTATTCCCCCAAGTGAAATTTCTAGGAAGGATTTTGGCAACTTTGTTAGTGTGGAAATCACCATGGGAAATGCATCGGCCCCAAGGCGTTTGATGACCTGCGACGTGTTCCCTGTCACCACGTCTGGCCCCTCTTCATGTCAGCCTCTTCCTTTACAGGAATTTTGAGGTGGCAGAGGAATTGGTCATGCTCCTATTTCTCAGCATTCTTTTCTGAGAAAAGCTATCAAAACAAACTGCTTTTTAAATGTACTTTTTTTTTAGTTAGTGACTCTTTTTTAATCTCTGGTTTGGTGTTTGTCTACAAATGGAGAAGGAGACCTTGTGTCTCAGCAGATGGTCACCTTAGATGTCTTTCTGAGGGTCAGAAAGGTTGAAAGAGGGAACCCCACACTCCTTCACTGGATCCTGGGATCCCCCTGGCCCGTTGACATCTACCATCTAATGCCTGATGACAGGGCAATGGAGGCTGCATGTTTCAGCTGCATTTCTAACACTATCAAAGCCCCTTTCCCTTGTAACTGAACTGCTCTAATTATGCACATTTCCCTTTGCTGTATTCCTCAAGGTCTTGTCTCACCAAATGATGTAACTCTTGATTACAGCTCTTGTATCCAGCTTGTACGACGAGGCTGAAATACTCCTGAACACCTTGATGACAAGTACATGGATTTGCCTGGCAAAACAATAACCACGCTAAAGCTCTCTTAACATCCTGGTTCCTTTGCTGAAAGCATCTGCCTATACTGTCAATTCATCCTGTGCCTCTTGGGTGCCTGACTTCAGCATAAGCATGCGAGTCCTACAAACGAATACATGCCGCTGGGGGTAGCACTTACAGTAGAAGAGGATTGTCTCATGAGTGATAAGGGTGACAGAAGTGCAAAGCAGAGCTGAGTGGATCTGGCACTCACATTGTGAACAACACAGCATCCGTACGGGAAGATTTTCCCACAGAATGACATGCAATAATTTATTCTAAGCCCTTCCAACTTGTGTGTGGTGGTTTTTTTTTTTTTTTTTCTTTAATTTGGCTTTTTTTTTCTTCCCCTCCTCTGTGAAGTTTCTATCTTCTGCATCTCTTCTCTAAATAACTATTTAAGATGCCACTGCTGAAATGAAATGCATAGTTTGAGGGTAAACTAACCAGTCTGACCAAATAAATAATTACTAGTCAACAATATCCCCACATAACTACATTATGCAAAAGAGTATCACTGAGAAACAAAAGGTGGGTTTTTATACTGAAACACAATGGTCTAAGGTAATTGTTAAAAATACTCCATTTTTAACCAGTGGTTATAAGTACACAATTAAAATAAAAATATGCCTCACAAGGCTTTAAGCAGGAAATGCTGTTTTTTCAATGACAGCCCTGCCCCAAGCATTCCAACTTCTAAAAGGTCAGAGCATGAAGGACTTCCAGATCCCCCAATGCTGTGCAGCACAGAGGAGCAGAAAAACTCTCATCCTGAGCCAGACAGGCTTCCCAACACATCCACTGTAATGTCTCCAACACCAGCCACCACCAGATGCTTCAGCAGATGCCAGAGTGGATGACATTAAGGTGGCTGTGGGATACTCCTTGTCTTCTGAAGGAGATCAAATGTGTTCTGACCACATATGACCTGGAACCAGATAGATACAGACACTGTGCCATCACCACTGAGAACCATAAATTGCAATGGGACATCCTCCCATATACTGCTGCCCTGACCAAAACTTCTGCTGGAATAGGTAGAATTCACTGATGCCAGGGTTTGAAGCCATTGTGCAAAAGTCTGAAGACTGCCTGGGCACCTACAGACATCCTTTTGTCTTTCCCCCAACTCTTCTTATCTTCCCCTCCCACTTAAGTCCTCCCTCTGTTGCCGCTTAGCTGCATTGTTCAGAAATTTGGTAAAAATAGCTATAAACTAAAAATAAATCCACATATTGCCACACTTTCCTGATACAGAAAGTCCATGGACTGCAACTTACATATTTTACAAAGATCTGTACTAGCATTTAAAAACTTCCATTCCATTTAAATACAATCAAGTAAAGGCAACAAAAGACCTGCACCTTTCCCCTGGAAACTTTGCTGAGCCTCAAGCCTTGCTCACGTGTCCATGAGACGTGATCCTCTTGCCTCTTGCAGCCTGTTCTCCAGCTGTTGGTGGTTAGTGCAGAAGACACAGGGAGTCCAATCCTGCTCTTCCAAACATTTTTGTTTCACTCTCAGGCACCTTCTGCCTTCAGCAGCCTGGGCAGCGACTGGTTCTTAAACATGTTCCTTTAGACTAAAACTCCCCCCCCTCAAAAAAACATTGAAAGGAGGTAAGCACTCAGAATTAGTCATTTCAGTTAGTCTTGATTTTCCTAGGCAGCAGCCTCAAAATATAAGCATAGCCTTCAAAACACGAGCTTGGAATGTCAACTAAAGGTCACAATTTTATTATTTTTAAACCAGCTAAGTGTCTTAAAATGTCCAAATGGAAAACAAAGAGTAATGATGTAGCAGTTTGAACTATTTAACAAGTCTTAAATATGAAAATCCTTTAGGAGAAGGAAATCCATGTGGTGAATGACCAGCTCTCACCTTGGTGTAGAGTAGTAGGAAAGGAGAGGAAGAACTTTTAAGAAAAATACTACAATATCTGTAATGATTGGTGGATTTGAAAGGGGGGATTATCAGAGATAACAGTCCACCACAGAGATCTGGTGTGGAGAATCTCCAGGTGGTAATTCTCACAGCACACAACTACAGCACCATAAAAATTTATATATATATATATATATATATATATATATATATATATATATATATAAATAAAAAACAGAATTTTTAAAATTACCATAATTAACAAATAGGAGGAAACACAACAAAATTGGTTTGAGAAAAAACCTGTGAGGTGCTGAGCAGGTCTCTTCCATCAGATGTCTGTGATGCTCCCAGGGCATAGCTGCAGGAGCACGTGAATCATTGCTCTGAGCATATGCAGATCTTTGTGAGACTGTCTTCACAGATTTCTGTAATACATACGTGATTTAAAAACACACTTTCATTTAAAAGTTCAGTTTTTGTAAGCACATCAAAGCTTTGCAAATGTAGATTTATTTCTTTTAATAGTGCATATTAATAATATTGATATAATTATCACTATTCATATTTAAGGACTCACGAATACAAATTTTTCAAAGATTACTTGAAATTCAAAATGGGGAGTAAAGAGATCCATAATTTAATGGGTAGAAGTGGGAGTCAAGTTTTCTGGAGCCTAATTTTCCCAGTGTTTAAATACTGCAGAGAATCAATGCAAAGCTCTGAAATGAACTTTGGAAAAACTGTTCATTCCCTTTACTACATTTATCCAATACATAAACTCAATGGGCTAAAATTCATCTACTTTACAAAGATTTGGTGCAGCTTAATAGAGTGCTTTGAGATCTTGTGATGAAAGAGCGAACCCAAGTACAAAGTAATATAATAAAGATAGCACCATTAATTAGAATTATTAAAATTCATACACTAAAATCTATAATCTAAGCAGTAGGGACCAAGTTATTCATGGGTGTTTAAAATAAGGAAGAACATTAAGAATACTAATTTTGACAATTGAACCCGGCATACCAAAACTGTCCCTTTTGTTCTGTTTAGTCTTTGGGGAACAGACAAGTTCACACAGAAAGGAACAATAAACTGCTGTGTCTGTAGTCTTTGATTTGTTTTTTAAGATGGTCAGTTACTACTCAACATCAAGTGCTAAAAAACCTGTTATCTTCTGGAGCAAACAGTGGTGCAATGAGGTAAAAAACCATGTTTCATTTAATTTAAAAGGTGAAGAACAACACTCTAGTTGTCACAGGAGGTGGCTGATGAGGAGATGAAGCTGAGGGTTGGATGGGGCTCTGATCAACCTGGTCTAGTGGAAGATGTCCCTGCCTATGGCAGGGGGTACAATGAGGTGATCTTTAACCCAAATCATTCTGTGAATATACAAGTGCCAGTGAGGGCTGCAGTCCACGCACAAGCAGCTCCTTGGGCCTCAGTTTTCAGACTTCAACCCCTCTTGCTAATGCCCTCAAGAGAAAAAACACTGTGAGCCTCCACACGCAGCTTGCCTAAGCCACACCTTGGCTGGAGAGATGAAGAACTGCCTTGACTCTGCCCCTCTCCATCCCATCCTGCCATCTCCATCCAGCCAAACCTTGCTCTAGCAGACAAACTCACACATGCAAAGCTCTGCTTGGAGGCAGCAGGATTGTCCAGCAACACTGGTGTCCAAAATAAGCTACAACAATGGCCACATCAGAGCTGCTGCCAGCCTGGGGACTGTGACTAACTTGTGCATACATTTGCATAAGTTATATAAAAATGAATGTATAAAGTTATATTTATCTGTACTTGTATCTGCTTTGATATGAGTGGATGTTGCTTGTCCACCCACAGTAAAAACTTACAATATTGTAGGCTTATAAATACAGAGACCAGGAGAGCAAATTACAACAGATTTCTCCTAGGTTACACTTCAGATGTTCTTCAGGGGACTGGAGCTGTGGACAGCAGTGAGGGCTTGTAGCACATCAACAAATTGACCAATGTGGCACCATTTCCAGTGCTCGTGCTCCCATGAATAATGGAATGGGTGTGATAAATACCTTTATCTCTTCACCTCCTTTCCCCACTGCATCCGAGGCCTTTGCACCAATCTCATCAGTTACAATTCACTGCCTGCACTCTCCCACCCCAAACTGGACACAAATGTGGGAAATCGGGGTCTGAGCCAAATCCCACTGGAAGTTGGTGGGAGTTTTCTTGTTAACTTCAAAGGGAGCTGGAGCAGGTCCTTGCTGTATAGCAAAGGAAGATGCTCATCGAGATTTATGAACATGATTTTTTGTTCATTTTTTTACTGCCTAACTTCATAATCTCAGTTTCCTGGACTGGTGCCATGGATTGCTGTTCTGTAGCTGATTTACAATAAACAGAAGAAGAACTCTGCAAACATATATTTTACTGCCAGTAACAAACACTTCAAATTCCTTCTGTATTTTCAACGAAAAAAAATTTAGTAAAAAGATCTAGAGAAAATACAGTATCTAGCTTAATCCCTAATTGAAGAAGAGTATATTGTTATGGAGACACAAATTATATTGTACATAATGAATTTCATCAGAATACAAATATAACAATATTGCTTTTTTGCCTTTCAACTAGGGAACATCCTATTTTAAACTTGGGAACAATTTAGCTTTCAGATTTCTCAAAGTATTTGCAAGGAGACTTGGAATTTCAAAGTAATTGCAAGGGTATGTGAAGCTCAAATCCAGCTTAATGACAAAAAGGGAGAGAAACCAAGAAATCTTAATTAGCCTAACCAGCGATAACTAGATTCAGTTTCTGGGTGAACAGTGTCAGATTAGTACAAGGACACAAAACATTAATTTAGGAAATATCAAGGTTCTTTAGGAAGTAGGGAAAAAAGGGTCAGAAGAGCTCAAATTCAAGTTGCCATTACCCCTCTGAAACATCAGTGCTCAAATTGTCCGAGATAACAAAATGACTGAACTTTCCTCATCGAGATCAGTTTGTTTTGTCATTAAATTTTTGCTTCAAAAGATGCACAGTGTATAAATCTAATGTATTTAATTTTAGGAAGAGAATTAGGAAGAAAAAGTCCCACTAAAAATATGACTCACCCCTACCTATGTTGTGTATACATCTATATTTACAAGCACAATTATCCAAGGAACACGATCTCATAGGTAACTGCCTCAGCTTATAGAGATATATTTGTAGTTGTTGTTGTTCCATGGCCATGTTCTGATCTCTGTAAACACAGGATTAATTATTTTCTTGAAACTTTCATTGTGTATCCAATTGAACAAAAACATCTTCTTTGGATAACACAATATAAATTACCTAATTAAGACACATGATCTGTGTAATAAACCCACATATATAAAACATGTGCAGCAAAGGTTTTTTCAGTCCAAATGTATCAATGGGCTTTTTTTTTTTTTATTTTCGATTCAAGAGAAAAAAAAGTCTGCCACATGTAGACTAACAGTCTCCCAAATTCCCTTTTTTTTTCTTTCAATTACGAGAGCATTGTCGTTACACAAGTCTAAAACAGACCTCCTCATGCTGGGAGATTTGTGATTTATTTTCAGATTTTAACCAAAAAATGCATTATATGTTCCACTTTTGGAGTTTATACATATCTATGATGTTTTAAATTTGTACAGCAGTACTATAGATCATTCTATATCACCATTACAATTATTGCTAAATTAAAAATTAACATGATATAGACTAAGTATAGCACATAAAATGCCAACAGCTTGAAGTTCCAAAGGAAGAATGTGATCCTCGAATACATAAAATGGAGGATAACAGCGGCAGAGTGTTGCTGTCTCCTCAGTATACAGCACTGGGGAAACTATTCGAAAACAAAAAAATCCCCATCAAACTAAACCCAAAAATACTCATTTCTGCAATTAACACAATAAAATACCTGGCAAACTTGTCGGAATTAACTCAGGGGAGGAAACAAAACCCAGAAAATGACAATTACTAAGAGCCGTTGGCGATTTAAACTCCACCTGTTTCATTTATGAATGAGAAGGATTTTGAGAAAAGTTAAATTTGTTCAGGCATAAATAATAAGAACCAAATTCTGAAGGTCAGAAGGCTAAAGAAATTTAGGTGAGAAATATTTTCTATATTGAAAAAAATTTACAATAGAAGAATGCATTAATTTTTTTTTTTTTCCCAAGGAAGAATATATCCCAAGCTGAGTCTTTAGGAACTATTTAAGTTGAAGCATAAATTGGAAATATCATGGTGATATCAGTGAACAGAGCACTATGGCCTATAGATCACAGGGTCAGACCAGTCCCTTCTGACCTTTAAATATAAGAGCAGCATTTTATTTAGGGCTTCTACTCGTTGTATTCTGTTAGTCCTGAGAATTCCCATCACAATTAAACTCTGCATCATGGAAGATCCCGAGCAGACACATTTCATGAGCTGTCCCCAAGAGTTTACAGCCTTTAAGCTCAGTTTTGCAACTTGCAGTGAATGAAGTTCCGCACAAATGGGATCATTTTCCCAAATTCAATGATAACACAATACTGACTTTTATTGTAATGGTGTTTCTTTCATTTTGCCATCACAATATTTGGGAGTTCGACTGCATTCCTTGCTAAGTGGCCTATTCTGTTTTGCTCATACAAGACTCCAAATTGCCATTTAAAATTCCCAAGTTTATTAACTTTAACCTCTGGTGCCAGCTATTTGAGAGGACAAGCCAGGAGGCAGGAAGGCACTGTGATGGAACACAACATGTACACGTTCCTGGAGAATACACTGGAGACTCCTCTCTTTTATCTGACCTCTCCAACACAGAAATGCTCATTACATTGGCCAGACAGATTATCTTCACATTTTAAATCCTCAAAAGTTTCCAAGTTACCCAGGAAAATATTTACTAATGCTCATTTTGCATATCTGAGCTAATGGGGTATCCCAACTTCAGCTATAGAATCACTGAACGGTTTGGGTTGGAAGGGACCATTAAGGGTCATCTTGTTTCAACCCTCCTGCCATGGGCAGGGACACCTTCACTATCCCAGGCTGCTCCAAGCCCTGTCCAACCTGGCCTTGGACACTTCCAGGGATCCAGGGGCAGCCACAGCTGCTCTGGACAATTTTTGCCAGGCCCTCACCACCCTCAGAGGGAAGAATTTCTTCCTAATCTCTAATCTAAACCTGCCTTCTGTCACTATGAAGCCATTCCCTGTGTTCTGTCCTTCCATCCTTTGTCCCAAGTCCCTCTCCAGCTCTCCTGGAGCCCCTTTAGGCCCTGGAAGACGCTTTGAGCTCTCCCTGGAGCCTTCTCTTCTCTAGGTGAGCACTCCTAGCTCTGCCAGCCTGGGAGAGGGGCTCCAGCCCTGGGAGCAGCTCCGTGGCTTCTTCTGGGCTCTCTCCAGCAGCTCCAGCAATCCTCTCACACTGGGGAGCAGCCCATGGCTGGTTTCAGTCCCCATCTGTTGGGACAGCCACTTTCAAGGTCTCTGCTGTCCCTTGGAGGTCTCATGGCGATGAATTTCTGGCTACTGGCCAGAAATTGCACACAGCGTGTTTAAGCAGCACAGTTCACGTCCCCAGGATTGTTGTATTTCTGCTCACCACAATAGTTACTAAAACTTGTGCTCCAGACTGGTGGGATTCAGCTTCAATTTTTAGCACACTATTTTCACTGCATCCTACACCCAGCCACAGCTTATCTATCATTTGATTCTGACAGATACATATTTTATATTTTGACAAGCTGCCCACTTGACTGCTTTCCTGTGACATCATCTTATCTCTGAATGTACCAACCTGTTAATAACTTCATTTTCTGGTTGAATTTTTCCAAATTAAATTAAGCAGGCGAAACATGTTAAGCTCACCAAGTCCTCTTAACACTTCTGCTGAAGGGCATCCTCTGATAGCTTGATTTTGAAAAGGGCAGCATACAACCTGTTCAGACAGGG
Organism: Vidua chalybeata; assembly: GCF_026979565.1. Lineage (NCBI taxonomy): Eukaryota > Metazoa > Chordata > Aves > Passeriformes > Viduidae > Vidua > Vidua chalybeata. The sequence goes on along the minus strand of NC_071536.1, from coordinate 35,844,674 downwards.
ATCTGGTCCAAAATATCAGGTTTCTTGAAGGTAGAAGATTTCCCCCTCAGCTAAGAAATATAAAGAGGACAAAATACACAACTTAAAAACAAAAATTTAACTTTTACCATCTGATAACTGATATTCTAAAAATTGTGTCATTATTTAATGGTACCTGAAAAAATGCTTATGAGATAAAAAGGAGCAATAAAATCTAACAAACTAATTTTCAAGTTTTCTGTTGTAGATAGAAAGATGGAAGCTAAATATAGTTCAATAGTAGCATGAAATAATTTTCTATCTTGTGACAATAAAAATCAGGAGATTTTCCTTCATGTTGACTAAAACAATTTTAGGAAAAAAAAGTCTTCCTGAATATACCATATAGTAGTAATTAAATATAGGCACTTTCATACTTATTCTGTAATTAGCTTTTCTGTGGAAGCAATACTACACTGGACATGAAATCACAGGACAGTGACAAAATTTAATTGGATAACACGGACACAAAATCAGAAAACCAGGCTCTTTTCCCAGTTGCAGAGCTCAGAACATTCCTTCCCATTCTGTGCCTCAGTCTGCTGCCATTTAAATTGAAAATGCCGCACCAAGAGAAAGAAAATCAATATGAAAACATAGCACAAGTTATATTTTTTTTCTCCAGTTGTGTTACAATGTGAAACAGAGCACTCTCAGTTCCTGGAGGTTTTCAGTGCACTTGGGTTGTTTCAGAAATAAAGTTTGGCATTCACAGAGCCACGATCACAATTCCTGACCCACTTGGCTGCTGGCAGTAAAGGAGGAGTCCAAAGGAGCAGAGCCACACTGTGCCCAGAGGTGAATCAGCATCTCTGGCCATCATCTCATCCTGGGGCCGGTCCCAGGGATGGACCTCTGCACTCCAGACTCATCCTGCCTCAGAGAAAGGGTTTTGGCACATGCCCACACAAAGCCACCAGGACCATGACAAGGAGAAAGCCCAAAAGCCCAACAGGACCAGAAAGGAGCCTGAAGTCCCCAATCCCTGCATTTTCACTGTGTCCCTACAGCCTCCTCTGCACTGAGAGGAGAGATGATGAACTGAGAGAAAGGCTGATTATATTCCCCTGAACTCACACCTTTGAAAGCCTGCTCAGAGACCTGAACTGCACAAAATGCTCCCAAATAAATTACAGTGGGACTTTGTTAGCATTTATAGATTGCATTGCTTGACATACCTGGAAATTCCCACTTAGAGCCAAAATCCTCACTCCAGACAGTCCATGGAGATCATAACTTTTATCTCTAACAAGGTGTCGGGCTCCAACAGGGGGTTCTGAGAACACAGTGGATCTCATTGGGATTTATACCAGCAACCTTCAAAGATGCTGAGGGTGACTAATGCCACCCACCACTGGAGAAAGTAGCAAGAGTGTGCCAGAACCTGCCAGAGCTCCTCAAGCTCAAGCCTTCCCTACCCCACTTCTCTCCACTAGGAACTTCTAAACCAACCTTATGTTTCTTGGGAAACACACTGAGACTCAAAAACCTGAGTTATAATAAATATTTTTCCTTACCAACACTAAAACAAATTTTTTATGGTGCTCACAGTGGCCTGATTCCATCCATCATGTTCCTGTAACAATCCAAATTTAAATCATTGAGGGTTTTGCCTAGAAAGGAAGTTCAGACCTGATGCAGAAGAAACCTGGGATCAGAGACCAGCTACAGAAAAGGCTTTTAAGCAGAGATCTACTACAGGGTGCAGCATCTGAAATACATGTTTGTTGTACTGGGGAGTGGAAAAACCAATCCGTAACTCCAACTTGTTTAAGAGAGATTTAATTAGACCTAATACAAATGCATCTTTCCTACGTGGTTGATCTAATCAACAGTGGCAGGTTTAATTACAAGCCTATTTAAGGTGAACATATTGCATTACCGTGGAAAAGATGCATTATTTTACATTGTAGGTGTACCTCCTACTTCTCTATCTGTCACACAGGCAGTGCCTTTAATAGCTGTTAATGTAATGTCTCTTTTTTCAAGCTCCATTTTTTTTTTTAAGTTTTTAAGCAGAATCCAATGGAATCCAACCCAAATCTAATAATTGCAATTTATTTTTTTTTTCCTTGCTATTTAGTTTTCACCACAAAGAAAATGACAGGTCTAATATGAGGCTCCTGAAATGTAGTTACATCTAAGCTTCAGCGCTCCAGAGCACATAAAATAAATATATGATCAATGAAATGAAACATGACAAAATGTTTCATATTGATGTTATTTTTCTTTTCAAAACGTCTTTTATGGTTAATGCCCTCAGTCACTTTTTCCATACATTTTCTTTTTTTGTAATATATAGCTTTCCTAGTTCTGATTTCAAGTTCAGGGTGCCTGGGGAGAATTGGAAGATTTCTTCAAACCAAGACTGTTCCTTCAGCCTTTCACATGAGAAAATTGTTAGGCGCATTAAAGTATTCCTGACTATGTTGCATTCCTTTGTTCAGAGTGAGTTTTGGGAACACATCCTTTTCTCATTATATTTCCATAAAATATATTTGATCTATTCTATTCTTAGAATACCTCTGATGTGGTCTGTGAATGGAGCACAGTATAAAAATATTTCTTTCTTTCTTTTTTTTTTTTTTTTTTAATACGAGACAAAATGTTTCCATTTCTTAGACACATAAAAAGTCACTGTATAGCACTCCACGAAAGTAAAACTTTACAGAGAGTGTTGGTGCAACTCGGCACAGATCTCAACAGCATCCAGTTGTAACTTGGAGCCTCATCAAATCCACAGTGACAGGGGGAGAAAGAGGGAGAGGAACAGGAAAAAAAAGGAAGAGAAATAGAGGAGGAATGAGACCTGGATAGCACTACTGGGAAGCGAGTTTATATTTAGAAGCACAGAAAGATGTTAACCATGTGCCTGCTAGAAAAAAAACAAATCTACTCTAATAGCGGTTGACAATAAAACCACCTTTGGAAAAAGTCTTAAACTTTCAGAGCACAACCCAGGATATTCCCAAATGTAGGCAGATATTTGAAATGGTCCCTCAGACAGAGCACTGCAACAATTTAGGTTTGTTTTTTTTTTTCCCCCCTTCACTTCCCTATCTGCTGATTGTTTTTTCCTTCAGGACCTTGAGAAACACGGAGTAGCAGCCGCTGAGCTTTTCTGCAGCTCGGGCTTGCCTTAGTTTGGCTGTTTATTGCTACACCCATAAAATTACGGTTTTCATCAATCCATTCCAGGTCCCTTTTATTCTCTGAAGTTTTCCATTCATCCAAGGAGCTCTGCTCCAATCTGACACGTTGGGAACACGAGGACAGGAACAGGTCTGGATTCACCCTGGCGTGGTGGGGAGTGAAATGCCCCCGATTCTCCCTGCAGGAATGTCATCTGATGGGAGCTGGGAGCCTGCAGCAGCCCAGCTGCGTTGGGTACTGACCACAAATGACTTAATCCTCAGCATAAACAAGGCCTAACCTTCAAACTCATCTGCTGATTCCCTCGCAGCTTCCTACTCACAGTTCACAGGAGATGACTTCTCCTGGTTCCCACGGCTGGAGAGTCAGGATCAAAGGCTTGAAGAAAAAAGAATATAAGGCTTTTTCTGGGTTTTTCTATTTTTTTTTTCTTTTAACTCAGGTTGCAAAAGTCTTTGCTTCAATCTGCTGAGGTGTTTAAAAAGAAATAACCATATAAAATTTTAAGCAGTAACAGGCTCGTGTAGGTACAGGCAGGAGTGACTGCACGGGGTGCAGTTTGTGCCTCTCATTATCCTCAAAAATTCATATATTTATTGTTGGTTGTTCAAGAGACAAACTGGCACTCTCTCTATTTGAGTAGCCATGGGAAGCAAGTAAAGTAGGGGGGCCTGATATGCTGTTTAATTTTTAAAATTCTCATCGGAACTGAAAAATATTTGAGAAAAATGATGTGAACAAAAAAGTAAAATCAGTGAACAACAATTTTTTTTCTTAATTACTATATTTCACTTTAGAGGAGTGAAATATGGTTTATGGTCTCAAAATCAGACTGGTGGTGTCTGCCTCAGAGCCTTCTGTGCATCAGCAGCACAAAACATCTGCCTGGTCCTGCACAAACGGCTGAGCCTGGAAATGTGGGAATTATTCACGTAGGTGTGTTGGCAGGGTTGTGTCATCTACCCCATAATGCACCTGGTTGCTATCACTTTTACTTTAAAGAGCACTAAAACTCAGCTAATAAAATTTAAAAAGAAAATCATATAAAGTGACATATAAGCAGGTTTCACATGAGAATAAAAGAGCTGTAGCGTGTTCTTCGACACGTGAAGTGTACATTTGCTTTTATCAGGCTTTTCCCAATTAAAATAATGGAAAACATTCACTACCTAAAAAAAAAAATTAAAAAACCCCTGAAACCAAACTCACCCATGCTAATAAGTATTGCACATGTAGCAGGATCATTCTGGCACAGGAAGATTTTGCTCCCCTCTATGAAATTTTCTTGGGTAACATTCAACATCACACTGTTCACAGATTTCCTCACATAACGGAAAAAAAAATTGAAGGCAAGTTTTTTTCTTCAAGGAGCTCTCCATTCCCAGCAGGCATTTTAATTGCCATGTGTCACTTCCCTGCCCTCAGCACCCTTGGCTCTCCTATTGCCCTCCCAAAGGCCTCAGCAACGCCCATCCCAGGAGGTCCCAGCATAGCAGGCAGATCCACGTTCCAGGAAGGTGGTCTGTGTCATACTGGTAGGGGACACTATTTCTTATCACTGAGAGTGGTTCTGTGAGAACTGCTGGTGCTGACAGGAGCCAAGAGTACCCCAGCACAAACCTTCTGGCTGAACTACTCCAGGAGAGCGATGCAATGCCACCTGAATCATTTTAATTAATTAAGGGCATGATAAGTTATCACATAAATCTGTTTTGTGCGAACTCCCCTTGTCACTGTGAGGCTGAATTTTCAGCACTGAGAATCACAGAATATCTGGAGTTGGAAGAACCCCATCAAAGTCCATTTTCTCTACTAAAGAGGCTTGTGAGCTCCTGTCCTCAATACAAGGAGCTGGAGAATCTGTGTGTGATGGACACCATCTCCCTGTTGTCTCTCAGCTCCACAGCCATGCCCCCAGCCACCTTTGCTCACCATCAGCCCTTCCCAAAGCCCTTCCATTCCCCAGGTGCTCCTTCACAACATCTGCCCACACACACCGAGTACAAGAGGATGCAAAGCCAGCACCCCAAGTGAGAACATCCCAACGCATTCTTAGGGGTGAGGCTTTCTCCACTTCAAAGGAAAAGCAACCCTCAACCAGAGTTCATCCAGAAATAAAATTAAAAAATAGAATCATATGCTTCACTTCCCCTAAAGTACAGGGACTTTGGAATGGCTGGGATCAGGACAGCTCTAGCATCTCTGCTTCCCCCAGCACGTGCTGCACATCTACTGATGTGCAAGGTACAGGCCAGTGACAGAGCAAGCACTTTGCTTATTGACATTTCTTCCTATCAGCTCAGCCATCTGCAGGATCAATCCCTTAATTTGCAACATCTTTTAAGCATGTCAGAGATCAGAAATGAGCCATATCTTGGTTGTTAATAAGTTTCTATATAAATCACTGCCTGATTAAAAACAAAACATAGTATCCTCCAGTAATGATCAAATTCTACAGTATAGCAATGTTAATGACCCTTTACTGTGGAACACTGGAATATTTTTATAATAAAGGTTATGACTTGCATTGTATTTATTGTAAGCAGGGGTTCTATATTCTAAAAAAATCAATATTTTAATATGTAACACCTAAATATATGACCTTCCTATGGCTACATTTCAAAGGCAATGTGTGTGTTCAATTTAACTTTTTTATCAAAAAAAAAAAAAAAAAAGAGTGACGCTCTCTCTCCAGAAAGTTGTAAATATCCTAGAAAGCCCATTAATCATGAAATCCTGCAAACTGAAATTTGTTTGAGGTGAGGGGTATCTGATTTGCAGCAAACTGCCTTTGTTTCAGACGCACCCGTGCCCGTGTCAGCACAGCAGCGTGTCATGCCTGGTTACATGTGTCTTGTCGGGTTAAAATGATGTTCCTGACATACCCGGGCTCGCTGCCCCATCTCCATTATGCGTCAGGCTGCCCATTTGAGGAGCATTAGATTTTAATTCCCTCACTCTTGGCGTTGCATGGGTTTGCCAACCAGTGAGCACGACTGATGCCCTCTTCTGTCACTGGTCCCAGTAGAGACGGCCCAGCAAGGCCCCTGCACTCACCAGGACTCCAAACACACTTAAATCATCCATGGCAGGAGTCCAAGCAGGGAGGAGAGGTTGTACAATAAACAGCTGTGTCAGCTGAACATGACAGTGTAGCTTGGTTGCTCCTTTCCCAGAGCCCTCCCTGAAAGCCCTGTTCCTCAAACAAGAAATAACCAATGCTTACGGTTAACACCTGCACTGGATTGGTGGGCAGCTGGTGTGCAAAACTCCATGGTTAACTAGAAAGTGTAGATTAATTGAGCAAATGTGGGCTTTGGTCCCACTGAAAGCAACCTAGGGAATCATTGGTCTGGGATTGTTGTTCTACAGCACAGTTCTCATACAGCTCTCAGAAACACATCAGTCTCCACTACTAAAATTTGCTTCTGTTAAATTCCTGTAAATTCATCCAAATATTCTGCCTCTCTTCCTCTGAAATCCTGTTATAATCAGACCAGTACACAGGGCTGACTTCGGGACAGCCAAGTATCGTTAGTAAACAGATGCTTCCTTACAAGGGCATTTTGAATTTCTTTTCCTTCTTACAAACCAGTCACAACTCTCACCAAAAGGCTGAAGACTTAAATGTGTATTTTGGCAAAATGGTAACTTTATCCTCTTTATTCTGGATATAAAATTGATAAAAACCATAGCATCAAGTTTTTATGGGGCTACCCTGATAATATGACAAGCATCAAACAAATATTTATGCATTAGAGGCAGAATTTTTTAGTTTCCCCTTAAACCAGAGGCCTGTAGAAAAATGCTTTGTGATAGGTATAACTTCCACAAACACCCAACCCTTGCCTTATTCTATATGTGCCTTCTCCATAAATTTGGCAGCCAAAAATGGAAGTTTCCTTGAATAAGGTATTCTAGAGAACATCTCACATAAAGCTGCAGAGCCCTCAGCAGAAGCAGCAATGATTTAATTTTCTCAATTCCTGCACCAGAACTACCTCCCCTATGGGAAAGGAACCCTAGACCTTGGAAATTTACATTATACATTATTTATAGAAGCACAAAAGTAAAGCAAACATGTTCATTAAGTGAAGACTTTTGTACAGCTGACTTTGCAAGTATGATCCATGTTTGGATCTTGAGCTGACATACTTCAAACCTGACAGAAACCAATTTTATAAAAGCAAAAAGTAACAAAGCAATGAATAATTAAGCTATCAAGCATAGCTACATCACAAGTCAATGTTTCTCCAGCAGCAGCAGTTGATGTACACTGTATTATCTCATACACTTGAAAAAAAGTAACAGATATTACTTGTTGCAAAATTCTAACAGCACGCCCTGATTTTTTCAAGCTGACATTAGTAGTGACACATATATGACAGGTGATCATAAAGGTACTTGAGCAGTTAAAAAATGAGTAAGCCTGAAAATGTCACCCAATGATAAGAGTCACACTGGGCTGCACTTGATAATTTAAATTCTAACTTTTTTATTTTTACAAGGCTCCATATTTCTGCAAAGCTGTCCCCTACCCCCATTTTCAACTGTGCTTCAAATAGCTGGGCAGTTTCTGACATGTTAAGACCCTGAGATAACTTGGGGTTCTTTGAACTGTGGCAGAAGTTTTCTGAAGAAAATCTGAAAGGCAAATTTTTTCATCTGAATCTAAACATGTTTTTATTTTAATTGAAATTGACTGCTTTACGTCTTGCAGCATTCCAAAAAATAATAAACATCTGAGACTTGCTGCCTCTTTAGTTGGACAGGTTTCCCACAGCTGAATCCTTTGATGATACTCTTTGGGTTTTCTATTTTAGGAAGTCATCCCTTTCTGCTTCTCTCTGGAGGAAAACTCTTTGGCTGTCCTGCCAATCTTCCTCTTGACCTCTTTCTTCTGTGTACTTGGCCCTTCCTTCTCTTTTCCAAAGTCCTCTCTCTCTCTCTCCTTCCACACTGCTAGACCTTCGTAATTTCCAGTGACTGTAAGTGCCCCTAAATTGCTGGAAAACCTCTTCTACTGCCTTGACTACCAAACTGTTTCATCTCCTAGCCCTCCTTCTTCATTTTTCCTGGAATATTTCCCCAATTTTCAGAGCAAGTGTACTTCCAAGACCGCCCCACGTATTTGCACCGGTGTAACAGCCAATATTGATACAACTGGATGTATTAACTGCAGGAACCACACAGAGCAGTAGAAATCTGTTATTCTGACACTGAAGTTACACTTAAACACCAAACTTAATTGCACACCAAAAGGAAATTATTTTAATTTTAAATCAATCTCTAATTTCCAAACCAAAGTATTATGTTAAAGAACACACAGAGATGTACTGGAGATCACCTTTTTTTCCTGTACAGTTCTGCTTAGTAAACACCTCTCTACCATGAGTGCCATAAAAATGGAAATATGATTAGATCAGCTGCTTTGCTGTGTTTTGTGTGAACTCCATTATTTGTCACAATGGTTGTAAGAAAGCAAGCAAAACCCTCTCCTCAGCACACACATTGACATTTTCTTCATGAAAACTACAACGCTGACTGAAGATTTTTATTTATCAGACCCCTCCAAGATTTTATTTTTATTTATCAGACCCCTTCTGTCAGACCAGGAAGAACTTTCCATGCCTAAGGATGAAGGGAGAGTGCTCGTTTTGGCCTTGGTCAAAGACCTTACTTATAGACACACATTATTCTCTCCCAGCATTATATCTCTATCTGTTCCAGTCAGATTAATATCTAAACATGACAACATTGTCATTCAAATGCTTCAGGCTTGATTACCATAGTTCTCACAGTCACAGTAGGAAGCCACTGACTTTAAAAGAATTACAAATCTTTCAGAGCACAGCAAAACCAGAAGCAGAGGCGGCCTCCAAGCCAATCATCCTCACACCCAGCCCTCCTCTCATTAAATATCACGCTAGATACTTCATCCCATTTTGAGTTTTCAAAACCCTCAGAGGGACAGAGGAGCTCTGTGAGCTCCCTCACCCAGCATGAACACACTGGCACTTGAGAATTGCCTTCAAATAGGAACACAACTAGGAATCAAACTCATGGAGACAGATTAAATGGCTCAGGCAACAAAGAGACTCACTCCTAAAAATATAGCAATGATTAGAATACCAGCATTTCTAAAAGCCACTAATAAATCTTGCTTTATTGACCTACAGCAGGCTCAAAAAAAAAAAAAAAAAAAAAAAAAAAAAACAAACCATAAAATAGACAGCTCCAGAAACCCTTCTTCATAGACTGGGGCAACAAAAAAAAAAATGCACTCTTTGCAAAATTTTGAAACAAGCAAATAGACAAAACCAATTGTGAGGTTAGCAAAAACACTTTATAATATTCTGTTTGCCTGATGTACATTCTCCTTAATATCAGGATATCATGTTGGGCTTAGAACATTTCAGCTTAGAACAAGTCAACTTTCAACCTCAGATGTGTAAAGTCTTAAAAACTTCTGGTTTTGAGGGCCTTCAAGCCATTCCTATCCCAGTTCTTACCTGGCAAAGGTACTTATCCTAACATTCATGTTCACATTTTATGCACTGAAGCAGAACAGCTTTCAATTTAGGGACTAAAACACCCTCCAGCTGAAGAAAATTCTCACATTACAGTATGTTAAGAAGAATCTACTTCAATTGTGGTCAGTTGTCATGGAGAAAAAAGGAGGGGGGGAAAAAAAGTATATTCCCATGTGAAAACCTTTCTCAGTTAGGAAAAAGAAAAAAAAAAAAAAAAGAAAAGCACAAACAAAACCTCAACTCCCCTCTTTCCTGTGCTCGACGTTTTATGCAAAGTAGGTGAATCTGGAACGAGAGATCATTTAAAAAATATTCATTATGCTATTTATGTACAGAAATGTGGTTGTGTAAAAGTATAACAGGAATGCATTCACAATTGGTTTAAGTAATTTTCTCTTGGCAAACCACCATAAAAAACGGGCGTCATGGCGCCACCAGAATCCTAAATTGTGGTGGAGAATCATCAGTACACATGGCATTAATCTCTGTCTCCTTGCAGGAGACACCCTTGCCTGCATTGCTGGCCTGTCTCTTAAATCTAAGACGTTGTAACTTGAGTTTAAAATGACACAATAAATAAGATACACTCTCCCTCCCCACCAAAAAAAAAAAAAAAAAATTACCCACTTTATTAAAAAGACACATATTTTAGACAGTTTATTCCTGTTGAAGCTTTTCCTTGCCAAAGAACACCGAAAGCACAAAACTAATGGGTTAATAATAGATCGTGAACTCCTCAGCATTCACATTGGACATGATTCAGACTACTGAGAGACTTTTTAAATATATACAAATAATTAGTTAACCCATTGGTATTACATTCTTGCTACTTTGGATTGATCACAAGACTGTAGGGATCTCATTATACCATCCCAGTTTATTTTCCCCAGTGACTGAGAACGCTTAGCTGTCTTTTAATATCTTACTATTAATCACTTACTAAGTTCTCAAATCTTTTTCCCTCTTCCAAATTTAGGCAGAGTTTTGTTAATAGAGCAATTTAAAATATTGCCATTCTCCCTGCAAATTTCTCCGTGGCATGTAAACACTGTTAAAATGTTCTACCAGATGAAATTCATGTCTTTTAAAGGAAACTGTGTCTCTATTTTGGTGGAGAAAAAAAAAAAAAAGAAAAAAAAAGAAAAAAAAAAGAAAAAGACTGATAGTTTGGGAACACCCACTCAAGATAAAATAAGGATTCTGGAAGATTTCCTGTGGGGGTTAATGGAGGCCAGGCCAATGGTATCTGACCTTGAAGTCCCTAGATGAAGCTTCGTGTTTCTCCTCAAATTATTTCTGTTGAGGTTTGGTTTTTTTAAGATTTCTTCATTATGTAAAGCTTAGTTTGTCAACCTTGATATGGTGAGAGTCCAAAAAATGTCACCGATAAGTGCCACCTTTCCATGCTCTTACTAAAAAAAACAAGGAACTCAATACGGAAATATTTTTAGTGAATTTTCTTGTATTCTTAGCACAGCATTGCCAGAAACATGCTAACACAAATCAGAGATAGTACAGCAGCACAGCATTAGCATTTTGAATAATTAGCAAAAATAGGTATTTTAAATGAAACTTACCCCCAATGATACACGTTTAATTCAGATTGTGAGCCACAGTGTGCTTTTCCCCACAAGTTACACGGCTATATTACTGTCTTAAAAAGCCATTATTTTAGGTACCTCAGAAAAAAAAAAAAAAAAAAAAAGGGGGGGAAAAAAGTGTTAAAGATCCATACACAGGGTTTCTGCAAATGAATATGATGTATTCCAGAAACAACATGCACTCACACAGACACTCAATAAGAAAGGGACTGTTTACTCAGTTTATAGCTTGAAAACCACTAGGGACTGTGTTCCAGTATGGGAAATTTTAGTACAGTGCATTGTTAATACAAAATAAAAAGCAAGCCTGGGAAGTTAGGATTATAATTTTTTTGAAAATGCTTGTTTGGAGCATTAAAAAAAATATTGCCTTCTGATGTCAAAGTACGAACAAATACTTTTTCAGATGAATAAAATCTGTAATCAGTTAGATAAGTGCAATATGCCTTTTTTTTTGGCATTTAATCAAACAATGAAATCACATACACATTTCCTGACACAAAAGACAAATGATGTAATAATCTGAAGGAGTTTCTCTATCTCCTTGGAACTTTGCATACTTGACTTGTTTTCCATATTTTGTGACTTTAAATGGTGGGAAAATTATATTAAAATGCTTGTAGCAGTTCCTCTAAACTAGCATCCTTTTTGTTTTATTGTATTTAATATAAAAGCAGCAATTATTTGATTTCAAAGTTATGAAAATATGTACCTTATGAGAAAACAAGCAATTTAAGCTTTAATTGGTGTCATTTTTCACAGAACTGGCAAGATTCTTGCATCCCTGGCATGTTGTTTTCTATAAAACTGCAGAGCTGCTTTCAATGAATGTTTTACGAATGTATAAGTTGTTACATGAAGGTATGTAAGTGGATGCCTGGAAATATAAGATTTCTGGGGGGATTTATTCACAAAAGATGCATTTCATTTCATAGTGCATATACTGTAATTTTTCCTTAATATTCCTAATGTGCTTTGGTTCCCATTAAGCATTTCTTCCATTCTAGCATGGGAAGAAAGGGGAGGTATGCAAGAGGGATATTTTGCACAGGAGAAATAGAAATAAAGATAGGGCAAACAATGGTGGGGTGGACTTGCCTTGAAAGAATTATTTTATGTACATTTTTTTGTGTAAAATTAGGCAGCAAGACCAGTTGGGTTTTGGTCTGTTCGAGTGGAGGGTTTTTTCTTTTTAATGAAAGACTCAATCCCTAATTTAAATTTATAATACTCATGCCCTTACCCATGTGAATAGTCATGATTTTATTTCTTAATTTATTTAATATTGTTCCAATCTGATACAAACTAGAGCCCTCTGACACTCATTCCTGTAAAGATGCACCAGAAGAGATAATCCCAATTAAAGACCTTGTGTAGCATTCAAACACTGGAAGGGGCTCTCCAGGGAGGGGGTGGAGGATTCCCCAGCCCTGAAGGTGTCCAAGGAACAACTGGATGTGGCACTCAGTGCTCTGGTCTGGGTGACAAGGTGGGGATTAGACAAAGGCTGGGTTCAATGGTTTTGGAAATCTTTTCCAGCCTAAATGATTCTGTAATTCTCTATACAAATATAGACCCCTCACCAATCATGGACTGCAAAAGCCAACACACCCAAAGCATTGCAAAGGCCCTGCCTCAAGATGGAAACTCCTAAAACTGAAACATAACCACAAACCTGAGATATGACCATAATTTTTGTCAGATTCAGAGCCCTACAAAGGAGCAGGAGCCTTGTGGATGCCGAACCTGCTGTGCCACACATCTTCAACACTCTCTGAGAAAGTCACAGGGCCAAGGCAGAAGGGGCCTCACCTCCAGCAAGACAGCATCCCACAGAATCATTTGGACTGGAAAAGACCTCTTAGGTCATCGAGACCAACCTGGCACTGCCAGTTTTTTACCCTGGTGGGTTGGTCCAGGACTTGGTGTTGGAGGAGGAGCAAGGTGGTGTCAATAAGGGTGGGGAGCAATGGAATGGTGGTGGACCCATTACAAGGAACAGCCCTGTCCCAATGTCCTGGTGGGACCATCCTTCCCTTCACACAGAGACAGAGGCCACCACTCCACACACACACACACACACACACAGGTGACACGAGGACTTTGGTGCTTTGCAGACTCTTAGACACGACATCACCCAAAAGGATTTCAAGAGCAGATCTTTCACCCTGCACTTGGCCCAAACTGGAGAATTAATTCACTCACATACCCAGGAATTTACTTCTCCCAGAATAACTGCATTCCACTAAAAACCCACTATTGCCACTGGTTTTGGAGCCTGCCCTGTGAATCGGCCACGCATGAGGTGATGTCTCAAAGAGGGAGAGCACAGGACTTTTCTCTGCCTTGAAAATCAGGAACACCATGAGCTTGAGCTCCCCACAAGCTCCTGTGTGGGGAGTATCAGCACGTCTCAGCCTCCAGCAGGAGGGCACGTTGGTGCTGAGCACTTTAATTAAAGGTTCACAGCCATTTAATCCCTCATTTCTCAGTTTGAAATTTTACGAGGCAGACACCGATGCCTTTGGCTCACAAATGTTTCCATTCAGCCTTGTGTTTACTGGAACCAGTAGTGGGTACCTGTAAAACACCCAAAAACAGTGACAGGCTCTGCAGCCTCACCTCTCCCCATCTCCCTTCTCACACACTCCCCTCTTACATCAAAACACCTACTACTGTGCCTCTCTATCTGCCTGTGACCATTCCTTCTTTACACTTCAACATTTTAATTAAAAAGCAATAAAACACTTTAATTTGAGGTTTGTACATAAAAATACAAGTAAAAATGGCCTGAACACTGGGCAAATACTATTGAAATCTGAGCTAAAAGGCAGTTAGAGTAACTTTAACCACCTGAGAAATGCAATAATCACCCTGAAATGCACAGCCTGGCGTGTTTTATTGCTATTATAAACTGCAATTTATACATTAAAATAAGGAAAACAGTCAGACCCATCCATTTATGAGCTATAATAAATATGGTTATGACATCACTGACAACCAGTCACAACCTTCCAAACACATCCAGAGCTCTAAAGCAATTTCACGATTACCTTTTAAATCTGTTTTCTATCAGCACATGTGTATTTCTTGAGTGTGCACACAGCCACAGGCCTGACTCAGCAGCCCTGTCCTCATGGATGCAAAGGTCTCCTGTACTCTTCAAGCTCTTCACTCAACTTTCTCTTTCATATCCCTTGCACCCATCCAATCCCCTGATACTTTTACATCCTCTGTGCTCCCCACGGAGAAGAAGCAAACCAGAGCAATCTGGCTAGTTAGAATCATTCCTAATTTTCTTTTTGTAGTTCTCAAAACAGCATTTGGGTGAAATGCTGTAATTGGGGAAAACTCTAAAATGACCATTACAACTCTCATGAAATCATTCTTTTTGAGAAACAAGTGCTTCTCAGCTCACTGAATGCCTGCACCCAGAAGAGTTTTTCTTTGCATGCCTTGAACCCAGCTGCTCAATCACTTTTCTTAGATTCCTCCTTCAAACACCATCCCAACTTTTGTTCTTTCCACTGTTGCAACTTTCTTGGGGGAGGAGAGTTTCTAAAAAGGATAAATTGTACCTCAGGGAACAGCTCTTCTCTAAGAACAAGTTAACAGGATAAGCCTATAATAGAAATATAAATCAACTGCAGATCTTTTTTTTTTTTTTTTTTTTTTTTTTTTTTTTTTTTTTTTGTCTTTTGGAGAAATTTTTTTCTCTCAGAACCAGCAGTGCAACAATTCCCTTCTCAACTTCTCAACTCCTTTCCTGGTGAAACCTCTCCTGGTCCCTCTGCCTTCCAGTTGCCCATGAATGTGTCACGTACACTTCTCCTCCGTGGGGATCAAAGACCTTTCACTCCAAACCCCAGATGGATAACCTGGAGCTAAGCTGGAGGAAATGAGCCATGGTAGCATTCCATGGGCCTGATCCAGCAGTGGTTGGGTCCCCTGTATGGAGGACAACAGCTGAAGACACTGAGATCAGAAGGAGCTCACTTAGCCAGGAGGAGCTGGGAGTCACAGGGTGAGGAGCAGCCACCACTTTGAGGGAAGGAAGAGGCACACATCATGCTGGAGAAGACACAGACTTTGATATGCTTCACTAAACACAAACTCTTGTGAGATATCATGGTTCTGACCCTGTTATTTCATGTTTTATCCCTCTTGCTCAAAGAATCTCATTGCCCTTCTGCTCCTCTCTCTGCAGTCCAGAGGTGGCCACTTCTAATCTCCCCAGATTTTCCCTTAAATCAGCCCAAATTTCTTGCAGAATTATTCCTGATTTTCACTCTGCTCACAGGGAAATCATCTCACCAGGGCATCTTTAAATCCTCCACCTTACCTTGCCAAGGACCAAATTCAGCCCTTGATAGAGAGTCATCTTGCACAAAGTACAAGCAAATGAAGACTGGTCAGGCAATTATTTTAAAAAGACGCTTCAAGTACCTTGTGGCCAGCAAAGGTAGGACAGGATGTGTAGGATGTGATAGGTGAGCAGTGGTCAAGAGAGATAAAGCCTTTTCACAGGCCTTCACAGAAATTCTCTCTGAAGACACCACCCTGGTTATTTGCACAAGGAAGGATCTTAATATCCAGCAAGACTCAAGATATTTGTCTTTTCAATGCCCTTTCTAAATTAGATGAAAAGGATACTTATTTTCACCACTTTGAGGAATTAAACACAAAGAAAAAATTATACTTTTTTTTTTTTTTTCCCATAGTTGTAGAAACCATGGAAAACTGCCAACTAAGGCAAGCAGTTTTCAGACAACTTATTCTATACTTCCCATAGAACACTGGTTAATACCTGAAATGCAAGAACCAAATCTAAAAGTTTGGTTTGAAACCTTGATATTGGTTTAAAACCTTGGTTGGAGACATAGAAGAAAATCACAGATGCCTTCAACTTAACTCAGTATTTTAAAATAAGCCAATAGAGAGTGAAATGCAGATCCAACATTATTCATGCTTACAACTTATTACATGATTCTAACTACAAAGGAAATTTTAAAAAGTATAACAGATGATGTCACACTTCAGATGAAGTTACCTAAAAAGAAATTTCCTTTCCAACCTACCAGCAACCAGAGATGGTAAGAAAGGTTATTTGTCGTCAGCACTGAAGTAAGCTTCACCTTTTCCTTTTCACTAGGTTCATTGAAATGTCTTAACCGAAGCAGATGACACAACTCTTGTCTCTGTGACTTCACCTGCCAGCCAAAGCAGGACATGGTCTCTCTTGTCAATATTTATGATTTTACATTGCCTCGACCATCATTGGCAGATGTGCATTTAATTCCAGTTATGTTTTGCTTTCTACTGATGAAGACACCATCCATTTCTTCACCTGCTTCTCCTTCTTTCAGCTACAATAGTTTCTGCAGCACATTCACATTTCTTCTCCAGCACCACCACATGCTGTATTGGGTCAAGAAAATCCCATGAAAGAGCAAGAAAGCCTTGAGATTTTGGCAATAATTGCAGTGGCAGGACTGCAGTTTTGTAAGGAAAATAATTTTCCTCATTACTGAGGAGATTTGGGGCAGGCCCATCAGGAGGGTTTCAGTGAAACAATGACGTCCATGTTTGAAAGGGTTTATTCTGAAGAACTCTTGTAGATTTGGTTGATGTGGTGCTGTTGGGGGGAAAGGAGGGAGAAGCAAGTTAAAAATAAACAGCATTAGTGGTTGATGGTAAAATAGCACTGGGAAGATGCTGAGAGGAAAATAAATAAAAGAAAGCATTTTTTTTTCCAGCACTCATCATGCAGCAAAATGAGAATATAATGCATTTTTTTAATGTAAGGAAGTTAATATCTCTCCTTAGATGCATGGCACAACAAAGGCAGGTAGAACACCAAGCAGGGAAAAACTCTACTTTTAGTCTGGCATAACTCATTCTGAAATACCCAGAGAGACACATCCCCACCCAAAGCTTCTCAACCTGGTGTGTGCAATCATTTTCCTAGTGAAAAGTCTGAATAGTCTGAATTTTAAGAAAAATTGTAATAGAAATTCAAAAGGTTGAGAGAGATTATAAGAATAGGTGTGCGCAGGTGTCTCTCAAATAAATATATGTTCTTCCAGGACAATAAAGTTTTATCACTTGGAAATTTACTTAATTTCATGGGCTTTTCAGCATCAGCATGTACAAATTTTTCACTGACACAGAATAATTTTTCTCCCTTTCATCAGAAAATCATTTCTTAGTTGGAAAAAGAACTCCTCAGTGCTCCTTATTAATATCTTTAATAATTTAAAATGTTTACCAGTTTACTGTATCCTAGATATCTAATTATTTGCAGACTTTCACTTACACATTGCTAATGGGACAAACATCTTCTGGCCTCATTTGTTTTATAATTTGGGAGAAGTATCAAGTTACAGCAAATGCAGTGTGCAATCAAAAATTCAGAATATTTGACCTTTTCATGGTAACCAACCAATAAGCAGGGATCCCTGTTTTCTCAAAACACTGAGTACACTGTTCCTCTCAATATTTGATAAATTATTTGCTATCTGAAATGAATGTTCTGTCACTGTAGTGCTCTTGTTCTTTGATTACATGATCTAAACTACAGAATCAGGTGGCTACTCTGAATAATTTGCTCTTGCTTTGCTTTACTCTGAGGGATCATGGAAATACTTTTGTTAGTGGGAATGGCAGGCTAAGAGAGGGTGGAAATCAGACCAGGGGAATGAAAAGGATTTAAAACATTTTCTAAAGGACAAGAGGACAAGGACTGTGTGTAGCTCAGTGGTTGAATCAACAGGTTACTATGTCCAGCCTTTATCTCAGTGACCAGGGCAATAAAACAGTAAAATCAAAATGTATTTGTAACACAGCATTCAAGCTTTCAAGACCTCGAGTGAAAAATCAATCTGTGCAATTGCAAACCAAGCCTTAACTCTGCAAAGACATATTTTTATATTTAGCTGTACCCAAACTGAGCAACACCATTTTCATCAATAGGATTCATCATGGGACTACTTAGAGACATTAACACTAATTAAACACAAGCATAAAACTCTTTGCAGGATTGAGACCTAAACGACTTCAATTTCCACTAAAAAATTATTTTCATCTTGTAATTAAAGCAAATTTTTTGCTACTGGCATAGTATCTGATCTCCACTTAAATCTAGGGACATAAAACTCTGATAGCACAAGTGGATTTTGGAAAGCCAATAAGAGCAGTGAAAATATCTGCAGTTCAATTTCTGGGTAAAATTTGGTTTCTGAATTCTCATTTTTACTTCTTTGTCATTCTTCATTATTACCAAGATTTCACTATGGGCTAGTCTGTGACTTTTATTTTCTTTGTGTCTTATGGCCTATTCCTATAGACCTTCCTTTGAAGGAAAAGATATCCACAAGATGTTAATGAGTACAACCACTGTGCTTTTTCTGAGGTCAAAATCCCATTCCTCCCAAAATTGAAAAGTGAATGTTGGATTCATGATCAGCATTTTGTGGTTTAAAATCCAAGAATCACTTAGCCAGCTATTTCCCCAGCACTGTCAACCACAGCAGAGAATCACATCTTATGACTGAGGCAGTTATGCTATTAACAACATAAATGTGGGTTTGGGGTGGGTTTCTTGTGGGGGTGGAGGGAGAACCAGTAGTCTCTTACTAAAAACATACTAAGGGCTTAATAGCAAGGCCCATCTGACATTTTAAATCATTATTATAAAAAAATATTGTTAATTTTCCTTTTTTGGTTTTTTTTTCTCAGAATAAATGCACTTTTAACTTCTCATGGGCCACTTCCAATTATACTTTTCTAAAATGACATCAGCAAAACAAGGCCAAAAATTTCGTGTGTCTGCTCAATAAAATATTACTATTTATACTGACCAAACATTTATGGAGGTCATCCTGCCCCTCTGCTCCACCCTGGTGAGTCCAGCTGCCTTCAGCTCTGATGTTCCCAGCACAGGAAGGACATGTTGGAGCTGTTGGAGTGAGTCTAGAGGAGAGAGACCTCTCACCACAGGAAACCTGAGAGTATTGGGAATGCTCACCCTGGAAAAGAGAATCCTCAGTGTGACCTAATTCTAGCCTTTCAGAACCAGGGTGGGACTGACAGAAAAGATGGAGAACAACTATTTACAAGAACCTGGAGTGACAGGACAAGAGGGAATGGCTCCAAACTGAAGGAGAATGGGTTTAGACTAGATATTAGAAAAAAAAAAATATTGTGAGGATGGTGAGGCCCTGGCACAGATTGCCCAGAGAAGCTGTGGCTGCTCCATTCCAGGAAGTGCCCAAGGCCGGGCTGGATGGGGTTTGGAGTAGCCTGGGACAGGGGAAGGTGTCCCTGCCCTTGGGGAACATTGCAGGGGGTCACAATGACAATCTTTATGGTCCATTCCAACCCAAACCATGCTATGACTCTGTGAAGTCCAAGCATAGTCATGGGTGTCATGTTGATCTGGGGGTCTGGAGTGGGATGGGGGAGTCCAGAGGAGCAGCAGAGCTCAAGGAGTGGCAGCGTGGGCTGGAGCCCCTCTGCCAAAACTGCCCCACCACAGAGACAGGGAGCTGTGCACGAGCTATTTCTGCACCCTGACTTACTTTGTTATTTATACCACTGAGGTCCTATTTTGAGTATTTTGAGCACTATTTTTAGATTTTTGAACAATCTTGTGACTCTACGGCACATGTGATCCGGTAATATCAGGAAATATAACATTAACCAAAATATTCCTTCAAAGATGGTATTTTAGCCTCCTTTCCGGAGCTGGATAGAAAATGATCACAGGACTTCATCTCCCGTACCATTCTACAGCACAGCCCCCACCTCAGTGCCATTGCCAGCTCAGGGCTCTGAAGCCTTGAGACAGCCCTAAAATTATGAGATTTGCTCAAAAATACCTTTTTTTTTTTAATCAAAAGTAATTGAGAGAGTGGGAATGTTTGCTTGTTCTTTGCTATGAATATGCCTCATATATTTCTTTAAATCTCTCCATATGGGCAATCCACCAGGAGAAATAATTTTTTATATCTTAAAAATGAAAAAAAGCTGAAAATTTCTTGCCACTGAGGTTTGAAGAGGAGGAGCATTGCTGTACTTACTCAAGCTGACAACTTCATCTTTTTCCTGGGAATGCCTGTAAAGAAGGAAATTTTAGCAAGACCTTTTAGCATAGGAACAGGAAAAGGGACAAGGACTGCCCATAATGTGGTGGTTTTAATTTTCTAGGGCGGAATCACAAATGAAATTTCTTCAGTAATAAATTTTATAGCACGGCACTCAATTGCCTCTTCTGTGACTAATATTTCTGTATCAGACTCAAACTTCCCAGTACTACTATGGCATCAAACCACAGTGCCTGATTTGCATTTCCAAAAAGGAAATTGTTTTCCAAAAGACGCGCGTGGCAGCAAGAGACTCCGAACAGCATTCTCATAGTAACACGCAGTAGCACATTTCAAGCCAACTAAATTTACTGAGCACTCCTCTATGTTTTCAGCATGTTTCAGATAATTTTTAAGAGCCCAAAAAGTGAGCAGCAGGCATGGGTGATTTATTGAAAATGTAGTCCTTTAAATCTCTCCAGTTTAGAGACAAGGATGTCCTGCAGGACAGCATCAAATCCTCTGCACAGTTCTAGGCAGATGAGGTCAGTCACTCTTTCCTTATCCACAACACTCTAACCCTACCTCATCAGGCACTGTTTGCCTGTAGTGAATCCATGTTGGCTGTCACAAATCACCTCATTTTCCACATGGTTTCCAGAAGGATCCCCTCCATCATCTCTCTGAGCTCAGGTGAGCACCTTCTGTTATTCCCCTTTTTAAAAATGGAGGTTCTGTTTCAGCTTTGCACTCAGCAGGATCTTTGCTGGACTGCCACGTCTTCTCAAACATGATGGACAAAGGCCCAACAGCTCCATCCACCAGTTCCCTCGGGACACACATAAATGTGTCTTCTCAGGCTCCATGACTTGTGCAGCTTCCTGTTCTTTAGATGATCTCACACCTGATCTCCTACAGCAGGTGGTTCTCTCTCCTCCCAGTCCTTGCCTTTGTCTTCTGCACTTTGGATGGTGTGACTGGAGCACATCCCAGTGAAAACTCAAGCAAAAAAAGTCCTGGAGTAGCTCGGCCGTCTCCATATCCCAGGTAAGCAGCTTTCCCATTTCCTCATGTTCTCTAGCCCTCTTTTTATCTCCCTCTGAAGCTATTGGGAAGCCAACAAAAAATAGAAATGCCGACCTGCAAATCCTTGCGGGTGCCTACCTCCACTTTGTGCTGAACGTGTCACAGATGAGCACTGACACACAGAGCTCATTCCTGTCCCCACCTGCTCATGTATCACAGCCCACGTGCTCTGGTGGCAGCTCGTTCGGTGGCAACATAAGACACCACAAAGGCAGAAACTTCATTCCCTGCTTTTGTCCAGGAACCCTGCTCTCGGTCTGATCATCACAGCCTAGATATCGGCGTGTAATGAGGCAAAGCTATTTTAAAATCTATATGCTCATAAAATAATCATAAAATGATGATAAAACTGAGAAATAAAGCTCCCAAGTAACGGTCATATGCTCCCCAAACACCCAGGTATTGGCTGTAGATTTGACAGTGAGACAGAACCTTATGGAAAGTGCGCTTGGTCAATTCATGTAAGAGTTGGTCACCTTGGATTACTCTGGGTTTTTTTTTTTTGCCAAAAGCAAGATCAAGCAAGAAGCAAAAGATATGTTCATATCACACACTGCTAAAGTGCTTATTAGTGAAGTTTTCCCAGCTGTGAACCTCTATAATTTTTCAGCACCTTAACAGTCGACCCAAAATTAGATAAAAAAATCATAAAAATCTATAGCTGCTCCTATTAATGGATGCACACCTTCTCACATAAGGGCTTCAAAATAAAACAACCTTTTCAAACTGAATACATATATTTTCCTTTTTTTTTACCTTAAGATAACCTTCTTTAGTCACTATATGAACATGATGACTGTCAAGCAGAAAGCTGAGGAGAACAACAGTATTATGTTTGCAAAGGAAGTTATTTTTGGAAGATATTTTTCACTTAGGGAAGGGGAAAAAAATCTAAACGAAGTAAACAATTTAGTTCATAATCATCAACACAGGGACACTTTGCACAGACATTTCCTTTCATAGGTCACTACATTCATTGGATTAGAATTAGTTAGAGGACTGAAAATAGTAAATGACAAAAACTACTGGAAGTAGTAGCCCATGAAGGAAAACATAGCCAGCTGAGGTAAAAATTCGATCACATTATGCTGAACCTACTCCTACCTGTCCTGTGATTCAGGATATGTACAGCTTGCTATAATGAAACATAAGATCTATTAAAGATTTCAGCAGTGTGGGATTAATTCAGCTTGTGGAATTGCTACCAAAAATCAGACAAAAAAGGATTTATTCTCAGATCAAAGTGGTGGTTTTTTTTTTTTGGTTTTTTTTTGTTTGTTTTCTGGGTTTTTTTTTAAATCATCCTCTGCATAGCTTTAACACTTGCTAATACAGTGTAATGCATCAATACACCATAGCAAATTTTCTCTGCTTTAAATATCACCCTCATTCATACTGTGATTCAATTTAAGAATCATTCAAAGATAAATCTAAATAAATAACAAGCTGGCTTTCAGGCAAACAAATGAATTTGCATTGTTTTATATTCATCATAAATATTTCACCTAATTACTGAGGTACTATGTTCAGAAATACAAAACAACATTATAAATTTATTAGCACTGTCCCTGCTGATTTTACAGAAGTTCTGTGGAATGTAAGAGCCAAAAGTAGAAACAGGCTCAAGAGCATAACCAAAAGAGCAGAGGCTGCATTCAAATGCTAAACTGGATTGACACCCTCTGCTTTGCTCTGCATATTTACCCCAGCTAAAGCTTCCTGTCTTGAATCAGGTGTTATCCTATTTATTCTCAAAACCCAAGGTCAACGAAAACCTTTTCCTTCTGTTGACTTTCGAAAGCTAAACATCTGAATCAGGCTGCTTCGAGTATTATCTCAAAAACTATCACAGGAGTTATTTTTCCCCTCATTGTGAAATTGTGAAAACGTAAAAGGATGTAACAGCGTTTTTCAAAGGTTTAGGGAGGTCAGCTGCATGCAGAGAAAAGAAGAAGTACTGCTTAAACATAAAAGGTAAAGCACACAGCATTTATCCTCAAAATTATTTAAGTTGTTTTAATGGCTCTAAAGGCTATGAAAAATGTTTTTTAAATGTAAATATGTGGGTCTTTTAGAAGAAGTTATCCTTCTTTGTAAACCACAGTATCACTGGTGATTTATAATTTTCAGAAAATCTTAATCCCACAGGAAACATATAAGAGTTCCTCTTTATTTTTAACCTAATGCTGTATCTAACATGGAATGCAGTTTTTATTATTGGCAAAAAAGCTATTATTTTTATTTGCTTACAATAAATTAAGAAAAAAAAAATCTGAAAGAGTGTAAGTACGAAACCATTTTAAAACCAGATTACTCTTTTCCCTTTACCTTTGAAACAACTTCAGATGTAAATAAAATTGTGGTTATCACATTTCCCTAGGGATTAAGTACTCTTACTGTTCAAATGTCATTAATTACCCTTAATGCCGTTATGAACTATTTGGAGATTATCATTATTAAACTGTTAGAGTATTTCTTAATTCCTCACCAGAAAGCCACAGAGTGACTCTCTGAGCCTATCCTCCCCCTCTTTTGTTGAAATAACAATAGCCCAGAGGAATTGTGTCTGCAAAGAAAAAGTCAAGAAACAATAAAACACATTTTGTTGGACTAAACGAGCAGTAGAGAGAAGAGTTTGAGTTTTAAACCCTGTTCTGTTCCATAAGTGGAGTATCTGGGACTGGTGCAGCCCCATGGGAGCAGCCAGGGTGTTCTGAGGGACAGGGGATGCAGCAAAAATCCCTCTAATAAAAGGGTCTTATCTGTAGCTGGCCCGATTGGGCACATTAATGTCTGAAAAAATAAGTTTTAGGATCCCAAGGAAGTTTCACTGCCGCAAAAAACATTCATTAGAACAGAATATGGATACTGCACAGACTGGGTTTGGTATCAAAACACTTCATACACAAAAATTCAAACTAGACACATTCTTGTCACAGTCTCATCTTTTTTCACAGAGCACTAAGGCAAGGAGGATTTTAGCACAGTTGTTATTTAGCTGTGTCACTTGGCTCGCTCCCTGATTAACCGTGGGGCTGGGAGGGTTTGCTCCACCACAGGGGCCACGTGGTCCTACTACAGTTCAGACCCTCAGCTCTTCCAAGACAAATCCCAGTGCTTGGATTCATGTTTTGAAGTCTGTATTTTACTTTGCTGCTATTAGTATTAAACTTGTATTTTTCATTCAAATGCATGCCAGCACCTTTATATTCGTTCTTAAAAACAAAAGTAATAGGTTCAGCTACAGGAAAATTTGATCAAACAGAAAAAAGTCTCAACAAAAACTTTTTAGTGGCTGCCTGGAAAAGCAGGAACAGACAAAATTTAAGTATTTGCTCACTTCTGGTAGTGGAAATCAAGTTACTTACCAACTTAAAGGCACACATTAAGACACACACTCCCCTACATTGTGCTTACACATTAGATTAACTTCTCTGGGGATTTCTGAGTGCAATTTTTTTTTTTTAAACAAGGGGCTAAGGGGGTTCAGTGGTCCTGCTTTCTTGGTCTACATTTCTATCTCCCCTTGCCTCTATTCTGGGGGAGTTCCCAGTCCCTGCCTGGAGCACAGTGGGGCAAATTTGGTGTTTTTATAGGACAGGAGAGCTGACAGGTGATGCTGCCAGTGACCAGCTTTGTGAATTGCCCCCAGATCAGCCAGAAGGGTTATTCTCTGGGAGTGTCTGTCCTAGAAAGGAGGGGGACATTAAAAAAGGACACAGCTGAAAAGCTGTGCTGGTTTCAGAAATGGGGAAAGAGCATGAGAAGGGCCATCACAGAGTGACACTAATGGGATGGTGTGGTCTGGGATGGGAAAAAGCTTTTCTCTGCCTCTTTTCCTGATCAGATCTACACATTGCAGAGGCCAGGGCTCCCTCACAGAGCTCTGCTGAAAGGTAACGCAGTGCTGGGGATCTGTTATGAGTTATTCCAGTCAGGAATGTCTGGCTTTTTATGGTTGTTTTAATTGGTGACAGTACTCACTGCTTAAAGTACTCGATCTGGCACTGAGGTTCCCCCGTGTCCTGCTCTATCCTGAACACTCATCCTGTCTCAGGGCTGCTTTCTCATCCCTGTCAGAAGCTGCTGCCCCATCACTGTCCTTGCTCAGGCATTATCTGATCTGGTCTGGTCTGTGTAACACCAGCCCAGGGCAAGCACTGACATATTTTACCAGAGATTAATATTCAGGCTGCCTGTCCAGAGAGCATGGGAAGTTGATAAGTGCAACTTATCATATAAGTTTTCATATAATTTGTTTACACCAGTAGCGAGCAGTTCTGCCTCTTCTTTGGTACATAAAATAGGGTTTATATCAGTGAGAAAGCATCGCTGCCAAACTTGTGGGCCTGACAAAAGAAACACCTTTTCTTCTAAGCATCTCACAGAATTCTACTACCAACAGCAGCCTTTGCTTTGCAATCCTTGTAGAAGACCATCATCATTATGCAGGATGACTTAAGAAGACTTCATTTGCCAAAGGACAAATGAATTAACAGCAGTAACAACGTCAGTGTCTGTTGCCCACTGATTTAAGCACAGCCCTCCCAGTCTGCTGGGCAGTGGCACTTTGGTGGGCTTCAGATCCAGGGTTGACTCATGTCATTGTGCATAAGGCATGGAAAACAAAGTCTACATGAGTCATTCTCTCCTGTTTTGATGGAGAATCAGGAGCTAAGACCACTGGTGCTCACCAGAGTACTTGTCTTGGCCCCCTTTCATATTGCAGATAAAGAATAACCACGGGCTAGTGAAGATGAGCAGCCTCCTTCACTTAAACTCAGAAAAGAGGAAGAAAGGTGAGCTCAGCAACTCCTCTCTCCAGCTTCCTTCTTCACCCATCCCTCTCAACCTTCTCCTCCTTGCATTGCTCCCACTCCTTGCTCCACTCCGCATCCCTTTCCCACAAGCAGGGCTGTTGCTCATCCGTCCTATCACACCAGATGGAAAAAACCTTATTTTTTTCTTTCCCAGATTAAACACACAGAAAGAAACGACAAGCCCAGCGACGCTACCTGGGGGAGGAGACAACTGCCAATCACCCAACCAGCAGAAAGGCAGTGGGAGGCTGAAGCTGGGAACCACCACATCTCCCAGTTTACATCCATGGCTCCCAGCCCTCATTCCTTGCTTTGCCCTGCTCAAAACCAGCCCACGTGTTGTGCTTTGCCAGAGCTTGGGAGGCTGCTAACCCCTGGCACAGGTCATGGAGAAAGGACTTTCCTTTCATCCCCGCAGGCAACTTTTGGCAAAGAAAGGCCAGGGAATAATCACAAGACAGTAGTGACTCACTGTTTCTGTCAGAGGAAAGAATCTCTGCTGCCCAGTGCTCCTCTTCTCCCACCTGGCATCACCACCAAAACCACCACACCGACGAGCAAGGAGGTTATGCAAGGCTGTGAGGCTGGAATATTAACTTACAAAATTCAGGAATGGTGGGAAAGGGCTGCCAGCTTGACTGTATCACCTTCCCTGGCCTGCTAGGAAAAATAGGTCAAGGTTTTCCAAGATGACCAACAATTCTGGATGTCCAACTTTGCGCATGTTTAAAAACAAAAACAAAACAAAAAAAAAGGAAAAAATTTATTATTTGGAAAAAACACTAATTGTCTGTCACTGAGGGGAAAAAAAGGCAGCCAGACAGCTGCATGTTTCAAGGTCCTTGTGGTTGAGCACCCCAGAAAAAAAAAAAAAATTACCTTGAGACAGAAGCCCCTGAAAAAAAAAAAAAATTAAAAAAAGTCAAGCACTGTGTAAAAAACAACGGAGGAAAGCCCGTGGGTAAATAAGTAGTGGGAGCTCACAAGAGCACGGCTCAGGATACATGTGTGCTTCTACTGCGGGAGAGAGAACAATTGAATTACGAGGAGCTCTTAAGCAAGTAAAGTAAACATCTTTTGGCAATTTAGCGCTGCACTTTGAAGCCTGGCGATGTCATACAAATGGTGAAATAGCACGGACACCCTTCTGCTGGCTAGTTTGTTTAATATGGTGAGTCGGGAGTTTTTTGGAGCGCAGCACTCTTTTATGAGCTCACGAGCTGGAGGAGGGAAAGTGTGGAAGGAGCAGGAGAGAGATGTTTAAGCAAAACTGGAGCTGTGGGAAGCAGCACGAGAGGGAAGGGAGCCCTGCAGCATCCGGGGGGCTGCCACCATGGGAACAGACCCTGAGCATCCCCCACCACGGGAACAGAGAGGGGGAGAGAGAGAGGGGTATGGGGTGAGGCGACAGGGATAATCACATGAGAGGGGTTAATTGCTATAAATATCAAGAATCAAATCAATATGTCAAGATGTGTGTTCCACTTTTCACATATATGCGGCACGTAAATGAGAAACGGAGAGAGAGGGAGGAAGAGCTAGAAAGAAAAAGGAGAGACTACTAAAGAAATAAGCCCCCCTGTACAGACAGCCTGACGCCAGATGGCTTCTTCTAATAAATATTCAACCTTAACTCAGTTCCCATGTAACTTTGTTGTAAAGCTGCCAGCACACCCACACAGATCTGGGCCAGCAAAATGATTACAGTAGTACAAACAAAATAGTGCAATAGAGGAAACAGGCAGACAGGGTCCTGTATACAGAAAGACAGAGCTGTAAAGATGTGAGTTGATGAACCTTTAGATTTAATACTGAGAAATTTGAAATAATGACTTGGGCAGAGTGGAGAAAAAGCCTTGGTATGAGGGGGAAACACGCCGACTTATTTTTTCCTTGCTGTTGCTTTTATTGTTGGGAATACAGAGAACATCGTTCTGCTAAGACAGCAAATGAGGCACTATAAATCAGTTGCTCTTCTGCATATTTTCTGCATTCAGCTGGAATTCGGATACCTTCCCTGAAATCATAGCCCAGCTTACATTTCCGCTGTCTCTTGTGCTCACACGGGGCACGAGTTAAAAAGGGGAGATTTTGTGCGTGACATTTGTTATATTAATTGGGAAAAGAAAGAGGAGTTTTGGTATATTACTCTTAAGAAAACACTGGCACAGTGCTCAAAAACATGCATTTCAGTTGTGCGAGTGTTTTTGCCCCGAGCTCTTTAATTTCAAAATTGGATTATGAGATCTGAATATCAGAACACACCATGTTGGCAACCCCAAAACTATTTAAATAGGACCTTGACCAAATCATGATCTTGTGCTAAGATTAGGAGCAGGGGAAAGGCAATGAGAAAGGACATGCTTTGCAGAAAGATTTCTATTGATGAAATGGAGTAAGAAAAAATATAGATAATAGAAATTAAATTTTAAAAAGTGCTCAGGATTCATCCTATTGTTTTATTAGCTCTTTATGTAGAATATCTTGAGTTTAGAAGCTTACTTAAAATTACCTGCAGTTGTTTAACAACCACCTATGAGCCAGCAATAGATCAGGGAGTTAAATTATACATTTACTTTGGTTGAGAATGAATCAACATGAGGCAAAGCTCTTCTTTCTCAAGAACATAACCTTTCGGTGTTAGAACTCATGGTGTGCTCCTGGAAGGACATTATTTTGCCTGATACAGAGGAGTATAAATAGAATTAATAAGACAGAAATGAAAGAAAAAAAAAAAAAAAAAAAAAAAAAGAGGGGTGTAGGCTGAACGTCAGAAAATATTTCCTGGTTTGTGAGAGTCTCCCTCTGCAAAGCAGATCGACAAGGAGATGTAGTAGGCTGTAGAGTCAGGCTTTCACCACTTCCCTCGGGAGATTGTCACTGGAGGTTTTAAAAACAAAGCTGAACTCAGCACTAGTAAATATGCTGCAGGGAATAACCCTGTGTCGGGCAAGATATGGACAAGATCAATTAACAGATCTCTTCTATGTCTACTTTCTATTATTTTTGACTGTTGGGAAGAAAACTTTGCTAGAGAAAAGCCTGAGCCTCCCTCCACCCCCTGCCTTTTCTTTTTTTAAAGAGAACAGGCTCTCTGGCACTGCAGGCTCAGCTCTGTCCATTACAGCAGCGACATCTCTCCCACCAGTTTCCCTCTGCTCACCCTCCATCCCCACTCTTATTGAGAAGCCCTGCAAAGAATTTCCTGGACAGAAAAGAATGGGGAAAAAAAAATAAAATATCTGAGTTTCTCTTATTTCTGATCTTTCCAGACCCCTTTATAATATTCATCTATTCTGAGCAGCATTTGACACTTCCTTCCCCACCCACCCCTATTAGGAATCAGCTGTGGGTTGTCTGCTTGTGTTCCTTTTCTCCAGCCTCAAGGTGCACATTACAATTCTATTCTTATCCAGAGCACGATAGCATCAAACGAGGGAAGGAGTCTGGGTAAGCTCCACGCCTGAAGAAATGCACACCTTTTGTTTATGGCAGCAGGATAAAAGCCACGAGCTGGAGCCGGACACAAATCTGTCAGCCCTTGGGAAAAGAAGCTGCTAACGACGGCAGCACTGAGTACCCCGAGCACATCAAACAATCCCTCATTGGTTATGCTGGCTTGAAGTTCAACATATCTGTGCTTACCTTAATAAACCAAGCCTGAAAAATCACTGTATAAAGCTTAGAGGTGCTTAGAGGTACAAGGGCACCACTTAGATTCCTCTGGCGCTAAGCTTCATTCTGCAAACAAAATTGGATCAAAATTAGGGCTAAATTCAAAATCAATTTAAATCCTCCACACACACTTTTTATTTTAAAATATGCCAGATATTGAAGGGAATAAAACCAAAGTATGTGGATTTCTTCCTGGTGGAGAGGCAGAGAGACAAGCCCATGGCTAAGAGCAGCATTTCCCTGTGGGCTGGGGTGCCACGGCGTGACCACGCTGTCACACATCACAGCCCCTCTGAATCAACACACACACTCTGATTTTTACATTCATTTAATAATTTCTATTACAAGTTTCTATTAGGATTGTTTACTTCAGAAAAGGAAAGAGGCAAAGGAACACCAGGAGAAAAAGATCACAGAGAAAATTAAACAGTAAAGAGACCTGGTCAGAAAGAAAATTATGGACACAGAAGGTTCTGCCCCAGCCTCTCTGTGTCCTCTCCACTGCCAGTCCCATTGTCCCAGAAGAGATGCCACAGCCACCACTGGCAGGCAGGGCTGGAGCAAACCTCAACTCTCCATGGCTTCTCAGCTAAGCACCAGAATAAATCAAATACAGGCAAGAACATGGGAAGAGATGAAATGTGGGCTTGGGAAGAGAAAAGGGGAATGAGGAAGGAGCTCTGGATTGCCTAGAGGCACCCAGGACACAAACAGAGTAGGAAAACTCCTCCAGTGAACCACTTTTCACTGCTTTTGTGTGCAGCTTGGGTTGAATCCCCCCATGAAGTCCTTGCCCATGCCCCATCCCCTCCTGCCATGGAGCAGAGAGGGCAGTTTGAGCCCAGTGCAGCCACAGTGGCTGGGGGAGTAGAGAGACACAACAGCACAGAATGTCCTGAGCTGGAAGGGATCCACAAGGATCACTGCACCCAACTCCTGCAGTGCTGGAGCCCAAGTCCTCCAAGGCTTCCAGCTGGAAAGAAATTGGCAGGATCACTGTCTCAGTGAGGAGCTGGTAAGGGTCAACCTCTCAGCGATGTAAGCAACCTGGAAGAACACTTTGCTGCCATTCAGCTTCTGAGGGTGCCTGTCTGAGGGATCGCTGTGCTTACAGGCTCAGCACCCTGCTGCAAACCACCAGGATTCATCAGGAAGGCATGCAGCTGGGTGCATTACATCCACATAATGCAACTCCCACCACATGGCATTTCCTCAGACCAGAGTACTCACCTGGCTGGAGCAGCAGCAAATCTCACTATTGCAAATAAATTAAAAAAAAAAAAAAAAAAAAGGGAAAATAAAATTGGCCAAACTTACATTTTTTCGCAAAATTTGGTGCTGTCTTTGAAACACAGGCAGTGATTTTGGACAGGAGACTGAGGAGAATGCATTGTTGATGCTCTCAGCCATTAGTTTATAAATTGAATAAGATAGATGTGTTCATTCATATGAACTAATGTAGTTTTTCTTATGAAGGTTTCATATTATAAAAATCCATTAGCATATTTACAAATTAATCTTCCCTTAGGAAGAAAAAAGATCAAAGATTTACAGAAGGAAGTGCTTTATTACTTTTAAACTGCCTTTTTTTTTTAAAGAAAGAGAAAAAGAAATGAAGGGAAATTATGTTGAACCATAAATGTTTCTTTATGACTACTGTACAGCAGCTTTGTGGGAGATTTAAATTTACTAAAGGGCAAGGGGGACTTTAAGCCGTCTATATGAGTTCAGTATTAAAAATATATATACATGACAGGTGCCCATATAAGTTCATGCAGTACAAAATATTCCATAAATGAGCTCATTTATCTGAGTAATTTAAAAAGAGCTTCTGCACAAGGGGAGATATTTAGTATGAATTATAGTCCGTTTACCTTTCATAAGTTTTTTCATCACTTCCCATACCTCCTTTGGTGCTACTGAAAATATCTGTAGTTATCAAGCCTTATATTCAACCTTGCTGTTCCCTATTCCCAGGAAAGCCCTACTGGTGAAGTGACTCCATGTTCAAGACATGCAGCTTGTAAAGCCTTGCATTATTTCTTCTTCACCACTGCCAGCTAAAACAAGATCAGGCTAAGAAATCTTTTAATCTAAGCAAATAACTTGAATAACAAAGAGTATTCCAGGTAAAGGAAAATAATCTCTGGGTTTACCCCCATCATTTAGATTTGACTCTAATCTTTCACTCAGTTGTGAAAGATTCCTCCTTCTGTTTTCAAAATGACTTGGTACTATGGTTGGAAATAAAGAGTAGTAGAGCAGCAAGGAAATGAAATGAGATGCAAACTTTTAATGATTTATTAATAACCACTTTCTGAGACATTTCTAACTGCTAAAGAGAAATCAGAACACTAAATACATTAAGATCTTCAAGGGCAGGGGGTGGAAGGGAGAACTATTGGAAAGTTATGAAAATAATGGAAAATTTCCAAGGCTAAAAAACCACCTGACAACCAAAGCACATTTTAGGTAGAGCTGCTCCTGCCTTGGGACAGGAGTTGCAAATAGATGACCTCTGAAATCCCTCCTAGACATAAGCTTCATACTTTTATGCTGAAATGTTTGAAGATATTTTCCAACATATACCATTAATTTATCTTTTAGTCCTTTAGGATATATTCCAAAGGAAAACTTCAAGGCTATTACTAAGACTACCGTTAAATCACCATTCATGAACAGAATAGCACTCATTTTCTTGTGATCACTGCACTCACTCAAGTATAAATTCTTTCACTTCTTGGAGCTTGCTGAAAAAATGATGTTAGATTGAAAAGGATCAGAAACATCCACCTTTCCTGGAACACAAGGAACCAAACTGGACTTGTTCTCCTACCTAGCCCTCCTCTTCCAAAAAAATCTTCTCCCCCATCCATCCACGTGCCACTTATCCTCATGAAGAGCACACACCTTGACAAGTTTTGAAAGAAGGATTTTGCTCTACTCTGGAGCTGACTTTAATTGCAAAATCCCTCCACATCCTCCTGTTCCCATTCAGAAGTGCTCTGCCTGCATAACCAGGCAACTTCATCTCTGTGTCTTTCTCTCTGTTTTCCTGAGGGAAGCTCTCCAAAAGATTTCCCTGTGATAGTTAGTGGGGAAGTTCAGTGTCATTTTTTGTTTTCCTTCAGACGTTGCATTTGGCTATCAGAGTGCTCACAGTTAGCAAACCAGGACTCTTCAGTGTCTCAGTCGACCCACTTGGGAAATCAATAAAAGATAAGACTTCCCATGTTTCAGTGCTATGAGGGTTGGCAAATGCTTCTAAAGTGCTTTGAAAACCTGGAAAGGTGCAATGTTCTTATAATGGCCTGAATGCTTTGTAGTTCTACAGAATATTTTATTCCAAAATCTTAAGCTTCTACAAGTAGCTAACCTTAAGTACGACAGTCCTATGAGATGTCTGTAAAAAAACAATAATGTCAGGATAGTGCTTAGTCCATCATATCTTAGTCCAAAATACTGACGTCAGACACTGCAATTTATCCTTCATATGATCTTCTAGTCCTGCTGAAGTCTACAAAACCTTTTTGTTGGAAATATTATTGCTAAACCTACTCAGTAGATTAATGCTAATTATCTTAGGGTGGGAAAGTTGTGTATTACTCGAAATTTGGCTCACAAAAAGAAAATGAATAAGCAAAGAGGCATGTCCTAGAGCCAGCAGGGGAGAAAACAGTAACTGAGGTTCAACAATAGAAAAAAAATAATAAATATATTCATATCTATCACCAGAAAAACCCTTAGACTAATGTTTTCTCAGTCCAAGAGGCATTTAAGGTTAGGACCTTACACTTTCCAGTCATTCCTCTCTCCAGCCATCACCACCTTGTTAAGGATACTGACTGCATCACACATGTGAGAGGAAGTTTGGCACCACAAGTTTTCCAGGTGAAAAAGTGTGTCATCAATGAAGAAGAATTACAAGTCATTAAACTGGAGTGCATGCTGTGCATGCCTCTTCAATTCAATATAGGGAATTAAGAAGTCAAATGCCTGTGGCATTAAATATGAATGATGAATGCGGGAAATAAAATAAGTAGAAGAGAAATCTATGTGTTTCATTACATGAGGTAGCTGTGCCACTGGCACCTTTTGCTTTTGTATTAAAAAAAAATGTCTAAGGCTAGCAAGCAAAGAAAACTGTGTTTTTAAGGAAATTCATGTACCATTGTAATGAGCTTAAAACATAAAACATTTTCTAATCTGAATTCCATCCTAATAATCTGAAAAGATCATAGAATATGACACTGTATGAACCAGGAATCGAGAAGAATAGCACATACATCTCTGCACAACGGGCTTCTAAAAGAACAGCCAATATTTAAGGAAAGAACAGAAACTACATGAAAAGAGCAATGTCAGAAGTGACACATTATCCCATTTTAAGGCATGTGTCTGACTCCTGCTTAGAATAGGAAGGATAAACAAGATGAGCCACAAAGGCTTCTGTGTGTATCACAAAGCACACGGCATGGGAAACCACTTCTCCCTCTCTCCGACGGAAATGGTTCCTTTCATCTCCGATCAAGTTTCAGAGGTATTTTTATTTATTTACACATGAAGGGCTGTGAACCAAATTCACCCCATCATTTCGTACAATAAACTGAAAAATGCATCTATTCAGCAGCCTCACCAAGACATGTAGAGGTTGGAGTTGTGTCCCTCAGGTAGTCAGATGTCATCCCTCTGATGAGCACCTGATAATTAAGCAAAATTCTATTAATCCTCTGAATGTGGTAGAATAAGTGACTATGCCCTAAAAAAATGAGAATTGAGAACATCTAGAGGTGCTAAGAAAGAAAACAAACATTCAAAAAGCTGGTTGAATATTTTTCAGGATGATGAAGATGAGGGAGAAGAAATTATATGAACCAATGACCAATTTCACCAAAAATTGAGGTGCTTGGAAATAGAATATATTAGTGAGATTGTGTTCATGATTATTTTCTTGCCTGATGGTGATTATGAGGTTCCAAGACAATGTGATACCCAGAGAACTGAATATCAATAAATTCTGATCCATTTTATATAATTTAATAATATTTCTGGAAAGATAATGAAAACAGAAACTGCTTGAAGACCAGGAAAAGTTTCTGTTCCAAATGAGCTAGTTTTGAAACCCTGACTGAAACATAACACCCCATTATTGATAAAATTAAATTCTGTCAACTTTTGAGGACAAAAACATGAATTATATATATGCATAAACACACACAATGTAAATAACATATACAATATATTTCGGTACACAATGCAGTTGCTGTCCCATAAAGTCTCATCCACATTTTCCTCAACTTATTTTTAAGCACAAAAAATGAGACGTTTGAGTCATGTAATTTCCTTCTCATAACATTGTTGTGTGATAAATCAGGATGAGGATAGCATGGATCACACCCCAATTAGCAGAATTACTATGGAGGAAAAATCAACAATTTGAACCAGACACTCACCAATCCTAGAGCATCTGATATGGGAGTCCTTTAAATCACTTAATACAGTCTGGCTCTGTGCAGGCATCTAGAAAGGGGAGAATACTGCAATTAATCCCCCAAAGCTCAGGTATTGCATATTTTACAGGCATTGTGTCCTTTTATGAATTCAACATGTTTTTTTTAACATTTATTATGTGCTTTGTTGTGGGAACTGGAGCACTGGAAGTTTTCACAGTTTTGGTTTTTTTTTTCAAAACTGCCATTGTAGAAAGATCACAACTCCACCAGCACCATCCACCATATCCTTAATATGGCTGATGGAATAATTCAGATGGCACAGGGATCTTTGAGAATTTCAATCTGAATTATTTTTTTTAAATAAGATTTCTTTCCTCCAGTGCCAAAACTGAAAATGATGTAAGTGCAAAAATCTCTGTAGTAAATTAGTGATAAAAGAATAAAACAGTTAAACGAATATATTTTTCATGCTTGAGGGCTGTATGTTTAACAGTTTTCTAACTGTTCATTCATTTATATAAAAATACTTTGGTTATTATCTACTTGAGTTGAAATTAGATATTTAATTGACTGGAGGGAATGAAATCCACTCACTTTTAAATAAAGCAATGATTTAAAAATATTCCTGTAAAGTGATTTGTAAGACCACACCAGCACTAGTTCTTGGCACACGTCCTTGTCTGTGTATATATTTTAAAAGCATGGTTGTTTTTACAAATGTAGTACTGTGAGAGCTAACTTCTTCAGAAACATGTTTATCTTAATTAGGAAAGTCAACAGACTTCTAATGGGAAGAAATGCGTATTTTTCTCTGTGGTATCTAAAGCATCAAAGGCCTCGTTCTCATGCCAAACCAATCTTCCTTCCTGCCTGCCTTTCAAACCCAGGTGATTGCAGACAGCTGAGCAGACATTTTCCCAAAAGCTTCTATTGACCTGGCTCCAGTCCTTTCCCGTGCTCTGTCTCCTTTTCTATCCGCATGTCACTTCTCTTTCTCTTTCTGTGTATTTGTTGTATTTTTGCCCGAGGAAACCTAGGGATATTCATGGCACTGAGGCAAATAATGTGGAATTAAAAACTAAATTCTTCAGGCCTTATCCTAGCAACAGGACCATCACCATCTGTTCAGAGGACAGGACTGCCATTATCCGCTGCATTCTTTGTACGTACTCCATCACCTGTGAGGGGAAAAACATTGCCCCTTATCCTGGGGTCTTTGTTTAAAAACAAAGTTGTCTGCTTCTCTCTGCTACCCATACATTTCATAAATGTGATATACAGTACATTGGAAGGGATTAGGCAGCAATAAAAAGCCTTAAAAGCTTAAAAGGGGAAAAAAAAAAACCTAAAGAGAGGACATCTGCACAATAAACAACAAAAGCAAATATTGTTCCATTTAAATAAACAGTTGAGATTAATTAGTAAAAGTTCATACAAATTCTTATATCTACTACCAATATCAGTGATGCAAGCACCACACCTTTCATTTTGGGAGAATTTTACAGCAGTACTGGAATTGTTGTTAGGAATTTAGGGGTTTTTTTTATTATTTAAACAACTGATTTGAAATCTTTGTTCCCCAATGTGCTGCAAAGGCCATTTTGGCTGCTCACAAACACGTCTGCAGCTGAAGTTCCAAAATACAGCAGCAAAATCTGAAGGGCTGCACACCTTTTACTTCAGGAAAACGAAGATGCTCAAAGAGCTAAAATGCCCCACAATTTAATTTGAAATCCTCATCTTTTACCCTCTAAGAATAGTACTCCTTATTCCTCATTTATTTCTGCTTTGAATATTTGAACATTGGTAAAAGTTCATGAAGGAGGAAGAGGTAAAAAATCAGGGAATTCAAAGAAAAAAAAAAAAAATTCCTGGAAATCAGAGCAGCAGCCTTGACCTCAAATTATGTTTTCAGTTTAAAATTGTAATTTATAAAAGCTGGTTGACTGCCTGTTTCTGTTGTTTTTATGCCACTTATAAACAAAGCTGCAGTCATATTTATTTCTCAGGGCTTACAGACACATTTGTGGTGTGCAGCTTGGCAACAGAAACTGGGTAACAATTTGCCTGCTCCCACCAAGTCTCCAAAGGGCTCAGACCATCCCGTAACAGCCACAAGTCTGAAGGTCCAGGATGCTGCACCCCCTCCTCCCCAGGGAATAAAAGGGCAGAGCAGAGCCACCTGCTCTGATCACCCTCCTCTTCCTCTGCCCAAGAGGTGCAAGGTAAGGATGGAAATCCATAGCCTTAGATTTGCAAGGGAAATTCCTCTGCTTCCCACATTTTTCCCCAGTTTTTTTTTTTTTTTGGGGTTTTTTTTGTTTGTTTGTTTGTTTTTGGGTTTTGTTTTTTTTTTTTTGTTCCAATTTAGTTGATTATCTTAATTGCTCCTGCTTTTCTTCAAGCTATGGGGCCAACAGGGAAAGTTTACCACCTTATTTGGTGGATCACAGGATTTCCTAGATGGGCATTCAGCATCACCTGACCACAGAGGCTGGACGCATCACATCTTCCTTTTCAAGTAAAAAACTGAGTCAGCTCAGTTTTCTCACAAATATTTACATGGATTGGAAAAATTTCAAAGGGAGTGAAGAAGAAATAACCTATCATTAAAAAAAAAAATCATGTAAAGTTTGCCTTAAACTATTAATTTGTTGCATTAATGGCTTTCAGACCTTGGTATCAAACAAGGGCTAATGGTTTGCCTCAGCCAAGCAAATACCCACATTTTGGTGAGCAAAATGGTCCAAAGCAGAAACACAGAAATTTTTTCATCTCAGAGTAACTGGGAGTTTTTTTGCTATGGAATAAATCATCAGATCTTCTACAAGCTTGCATATGAGAGGGGAATCTTCCTTGGAAGCAACAGAAGTCCCTTGGCTCTGAATAGAGGCTGGTGCATTAATTCAGCTTGCTCTGCATCTAGGTGGCCTCAGATAGGACTCCACTTTGGCCAAATATGAATATAATTGTGCTTTTGAAATTGCCTCTCAATGGAAAAATCTGTCTCAAATGGCACTACTTCAGTTTTGTCAACACCAACATAAAGATTTATTTTTAAAGCCTTTGAAGCATT
The DNA here is from genome assembly GCF_026979565.1 of Vidua chalybeata. Taxonomy (NCBI): domain Eukaryota; kingdom Metazoa; phylum Chordata; class Aves; order Passeriformes; family Viduidae; genus Vidua; species Vidua chalybeata. The sequence goes on along the minus strand of NC_071536.1, from coordinate 35,806,176 downwards.
GTTTGGATTTTGGCTTTCTTACCATACTACTAAACTTCTCATCTCTGCATTCCTCCAATATTTCATGAAAGTCATAAAGTGTTGTACATATTTACAGACCAGAACCGATGTTGCCTTCCCTTTAGAGAATACAAATACCTGTATTAGTATTCACAAAATCCTACCATCATTACAAACCAGCCTTTAGCAGAAAAGGAAAGATAGAAGCATTGTTTCATATGGGGGATGGTGAAGGAAGAGAGAGACTAGAACATAAAGGTACTGAAAGCAAAACTCACATTTCAGTCACAAACTTAAACTTCTAGCACTGCTCAAGTGCAACACAGAGACAGAACTAATGAGGTCCTTTTATAGTTTCAAGGAGGAAGTTTGTAATTTAAGACAGATAAAGAAACCCACTAATTAAAATATTCTGAGATGAATGGCAGCCTCCATGTATTCTCCTGATTTGACACAATCTAGTAACAGCATAACATAACAATATTTTACGCAATATCATGGGATTGTGTAAAAACAAAGTACAAACTGTATTGGAATTTTGAGGACAACAACAATAGAGTGCTCACAGGCCAGCCCATGGTTGGATTCATCTCTCAGTTTAAATGAATACAAAAATGAGCAGAGGAAAGCTTGATGTTGAGGAATAAGTGACTTTTCATAAGAATAAAAGTTGTGAAGGAGAATGTTAACAGGCAATAAAGGTTACAATTGATTCTAAAATAATTGAACAGGTTGGATTCGAAGGAACCTTAAAGCTCATCTCATTCCAACCGCTGCCATGGGCAGCAACACCTTCCACTACCCCAGGTTTCTCCAAGCCCTGTCCAGCCCAGCCTTGGCAGGGATGGGATGAGGCAGCCACAGCTTCTCTGGACACCCTGTGCCAGGGCCTCAACCCACCTCTTTTTGTAGCTTATGTGCAATTTTAGCAACTCTACGCTTTTATAAAAAACAATTTACATGCTCCTCATCTCCAATTGCTAAGTATCCACAAACACAATAAAGCCCAGAGCTCAAGTTTTCCCCACTCCAAATCCCATTGCAAGGCAGCAAAAAGTTTGCCATCCAGCTTGATATCTGAATACAAAGATCTGTATAAAACCTCCTCTCATCTCGAGTGGAATTTAATGCAGCACCAGAGTAACTGCTGAATGCACACCCAAGGTCATTGATGAGTGAACAGAGGTGTCTGCAGGGGCAGGGGTTGGGTTGTTCTAGCAAGGGCTGGTGTGACAGGCACCTAGCAGGGCTGCTAGCCACGTGGAGATCTCTCACTGCACGGCACACTTGGGTTTGGCCACTTAGAACAAGCTGTGTCTCAGTTTTACCATTAGTAACATGGATATTAAACATTTGTCTCCATCCTGATGTATTGCCAGGAATTTCTGTTTTACAGGAACATTTTGAAAGCTACAGAGGAATAGAGATGATGGCTGTGGCTATCAAGCCAAAGCTTAGCTGCTGGTGTAGTGTGTAAGCATAATGATAATGGGGAATGATAAGGACATTTTAAAAGCTGCTCACTGACAGCTCCAGCTTTGATTCACATCTCCAAGCTGCCCAGCCAATTACTAAGAGAGGAGGTGGGAAAAATAAATAGAAAGCTCTTCTTGTCACATAGTGCTTCTTCAGATAGACCTGATAGCCCTGTAGATGAATAAAGCTCACAACCAGTAGCACGAAAAAGGGGCAAACAGAGCTAGAACACCATTAATTATGGAACTGGTTTCACTGAGAAGGCCACAAATACAAGAACAGGTCATGGGGTTGGAATCTTAGATGACACAGTGGGGCCACGGACACTGGTAGTGATGATGTAGGATTTTAGCTTTTATATTTTTCATATATTTGTAATCCTGCAATTCTTTAGTGTATGACTCTAAATTGCCATATAGCGTGTTAGCTGCTGTCTTGAGATTTTGATTAGACAAAATAATTCCTCTCTAGGCCTGGGAATCAAGGACACCTCACTCTCTCAGATCTAGAAAAGTATAAAAAAGTAAATTGGGGAGAAGCAAACTTGGGGTAAACGACTTCATGACCTGAAGCTGTAATTGGAAGATTAACTCACAATTTGCAATTGGACCAAACTTATAAAAGTGTGAAAAACTCATGACCTGCTGTCCATTTTGGATGTAGCCCCTCAGGGAGGGTTCATCAGCCCTTAATGTACCTAAAGGCCCTTCAGTAAGTATATCCACTTTTATTCTCTTAATCTTGTGTGGCCCCTATTTTTAGGGAAGCCCTAAGAAAGGAGCAGTGGTGCCAGGGCAGGGCTGCCAGAGGAAGGTGGGAGCCCAGCGAGGCAGGGCTCTCCAGCCCCGGCCCCGCAGAAACGGCTTCTGTTGCTACTGCTAATGATGAATACCATATGCTTGGCTCTTGCTGTTACAAAATAAGTTACGTTACTGCTGCCTGAGAGTGAATCAACTCTTTTCTTTCATTAAAAATAGATGTTTGTGCCCATTCATGCTTCCTCGGCACTAGTACACGGGCAAAAATGTTTTTTAAAAAAGTCTAAATATCCTCCAACTGTAGCTTTTTTCTGCCTTTCACTATATCACTACCTTGTTCCATTTCAGATACAGCATCCCTTTTCCCAGACAGTAATCCTGAAAGAGAGAAGAGAAAGAATTGATGTGATCATTCATATAATTTTTTTCCTTCTGTTACTTTGAACCTGTTCAATTCACTGTAGTTCAAACATAACATGTGATTGGCTGCCTTGATTTGGGAAATCCTTCTTAGACACAGGAAAAAGAGATTGCTGGAGACATCTAATTTTATTCAGCCTCCCATTATATGAGAATCAGCTCTTTTATTAAAGTCATTTTGGCCACCACTTACTAATTTGTAATTTACTTTGAGGAAAGGAACCTCTTGGATACACTCGTTTTCATTTATAGCTTCATATACAAACAACTTACTTTGTGATTTCACTAAAGGCAACCAAATCACAGGACACACAATTAATTTAATTAGGATGAATCCTGCAGGCCTATCCACTCAACTACCATAGGAATATTTCAAAGTTTCATAATTTTAAACTGTTGCCTTCGCAACTGTATACTCTGATGTTGTGAAATGGAAAAATATTTTGAATTTATTTATGTTTTCAAGTAAACATCCCCCTCCATTTTACAGGTATATTAGCATATACATACATATGTTGACAGCCCCTATCTGCTTTGTGGATGCTCAAACACAAAAGCAGAGATTTAAGATTTTGACACATCTTTTTCTACTTTTGGGGTTTTGCTAAGATCAGTTTTCACCAGTCAAATGAAGCAAAGGTCCTGAGGAGCAGCACAGTGTCAGCGCAGGTAGAAGGAGAGTGACACAACTGACTGCCACAAAAGACCCCTTCTCCGTGCTTCTGACAAAACAAACCTGCGTATAATTTCAAAGCCTGCTATAAAAAGAAAATGGGAAAGATAAAAAATAAATAATAAAAGGCTGGCAACAAGCCTTTAAAATGGAGACAACCCTTTGCAGCACCTCTCCCTGTTTATTCTATGCCAAAACAATTTCCTATCCACCTGTTCATAAAAAAACTATAAGAGCTAAGAGTATCCAGTAATTGTGAATTGGAGTCACAGGGAAAACTAATACTTTGGCACACAGCCTATAGGAAAAAAGAACACAATGTATTACTTCCCTCATACGTGTAGCAACTACAGGGGATCGTTTTCATGCACTTCAATAGGCCACTGTTAATGATCAGCAGCTGATTGTCCAAATTAACCCCAGGTCTACCTCCAAAATGATTATGATTGCATATTATAATTAATGATGACACTAAGGATATTAGGCTCAGAAGGGGTTTTGTTTGTTTGAATGAGTGATGGATCGTTCCATTCAAGGGTAGATGTTCATTGCATGCTTTGGGCTTGGGCATTTCCAGGAAACCTTGGAGATAATCTCATGGCTGGTGGTAATTCTGGAGAAATGGGAAAGGGAGGGGGGTTCCTTCTGGATTTTAATCTTATTTCTTCCCTTGTGGAATGGAATTAGCTCAACACTTCTTGGTTGAACTCTAGTCTATAATTTTAATTAAATGTATCTAAGGAGCCATTGTGAAGTCTAGATGGGAGTAATAGGTTGTCAAACTGAGTATTGGTGCCTAAAGGCAGCAAGGAATGTCTGCAGCAGGTAGTTAAAGCCCTTAGTTAAAGACAGGTTTTATGCATGTGTAATGCACCAAAAAAAAAAAAAAAAAGAGAAGTCTAAATTCCTGACCAAATCCAAGCCCTGATCCCAAAGTTTGGGAGTCTGAGTGACCACTGATCTAAATCTTATCTGTTGTCAGCCACTATCTCAAAAATAAATCAGCACCTGAAGTCACATCCTTTGTATTTAATAACTCTTGAAATTTGGCTCTGGTTTTAAAATTTGGATACAATCACTTAGTTTTTGCCCTCTTAATCTCTTCCTACCTGGAAAGATGAACACCTCTAAGAGCAGTTTGAAAATCTGGGGTTCTGAAGCTGAAGTACTGAACAGCCACAAACACAGAGTGGGCTTCACACTCCAGCACAGAGGTGACACACATTGCTGGAAGGAGCTGCTGCAGAAGGCTCTAGAGACCTGAAATACAACATTATTTACCTTTCAACCACCTTTCCATTCACGTTTAAAACCTCTAGAGTGAGAAAAAAAAAGCCTAACTAGAGGCAGGGCTGTGGCTAACTCATTCCTGGACAAGCCATTCAAAGCAAAGTTTGGGCTTTTTCAAAATAAGCTGCACCCTCTTGATCTAAAAACAGAGATAAGTGAACAAGAAACATGGCCCCTGAGGTAGTCTTTGCACTTCTCAATATGATCTTCCTTGAAAATCTGCCACCTCAGCACCAAAATTCTTAAATCAACACACTTCCTGAGAGTGTGCAACATATCTGTTGATGGGTTGTAAAATTATACAGAGGGTGTGCTACTGCATGTGCAAAGCATGATCTTCAGCACTGGATTTAACAAGAGATTTATGCATGGTTTGCAGAGAAAAAAACAACCTTTTCTTTTTTTTCCCCCCTCCCTCAACATGTAGCTGATCTCCATGTGTAACTTCAGAAGAATTCCTTCTAATGCCATGTAAGAGCAGATTAAAAGTCTTTTCTCTGCATCCATCAGGTACAAATTTGAAGCCTCAGATCAGGAGTTCAAAACTAATATTTGGCACAGAGTAATTTTGGCTTAGGAAAGAATTACCCTTTACCTGTTACTGGAAAGCTGATAGTAATAACAATAATCTCTCTACCCATAATTCCATTCCAACTGCACGTCACATATGGAAAAACAAATATTCAAGTGAAAAAAAATATGTTGAGCTGCAGTAAATGTTCATTTTTCTTTCTTTTCATATTTACTTGTACACTTCAGTATTCATATGGTAATTTATACCTACAATTAAAATAAACTAGAGGTTTATGAGGCAAAATACAATATGTGAGTTAACTGGTCTTTATTTTATTTTTTCATTCTTCTAAGTTCATTGTTTTTCATAAATATATAGGTATATATGTGCAGGTATTTGTGTCCTATTATAGAGCCTAGAAATAAACATCATAATTACTTTACCTCACCAAATTTTCCACTGCTAAGATCTGTCCACCTATGGTTTTAAATACAGCACTACTTGACAGAGTATATTGATGGGCTTTAATCACTGCTGAACATTTCCTGTCTGTTTGTAGGCACTCAGAGAAACCCAAGGGGCATCATTTACAAGAGTCCAAACTGAAGAGATTTGACAGGATGTCACAGGGAATAATCCAAGAATTATGAGGGTAAAAACAGATATTGAATAGCACAAACCAGTGCAGCCCCGGCAGTTTAGCAATGCCTGTAAAACCAGAAGAATCTCTTACCAACATGACATAGTTAGAACAAATTATTTAGGAAATCTTTGTGGAAAGCTCAAACAGGACTAAACTCCAAATGAAGAGCACAGACAAGTTTGAGAGGAGAGAGAAAAACCACTGATGTCCCAGTGGTTCCCCATTTCTCAAAAGATGATGCAATAAAACCTTGAGAGCTTTTAAAACTACACTCAAAAAATTGGTAGAAAGGCATTTCCATTTTCTTGTTAGAAGTTATTTATAAAAAAAAAGTAATTCAACTTTCTTCAGTGTTTTTTGGCTCACATAGGAATGGAAACCATGGTACAAGTTGGAAAAGATCCTATTTGCTACTCCAAGCCCAGGAACTGCAGATGAGCTGTTTGCATCATGGCAATTCTGCCTTGCTTTACCTGGGCACTCCCTTCCTCAGGGATCCAGAAGCAAAGAAAGGCCCAGGTGATATGGACAGGCCACATCTGTCCAGATGTGAACATTGTACACGTGTAGCAGCAGCAGAGGTGGTGATTTGGCAGATGGGAGCTCACAACAGGACCAAGCATCTACGGGAAAGGATCCAGGTCGGAGAGGTGACAGGGGAGCTCAGGAGCAGGGGGTGATGGGGAGAAAGAAAACAGGAAAGAAAAAGCAGTTGACAAGAGGAATGCTGACTCTGAAAAAAGAGTCAGAGGAAGAAAAAGGGGAGAGAAAACCAACATGAATTATATTGATTAGGGGATATGAACACCACTAGAAAATAATATGAGCTGGGGACATTATTACTCCCTGTGGTCCCGAGAGCTTCACCTTCCCATTTACAGAAACCTGCATTCCTTGACTGCAGACTGACAGGGAGCAGGTGAAAGGGAGAAGGTGTTGAAGGACTGGGAGGAGGGAAAGTGGCTGCAGAGATGCATTAGAAAAACTGGGTTTTGACAGGGTGCTATGTATAGTTCAGCACAGAAATGCCCTTGACAATGTCTGGAGTGAACCCCCCAAAAAAAGCCCTCCTTGTGTGCTTACAGCTCGATTCTCAGCTCAGCAAGTTGCTAAGCCAGGGCCTTGGAGAAGGAAAGTTGATTCCTCTGGTAATGAAAAATGCCTGTGAGGAAGGAGAAGACATACGTGCATTGTGAAGAAAAAAGACCACAGCCCCTGGATTTATTATATACATAATAATTAATAATGACCCAATTTTTCCTATTCCAGATTTCAAAATTCCTAACTCACTTTAATTAAGTTCACTCTAAAAATAGGATGCTGTAGAACAAAGAACTTTTTTACTACTTTAAAAATGAAAGCTTACTCACTAGTTAGGATTTTCCCAGCTCCCCTTGCTTTGGTACAAAGAGCTATTATGACATGGTATAAATGCGCTATCAATGGGAGACATTTTTAGATAAAACTTGATAATGTAACATTTAGTGATTCCATCTGTCAAGACAGATAAAGAGAGTGAGACTTCATAGCAAAACATGCAGGAAACATATAGGCAGCAACAAAAACACGTGCAGGCAGTGCAGACCCCACTTGTGGACCTGCAATCCGAGTTAAATTTTTTTCCCATAGACACAGGGCCAGAATGGCTCTAGGATCTCCAGTTTCAACAATACAATTGCATTTACTTGACAGCATTCAGAGCTTATTTACATTATGCATTTCTAAACCTCCTAATTCTGTCTTCTGCCCACAATTTTAATGGTGAAGAGGAATATGGGGCCATCGAGCTGCCTAAACACACAACCAGGCCAATGAGTTCTCCTTCCCTGAGGCCCATCAGCAGCACTGGCCTCATAAACACAGCTCAGAAGCCTCACATTCCCCTTCTGAGCCACAAACCTGATTTAAATTCCGAGCAAAGACCAGCGTCCCCGGTGAAGAAGAGCAATTGCTCTTTAAACAACTTTTGTAAACGCTTCCTGTGCCAAGGAGGGAGCGCAGAGTTTGCTTAGGTGAAATAAAGCAGACAGACAGACCTCCCCACGCCCTGCTTTGGTTCCAAGATTTCAATAATGAACAGGGGTGTGCGAAGAAATGAGAGCGGTGGAAGTGCCAAAGGTATCCCTTGGAGATGTGAGCATCCTGTTGTCATGTAAAAGAGCTCTTGAATGATAAAGAAGAGGAGCCCAATTACAACTGGTTCCATGCTAATCTGAACCCACAACTAACTGTAGGGTTTGGAGGGTGTCGTGGTGTCCACAGCAATTAATTCACCTCTTCCTTCCCAGAACACGCTAGGAAATTAATTTCCATTGCTGGAATTAATTTGGCACTAGAAGATGTGCAAACACTCTTTGGAGTTACCTGGCAATGGTTCTGAGGTCTCCTCTTGGATGCAGAGAAGCAGTGCCTGCCACCTCATGGAGGCTCAGGAGCACCACTGCCATGGAAATCTGCACTGTGCCGTGCTTGGCCCTGGAGAATGGAGCTTATCCCAACCTTTTTTTGGGAATGCTGGGCACCACCAAGCAAGGAGAAAGCTGCAATGGACCAAGCTGGGGCATTTAAATAGATGAACTCGGAATCTTGGTGTTAACACAATATGTTCTTCATGGCCACACAAAGGAACAATTTAAGAACAAATTAAACAAATTAAGAATGAATTCAAAGTGAACAAGCACTTTTCAGGCCTTTATAAATAAACATGAACACCTCCCTAGCTTTGTGAGAAGATGGTGATAAGTATGAACTTAGAGGTGCTAAGAAATCTTCGAGGTACAAGTGTAAAGTGAAGTCTGCTCTGTAAAGTAAAAGTCACATTTTAAGTGATTTTGGATTAATTTTCATATGTTTGGGCACTGAAGGCCTCCTAAAACCATTTTCACTGGAGCTTGAATTCTAGTTAATGAGAAGAATTTTACATGCCAACAATCTTCTTAGACTGTTCAGAAGTATTCTAATTATCTTTTTTTTTTTTTTTTTTTTTTGCTTATAGGACCAACTTTTATAATTGTGTACAGAAAGATCACCAAAATTTTAAAGTTGCCAGCCTGTGAATTCATCCTGCAAACTAATGCCACCAGATAATATCAGCAAACCAGGAAAACTGTGAACCTGACATAGAATTTTGGTTATGAGGGGAGACGTATAAATGTTTAGTAGAAATCTTCTTTATTTCAAAACATTTCTGAAAATAAGTAATCCTCCTAAATTCTGTTGGAAATCAATTTTTTTTTAGTTTAAATACAAAGCTAGCATGATACAAGGATATCACAATATGCTCTCGGCTAATTTATGAAATTTACACAGACAAATAAATAAAATATTTCTTATCACTATGGTTAACTCTACTTGTAACCAATCCTTCTCTCTCAGCCTCTGAAGGCTGAAGTTTATCTGTGAGCTTTGCTCACAATGACATTTGCATCCCATCCCTGGGGCAGAAAGAAGTTTTGCCTCCCCAGACCTGCCCCTGGTGCCACTGGACCACTGCAGTGGTCACACAACAAGATTCTGGTCCTGGGACAGCATCTGGAAAGTATTTGTTTTACCTCTTCACTATTTTTTTATTATTATTTTTCCTGCAAAACCACCACTTTTTAGAACAAAGGTAAAGCTGTTGTGATAGGTAGGGATGTGGCAGAGAGACACCTCCCCCCCATCACATCTGGCTTTTTTTTTTTTTTAATTAAAAATGGTCTTATCCATCACCTCAAATTTTAAAAAAACTACTTTTTGCACTAACCAAGCTTAATTTTCTGAATTGCAGCTTTTTTTTTTTACTTGGTAGAGAGAGGGGAAAAAAAAAAAAGAAAAAAAGAAAAGCAATGCTTGAGAAATGGAATTTTGCCCATAGACTGGTGACTACAGATCACATTTCTAGTGGGCTTATAACCTGCTCCAGTGAAAACATAATTTTTAATTTGCTTTTAGGGTTATTTATTTTTTTTATTATTACACTAAGGGTTTATAATTTAACGTCAAACATAATTTTGCACGAATTACGAGGCTGCACTGTGATGCTGAAGATAAGATGTATGTGACTGGTTGGCACGGTCTCAAACTCAGTTTCTAGAAAATGGATCACTAATTGGCAGGCTGCCATCCCATACACTGCTCGGTGCAACTTCACATCAAACAAGCTATCTTTTGCAGAGAGTTATGCACATCATCCTCCCAGACAGTGCAAAGAAAAGAAGACATCTCTTAACAACATTGTATTTACCATTTCACACCATACATGCAATATTTGATGTTGGAATTACTTGGTAATATTAAATTTCTTCAGTTCTTATTAAAAAAAATAAAGGTATTCGTAAATGTTTATGCCTTTAAAAAAGTAAGACTTTTCATGTAGCAATTGAAATCCTAAATTATTGGTCGTATCACTTCATAAAAATCACACCAATTTTGATTAATTGCAGTTCAGCCATTTAAGAGCTGAAAAAACATGACATTTCACTATGATGTCATTTTCCCATTCATTCCAGTGGTAAAAGTCTACCACCACAGCTACAGTAAGAATAATATAAAAATTAAAGCATGGAAATGATCAGAGGAAATAATTTTGACAATGAAGTAATTTCCTAGATTGGTTTTTAAGTATGACTTCTTTGTCAGCTTTAAATAAAAAATAAAAGATGCCATGATTTTATTGAACTTGCATGGGGAATGAGTAATGTGCATTTGTAAGAAGTGGTGTCACTTCACTTGAAAATCAAACCATATGCTTGAGCCCAGCTAGAAGAGAACACTCCAAGAGTAAACCCAAATCAAACATCTGAGCCAAGGTGTGGTGCTTTCAGAACCAAGGACTCCTAAACATAAAACCCACAAAAAAAGTAGGATGTTGAGGTCAAAGGCAATTCCATGACAAATAGACAATATTGCCTTTATTCAAATTGTTGTTCAAAACTGTTATCAATACCTTACATTTCTTATCTCAAATGTCTGTCAATTTCAAAGATTTTTCTTCTAAATCAGTAATTTCAAAATTTTTACTGTTGGTTTGGGTGTTTTTAGTATTGTTTTTGAGTGCAATTGAAAGTGAGGCCCTTGCATATGTTTGTATTTTCATAGGTGCCAAACTGATGCTAGGATCCAATCCAACTGCTTTTGAAATCAATTGGAATTTTTCACTTGACTAGAATTCAAGCATCTGTTATTAGCAATTTCAGAGATGGAGAGAAAAAAAAAAGTCAAAAATAATCCAAAATGTGATGTCAGGACACCAAAATTTTCTCTGTTGCCTTAGTTCCTCTAGAAATTGTGTCACTTGCAAACTGCTTTATTACCCAAAAGGATACCAAAGATGAGAAAAAGCAGCAGGGACAATATTCCTGTGATAAACACCTGCCCAAAAAGTGACAGCGTTCTCCATCGGTGCCTTGCTGGAACAACAATTCACAAAGGTCAGATACAGATGCAAAGCCCTCACACAATCCTGAACTTGCAGTAGGATCCAAGAGCACAACTATGGAATGAATTTCCTTTTACAGCAATTTATATCATCCCAAAATGCCTCTGGACTGGAAACAAAACAGAACTTCTGGAACGGGCCTTAAATCTTATCTCATTCCAACCTCCCTATCATGAGCAGAGACACTTCCACCAGACCAGGTTGCTCAGAATTCCATCCAGGCAGGCCTTTTTCCAAGATTCCAAGGCCTCAGTTCCCCCATGCAGAATAGAAGAACTCTCAAGTAACCCACACCCAGGACAAGATCCAACCTTTCAGACTCAGAGTACATTTTTTTTTCATTACCGACCTCCAAGTTGAGGAAAACTTAAATTTAAACCCGCATCTCCAAGACACCCAGCCACCAACTAAATCTACTTCAACGTGCCGTTAAAAGAGGGAGTCCCCACTACAAACAATACAGCTCAGAAATGTTGCAACTGCCAGGAAATGAAATTTCACGGGAAAAAAAAAAGGAAAAAAAAAAAAAAAAAAGAAAAAAGAAAGAAAGAAAATCAGAAGGGAATCATTCTGCCTGGGCAGAGCCTCAGGGAGTGAATCATCAGTACCAAACTGGTTTTTCTTTGAAACCGTGCAACAGTTTGTGCATTTAGGACAACATTTGTTTAGCAAACAGACATCAACAAAATTTGCTTGAGGAAAGTGTGCATATGTCTGGGGTAAGGAGGTGACCTCTGGAGAAGAAGATCCAGGCTCCCTGCAGTGCTGAGTCCCTTTGGTCCTGGCTGAGTCTCCCAAGGCTCAGGACTGACCCAAGGAAGGATGGATTTACAATCTCAAGCATCTCATTGCAATTTACTAACTGGGAGATGCAGTTGTAGCAGCAGATAAACTTCAATTTATTAAACTTAAACACCATAACCTTGCATTATTTTTTTTCTTATCCCTAATATTTTCCATTATGGAGACAATTTCTTGCATGTAGGTGGTACTTTTGCAGGTTTCATGGGATTGCTTCACTTTTTATTCACAAGGTAACCTGATGTGTAAGATATTTTATTTAAATCACTGAAATCTTAATATTAAAATATCCCAGAAGCTGTTCCTACAGTTCAACCAAATATAATAGGGAACAGCACCAAGCATAGATGACCTGGGAATAAAGAATCAGTACAGTGGGCTCCCTATCCCTTTAAAATTCATGGATAGTTTCTTTGCCAAAAGCCTAATTTCACATCACAAACCACAAAAAGCAATCAGAACCTAGCCAAGGTTTCATTTTTCTGCATGTACATGGGAGATTTCATGAGAAGCCTTTCCTGTTCAGTCTTACACTACTGAGAGTCACCTGGATACAAAACTCTGACATCCAAGTGCTGTGGAAGCTTCTGAAAAGTGAACTTTAGATAAGTCTAAAAACTAACTACAGTCAGGCCATCACTTGGCACAAGTTTCCTAATTTTCCTGGTAAGGGTCTAGAATGAGAAAGTGATTATTCCACAAAATGATTTCATGTAAACATAAATGCAGAGTCAGGAGTTTCTCTTTTCATAATGATTGACTACTATGAACCTTTCAGCTTAGCTTGAAATATCCAAGTTTTTCTTCTCTTTCCTAAATTACGTGCATAATCATCGTTTCCTTTTACCAGATTGCTCTAATGAGTGTACAGGAAATAATATTTCAAAAGACTTCTACAGACTTGTAAGAGATCATTCCCACTCCTGAATGATTTGATTAAAATATTTTTCAGTTCTAGTTAAGAAATTACTTTCCTATAATTTTATTTTGCCTTTCATTCATGCTTATGCTCCACCACAGTGCACCATAAGAGCCTTGCTGATCCCTCACTAAGCAGATGGAAATCATGGAATGGTTTGGGTTAAAGGGGCCTTAAAGATCACCTCATTCCAAGCCCCTTCCACTAGACCAGGTGGCTTCCAAGCCCCAAACAACACAGAGTTTCATTTCACCCTCCTTTTCACTCAAATAAACAGGGCACAACCCCAGCACACAGCCCAGTGCCCTTAGCACAATATCACAGACCTCCAGGTTTTTTCACAGTCCTAAAAGTTCCATGAAGGCTTGGTCAATCAGTACTGTAACATTAATATGAAGAAAAAAGAAAAAAAAATTAAAAGCTGTAAGAGGTGTCATAATCTCCCACCTTTATACATATCAAGAATAGTTTATTTCAGAATAATTAACTGAAATAATTGGACTCTCTGGAGTGTTTCTTGGACTGCTTGTTTTTCAGGATTTTTTACCTTCAAGGAAATAGGGAATACATGAGATCAGTTTTTAAATCCTTTTATTCACAGAGGTTTTTCCCCTCCCTCCACTCTGCCCAAAGATTTTTAAGTTTTTAGATGAGCAGCAGGAGCAGAGCACAGGTGGTGGGACTGGGTACCGGGTACTATCCTGCTCCCAACCCCACTGCTTCTCTCCTGCTTCCTGTAGCCAAGTCTGTTTCTTCCTCAACTCTCCCTTCCCTCTATTTTCTCTTCCACAAGTTTTCAGTTTGCAAAATTTTCCAGGACAGGGGCTGCCTTTAGAACTATGGTTACTCGTTGTATTTCTATCATTATTAATATAATAATTATTATATAAATGCAGACAGAGTCACAAGTCATGCAAATCACGTGTGCCACATGTTCATGTTTCACATGTTCCCAAAAAAATACCCAGATGCCAGATTTTCACTTATGCTTTTCCCCCCTCCAAATTAAATATATGCAAAAGTCATTTGAGGAGATGCTGAGCATGCTGATGAAATACAAGTTATTAAAACAGCACAGTGTTGGTTTTCTGAAAAAAAAAAAAAGAAAATCCAAGTCTCTCTATTCCCAAATTCCATGTGAATCACTAGTGAAGGGGCTGTTACCCTGCATCTGCTATAACTTTCAATATCTGCCCTCCTGACTATTTCAAAATATTGGAATTTATCTTTTTCAGACACATATGCTTGAAATCAAAAATAAAGCAGATAGAGATGAGTCTGGAAAGTTTTGTAGACTCCAGTATGGCAGCGAGTGGAACCATTAAGGGCAAAAATACTGACCACAGAAAAACAATATCTGCATAGAAAAAAAAAACAAACAGAAGTTTCAATACTTTGAAAGCAGAGTTCAGTAGTTCTTGGACGAAGAATTATTTTTCAAGCTTTACGTGAAGGGTCTTCATACCGTTTTTCTCTGTCCAGCCAACTCCCATTAGCTTTAATAAATGTTTCCCCTATCTAAGAGCAAGGCCTGCTTGGTCACGGCCATGAATTGCATTTGGAAGAGGAGCACAGCCCTGTCCAACTCTGACAGCGACATCAGTTAGGGAACATCTCTCTGTGCTAACAAGAAATGGCTTTTGGGATAAAAAATGTAAGAATATCCTACTATAACCTTATGGCCATCTATGGGCACTCTTGCTGCATTGCTTTGCAGTATCCTACATCCACTTTAATACTTTTTATTGTATAGATCGTTCTCTCCAAGCAGCACAATTTCTATTTGCAATGAGTAAAAGCAGTTTATGCAGTCGCCAGCATAAATGAAAAACTACACCTCTCTCGCTTTCAAAAATACTTCTAAAGACAAGAACAATCAATTTAAGTGGAACCAACTTCAAAATGAAATGCACTTGCCACAACCAAAACTGCTCTGTGCAGGCTCAAGGAGAGGTGAACTTATTACTAGTTTAATCTAGTCATATTTAAGATAAAGCTGTTCATATTTTCAGAACCAAAGAATCAAAATTATAATTGTTTTTGTCATTTGCACAGCAATTTTACTCCTGAATGCGTTGTTTTAGGCAGGAATTAATAAAAATTGCATGCGCTTCAGGTGCTGTGTAGCTCACCCTTTTCCACACAGCCCAGCCTGGAGCTGTGAATGCTCCTTTTCTTATTATCAGTTAATAATTCTCTCTCATTGAGGCAAATTAGGAACTTGACTGTGTTAGAGAGTCCAGAACTCTGCTAGAGGCAAAAAGGGGCTAAATGGCAGAAATTCCTCTCTGAGCAAGATGCATGAAGCACAACATTGTGTCCACCACAAAAGCTGCTCTGTATTTTTGATCCTTTCTAATTTAATTAGCCTAAGAGGTAGCGCATTAATTTGCCAAGAATTCTTCTGATGCGAAAGCTGCCCTCATTGCAGCGAAGGGAAAAAATAACCTGCCTGCTACAGTGGCATGCCAGTAATGAAAGGGGGTTATTTTTGTGTTACAAATGGCATTGCAGGGTTACAAGAGACCTTTAAACCTTTTTATCTCTGGTTGGGTCATATGTAACACAAAGCACTAATTAACCAATTCTGCTCCAGAAATCTTTTTAAATGCTTAGAGTAACACGGTTAGAACCCAGGTCACAGGAAGAACCTTTATTATTATTATTATTATTATTATTTGGGAGGAAAATAAAAGAATTACATACTATATTAAAAATAGCATTAAAAAAAAAGTCAATCGGCAGCACAAGTCCTGTTCCGTGGGACTCCACATCCCAGACATTTATTCTAGCTTTGTTTTCCTTATGTTTAATGATATTCTTTATGTGGGCAATCTGGAGCCTTCAATTCCCTCAGCCTGTCTCTTGGCTCTTAATGCTGTATTTGTTTGGTAAATTGTCTCCATGTTAATCTTTTTCATCAAATACTTGGGGTCAGATTTGAAAATCTTTGATCAAATCTACTACCACCCAAGCTTCTTCACTGCCATGTGCTTCTGATATGTTCTCGTGCACATTAACGGGTCATTTACTCATTAAAGAACAATGAAAAACATGCATAGTATGAGAGGTCCTGCAGGAGACTTTGAACTGTTTATTAAATCTATGAAATAATTTCTCACTTGCCTTTTTTTTAAAGGAGATAAGAAGCTCATTTTCAGGGGAATTCCTGATGCTTCAGTCTCCTTTCTCCTGCTTTTTTGAACCACTACAAGGTTCAAAAATTACTCTGCAAGACAAAAGCTGTGGCATACTCAGATTCATCCTGTAGAACCAAGAGTAAATGACAAATTAAAGGGATTTCATGCTTTCCTACACAGAAATCAAAGGGCACACCAGCTCTCAAATGGGCTGGTGGTTTGCACTACAGGTACTACCACTCCTGCACATCTCGAAGTCCATCAATTGCATCAGAGATCCTTGCCCTCGAGGAAGGCAGGACCTGGTCCTATCTCTTTTAGAAGCACTCTTTGTACACATCTCAGCACACAGCTCCTGATGCAAATCAAATTCCCCACATCAAACACCTCACTCCCATCTTTGCTAAAACAGTTGTAGGAAGCAAATGTTAAGAGTTTAAACTGAAAGCATTTCCAGAATGGTTTAGAAATCATTTTCCTGGAAGAAGAACAGGGAAATACAACCTGACAGGGGATCTGTAGAGGTCAGGGTAGATGCTCAGGACATGGGCAGGACCCAGTCCCTCAGCATCACCAGCCAAGAGCACTGTTTACTTTCCAGCGGTTTTCAAGAACGTGTTTTGCTGTTGTGTTTGAGGTCAGAGGGACCACAGAGTGACCCACTCACAAATCAAGCCTGAATATTTCGTTTCAGGATTCTTTTCACTTGCTTAATCGTTTGTTTTATGTTTATATTTGCTTTTGTTTTTGTAACACATGGCACCAAACAAGTTCCAGTAGATGGCTTAATCAAGTGAAAAGGCCCCTTTTCCTCAAAAAAAGAAACCAAAGCAAAACAAAGCAAAACCAACACAGATATATTATGAAAGTCAAAGGGGAAAAAAAAGCTCTAAGAAACCAACATTTTCAGTTATTAATAATCAATTTCTTCAAGTTTTTTTAACTGCTTTTCACATCAACAACTCCAAAGAGGAAATTCCTACAAAGTTCTTACATCAACATGAACATTGCCCCTGAACTACACCACATGAGGACACTTTTTGCTTTGTCAAAGCTGCATCTGATACTTTCTGGACTCAAGCCTTTCCTTTTCTATCCTCCTACCATTTCCACTGGCTCCTTAATATATTCCCACTGCCAAAATTTGCACGCGTGCAATTACAGTGCAGGAGGCATCACACGGGGATCTCCCAGCCTCTCCGCACAAGCAAAACAAAATAAATCCAGAAAAGTTCACACTTCCAGACTGCTGCTACAGAGGAACCGCTGAGAATCTGGGACTTGTTTTGGCCTAATTTACAAAGATATTGTGCTAAAACTGATAAAACGCTGTCTGATGAGGAACTGGGTTTGGAGCCGGCTGCCTGTCCGCAGGGGAGGAGAGCTGTGAGCCGTTTGAGTGTCGCCCAAGAAAAGCCATTGGAACAATCCCATAAACAATGGAGCGAGGCGGGCCTTGGACGCGATGACGCGCTGGGCGAGAGCCTTGAAGTCAATGGGAGGTTTGGCACCGGTTTTAATTAGGCCAGGATTTCATCCAGTGAGCTTTGGGCTCTTAGCAGCCCATTGGGAAAGGGGCCAACCTCGGGAAGAAAGAGGCTGACCAGCAGGAAGAGGAAGCTCCCGGATTTCCCCGCAGCAGCAGCTTCCTTTCTCCTGGCGCTCAGAAAGTGACGAACCTCATGTCTCAGCTCAGCGCGAGCGGCCGTGGGACCCAAACCACAACAAACAAACCCAAGCACCAATTCTTTTTTCCTCCTCTGCATGATATCTGGAGGGAGATGTTCATAGAGAGCCAGTGTAGGAGAGGGGTTTTGCCAAGATTGTCTGTAAGCGCTCAAACCAGAATAGCAGAAAAGCAAAGAGACAAGCGACCTATTCAAGCAATGGGAATTGCTATGGAAATATTCAGGAGTTATTTATCCACAATTAAAAAGAAATACACCTCACAGAGTCACACCTACAGAACATCAGACACTGGAGGGGTACCTCTCAGGTTTAACTCCTTTTTTCTCCTAGAGTTATTGCTGAGTGCTGCATTTTGAATTTCAGTAGCTCCTGAGATAAAACTGAAGTAAATGCACTTCACTCCCTAATGCAGCTCCTGAACATGGGGAAACATTCCTAAATAGTGGAAGAAAACAAAACTTGCTGAAAACACAGAGGGCAAGCTTATCAGAAGTAAAAGGTAAAAGAACCAGTAAGTCAGTTTACCAAGAATCCTTAAGTAGATTTACAAGAACAAATTGATCAATAAGTTAAAAAGAGAGAGCAAACTAGGGAGATTCCTTTGGTGTTGGGATTAAATCATTATGCATATTTTTACAAACACCTTTGCCCTCAAGGTGAGGTTACTTAAAAGAAAAGATTGTCCCTGTTGAATTTTCATTTGATATTTAAGGATATGTTGCTACTACCACCTGAGATTTTTTTAGAGCACAGGCAAAGCAGTGTCTTAAGTTTTGCTCCTCACTAAAAGCACTCCGTCAGGCCAGGGGAAGTCTGAAGAGAGACCAGAATGAAACTAGAAAAATAATGTATTATAAGCAAAGTAAATTTCCATGTACTCGCAGCTAACTCCACACATGGGGCATACAGCACTTCAGCACAGTAAGAATTATTCAAGAGCGAGCTAAAGCAGTAGAGATTTGCTGCCTAACGTTGTCCAAAAGCCCTGGAAACAACTCCCATAAAAGTTTACCAGTGGAAACTCTTGTTGAGTTCATGCCTAGAAATGAAACTAATCTCCATTTCCTTCAAGAAGAGTCATATTGCTGTTTGTTTGAAGACCTTTAAGAGCTTTGTAGGGATTAAATTCATCATTGAGGAGATTTATTATTTCAATATCACAACCACCTCGCTAGAAAAACAAAAAGCAGATCATATATTTATATATTGTAAATGGATACAAATCTATATCCATAGGTGCACATACACTTATATACCTAAACTGATTCCCAGCAAGCAGATACCTGCTGCTGCTTCTCCCTTCAATTTGCCTCTGAAAATATCCAGCACCATTGGAGCTGGAGGTCATAAGGACTTGCAAGCAAAAAAGCAAAACTCAAATCTTTTGAGCTAATCAGAAGACCTAAATCCTTTCTTGTACATATGGGATAAAAACATATCAAAGAGCACATGTCAGAGGAGATGACGTAAGTCATCACCATTATTGACATTTTATGGAACAGCAAAAGCAGCCCTAAGTAAACAAGAGGCTGGCAGAAACAAGTTAATTTAATAGAGGTGTCATTTTTGAAGATGAGCACTTGTACTCGAGACAGACATATTAGGGTATTTTTCCAAGCGTGAGCAGTTCACCAATAACTAGTGCAGTGTCCTTTGCAGATTCCACTGCATCTAAAAATGCCCAATTGTTCTCAAAAGCCACTTTCTTGCCAGTAGTTTTAATTTCTCTGGCTGCACCAAACACACAGACAGGCAATCATTTTTTTGCTGGAAAAACAGTCTTCCAGTGTTCTAGTTCAAGTTACTAAGACATCACAGACCTTCACAACCCCAAAATTTTAGCATACCACCTGCAAGAACTGCCTTCAGCAGTATCTCTTATTTGAGGAGGAAAATGTTAAGTATTTTCAGCAAACAAAAAAAAATACACACATAAAGTAAATGTAGGGAAAAAGTATCCACAAAAATCACTAGGATAAATCCATGTGTTTACAGGGAAGGGGTCTCACCACTGAAATCAGAGTATGAACCAAGTGCTGCCCTTCACAGGGTTTGCAAGGATTTCCCTTAACTGCTTTGAACCTTATCTGCCCCTCCCTATTTCACCACAAACATTGATGCTGTAAGAGGAAGTTTCTTATCTTCTCCTCACTTTATTTTTTCTTTTAAAGACAGTCTAAAAATCAGATTTTCTTTTCCTTTTTGCAGCAAACAGAAGAAGATCAAATATTTTAATTACTCTTGGGTCGTTTGCGCTCATATAATTTCATACCCACATATCTTCAATATTTATAGCAGACACTGAAAAGATTTAACATATGTAGTGATTTTCACCAAGTAACTCCACACTCTCCCTGAATACAAAGATGTAATTTGTCACCATTTATACAACCCGCTAAAAAGCCAGCTAGTAATTCATGTGAACAAGTTTCTCCTCTAAGATTCTAATTAAAACACAAATGCCTTGCACACTTCAAATTGTGATATCCTGTACATGTGTTTTAACTACAGCCTGAGCAGGGGGAGGGGTTTGTAGATTAGATTTATTCTCATATCTGAAGAACATCTACGTAATTAGATGAACACAACAAAATATATATTTTTAAGAAACTCCAAAATAACAACTCTACTAAGAAACACGTAAAATAGAAATAAAACATTTAAAAAGTAGTAACAACAATTGTTGAGATCAAAAATAAAGACAAACTCAGGACTAAAGCAAAATACAATTTACAGGACAGCAATTGTTTATGTTTTAAAGGAAAGTTCATGTTCTTTGGAGACTACCATGACGAGCTTTTTGGAAAAGAATCCATAAAACAGGAAATTTGCCGTAAAATTGGAACAGTACCTGACAGGGCTGTTTTACAGGGACTGTGTGTGCTTGCTGGTTCAGTGAATAAAGAAAAATTTAAAAGTTATGATTATGACACATAAGGGATGGAAAGGGCCTCAAAATCAGAGTTATTGAGGGAAAAAAATGCAAGTAAGACATCCCCATCACTTTGAGAACCTTTCATGTTAATGAGAGGGCAAAGCAGTCACTTTTGGATATTTGCATTTTTGTGTGGATATATTGACACTACAAGCTGGCTGCAGAAATCATCCACCAAAGGCCACATTTGCCCTCTGTTGCCCACAAATAACTCCAGTGGAATTCAAGAGGAGTTGTGTGCACGCATAGCTGGCCCCAAAATCTTTTCCTTAAGTTGTTGAAAATCTCCCTGGAATTAAACAAAAGTGATAATAGGAACAGAATATAATAAAATAACTGCGCTCTCTGGAGACCCCAAGACCACATCCTTTGTTTCTCTGAAACATTCCTTGGTAACTTTTCAGCTCTGTCTCTTTTTATTGCCTGAACTCCGCAGTATTCCTCTCCTCCTCATCGTCATCTTGGTTTTTTTATCACCATTCTGCAATTTGTCAGTAACCTCTGTATCTTAAAAAGCAGACCCAAAGCTTTCTCCAGGCCCTCTTTGAGAAAGTGAAGATTGATGTGAAGAGGAGTCGTGTTTGACAAACTGATGCTCGGCAACAATTCCTAGGAAATATGGACGACGTCTTTTTCCTTGCCTCTTCTATTTTCTGTTTTATCAAAAATGATGATTCATAATTTCTGGAAACTGAGTCCAAGTGGGGTGAAAGGAACTATAAATATACTAAAAATATATATATGTATGACTTCAGCCTGTCACTGAGGCATGTTCAGCATGGCTCAAACTACAGGGCTTCTCAGGGACGTCTCACATTTTCCCTGGATAGCAAGGAGGGTGTTAGCTAAGACCTGCCAGGAATATTTGCTTATTTGAAGTTGGACTAAAAGTGCAATTCTTAGCACAAATAAATAATGCTGTTCTGCCTTACGCAAGTTATCTGCTGATCCCCTTATTTTGCAAATTCTTGATTGTATTGAGTAATACTCAGTGCATATTAATATTTCTTCATACTAAAATCAGACAAAAAAATCTCCAAATGTATTTTTACTAGACATAAATCATTTTATTCTTTCCTTTAAAACACAGGCTAGGTGAAATTCATCTTAGAAAAAAAAAAGGAATGGTAAGAACTAATTAAGTACTGGAATCAGTTTGTGTAATCTGGCCATATTTGTAGCTTCTATTTTTCTGGGAAGGAGGTCTCAAATGGTGTCAGTGTATGTCTTTTATTCTCTAGTCCTAAGGGAAAGTTGACCTTATTTTCATTTTCCCACTCTCTCAGCCTTTGGTTTGCTGCAGAATTCCAGGAAGAACTTCCTGCAGGAGAACAATATCTGGCACCCATCGAGCTGACTAAGTGAAGGAGCAGTATACTAAAGGGGAGGTCAGCTCCAAGTAAATAAGGTAAATCACTGTTATCCTGGATATGAGACCTCTGAGGCAGAGCTGCAACACCTTTCAGGAAGCTGGGAAGAGTGTGCTGAAGGCTGCTGCTCTCCTGGAAACAGTAAATGAACAGAGGGTCATTCTGTCATAAATCCAATTGCACTTCAGTGCACATCTTTATCCTATTAAAAAGAAAGCATCAGAAATGTTTCCACTGAAATTCAGGCTTGAGAGAGAGAGAAGCTTTGCTTGACTTAATTTGTTTTAGGTTTTTGGGGGTTTTTTTTAGATATTTTGTTAATATTTTTAGTAAATGTATGTACTTTTTGGTGCTATACGGGCATGATCAAAATAACACGAGCAATAAAATTGCCAAGAGCTGTTGGCAAGTCCCCTCAGAGTTTAAGTACTAACATAGATGCACTTTCACAGAATCACAGGAAGATTTGGTTTGGAAGGGACCTTAAAGATCATCTCATTCCAAACCCCTGCCATGGGCAGGGACACCTTCCACTAGGCCAGGTTGCTCAGGGCTTAGTCTACAGCAAAAGTCTAGGTCAGGGCAGCAAGAGAACGTCCCCAGCTCTCAGCAGTGAATCCACAATCAGAGTGGCTTTGCCTTGGTTTCTCACAAGCACTGACTTAAAAAAGAAAAATATGATGGAATTCAGACTGGAAGATGAGTTTATTCTACCTAGAGTACAAATTGAAGGTGGAGTGATTTTCCTGCAGCCAGCAGCACACTTGAAACACATTCATTATTTACCTGCCCAGGCCTAGCCACAAAGAAAGTAAAGAACAGAATGAGAAATGCAGGCGAAACTATAAGAAGAAATTAACAGCCTTCACTAAATTCCACCAGAGCAGCTCTTCAAACCCACAGCAGAAAAAGCACAGAGCACTGTGGTGGGCTCCATTCCCACATGAGTGGGTCAGGACACCAAACCTGGCTGCACCAACCCTGTCCCTTGACCTCCTCTTTCTCAGCTTTGATCCAAACCTCTAACCTAAATCTGAGAAACATTTCCTGATGAAACAGATACACCAGTTCCTTCCCACCAAAGCCTTGTGCCAGGAGTGGCTCAACACATCCATTAAAGGTATCTCTTTATAAATCCTTATCTCTGGAGTTCCATGAGCTGCAATCACAGGAAGGTGGGAAAGCACGTCAGAAAGCTGTCACTCTGCCCACTGGCCACACTCACATAACCCTGCCAGGTAACTCCACTGGCTCTGTGGAAAAGTGTGGACAGCACACATGATCTCTATTCAGGGTGGCCATTTCCTATTCACATTTCTGTTCTGGCAAGTAAACTGTGACCACAGCCGCTGGACACACATGGGCCCTACAGTATTCCTTGATCATTTTGGCTCACTCCTTTATTAACTCAGCCCCTATCCAACCCAAGAGTGGGTTTGGTGCAGCAGAACATTCCTAGTAAACACCCACATCCCATTCAAAACCACTTTAAGCGTTGATACTATTCTTGAAGTCTGTGGTTAATCTGGACTCTAATTTCAATGCTTTTGCAGCAGCTGAGAATCCATTGCCTTAAAGTGTAAAACCAGAAAGGATTAAATGAAATTTAAAAAACAGAGCCTCTTCTTTGAGGCAAACAGGCATATGGTTTAAAATATTTCAGAATTCTAGCTGTACCTGTGAAACATAAGCCTAAGCAGATCACAAGCCTGGGTGCTAGTTAACTAGACTAGTGCAAAAGCCTCGGTGCACTTAAATTAGAAGCCTTTTAGGGGAACACATTCCTTTGAGTTGACATTGGCAATCAGATTAAGACACATGGCATCCACGGGGCCATTACCCCAAACTCAGTTTGGGAGGGTACAAGTGATCTGCAGAGAGCAGTTGCCCTTGAGATGAAGGGAGCAGCGAGGCAAAATAGACGGATGTATAACAACCACATGTTTCTTGAGGGAAAAGCAGGCTCTGGCAGAGCTCCAGCAAGGGTACAGCAGGCAGCTGTGTCTTTCTCTAAAAATGCAGCAACCACCTTCTAGAAGAGGATGAAAAGGGGGCTGCTTCCCTGGGTAGAACTCCTCGCAATCCACAGTTGTGTCTCCGGTGCAACTTTACACCGATGTTTTATTATTCTCACTAGGGAGGAGCACGTTTCTGTAAATGCATTAGAAGTGTAAATATATTAATGCAATACTTTCTCCCAATTAAATAATTTATACACTCCCTTTATAACCGAAGCATGAAAGAATATGTGGCTTTCTGCTAATATTTGAAATGGCAGCGGTTCAAGCAGTGCTGCTTTGGGGAGACGACAAGTTGTCGTGGTACAATCAGCAGCAGTCATTTTATCCAGGACCCCTGTATTTTGCTGTACTATTACATGTACCTGTAGCTGCATCACACCGGTGAAAAATAAACATCCAAAACACATACTACATTTTTAGTGCTTTCCCCCTAAATAGGAAATAGAAAAAAGAGAGATATTCCATAGTGCAACATTAAAAATGTAATTTTTTCCCCGCTCCAACTTTTGTGAGAACCTGCAGGTCAGACCTCTACAACAGTTCTCCCCAGGCAGGGAAAATCACTTCCTGTCTCTTTTCCCATGAATTTTGTTGCAATTTTCGTGACTTTGTGGGAAATTTGCCACAATTTGTGGGACGCTTCAGTCCTCTGGGGGAGTTTGCAGTTGTGCACTGCTGCAGCCTCAAGATTTTGCTGAGAAGTGGATTTTATATGGTGTGATTTAGACACAGAGCTTCACGTGAGTATAGAGAATGGCCTTGTTCCCTCGTTTGGGAGCAAAGTATTGCTCCACACTCACAAAGGTTTAAAATCAGCTGCACAATCAGGAGCCCCATGCACGAGCCACAGGTCATGAATGACTAAGGAAAAAAGAAAAGCAAACCTTCTCCACAAGAAAATTATAGTTCAGAACAGGGAAAAAGCTTGAAAGAAAAAACACTCTAAAACTAAACAAAACAAAAACAAAAAAAATTGCAACAAATACTATATATGTAATTGAGAAAAGTGTTAATGCTTTGATCTCACTTTTTTTTCTGCCTTTCACAAGAAAAAAAAAAAAAAAAAAACAGCTGCTCTCCATTTCCCCTGTAGCTGATGAGCAAACACTGCAAATTTTTGGCTCCATGTGATTTCTAAATGGTACAGGAGGAAGAAGTGACCATTTCTGACAGAGCTGGGATTCTAAGATAACCTTAAA
This sequence comes from Vidua chalybeata, assembly GCF_026979565.1. Classification (NCBI taxonomy): domain Eukaryota; kingdom Metazoa; phylum Chordata; class Aves; order Passeriformes; family Viduidae; genus Vidua; species Vidua chalybeata. Next base: position 35,780,909 of record NC_071536.1, on the reverse strand, counting down.
AAAATTAAAAATTAAAAAAAAAAGGGAAGGATGGGGTAGACAGAAGTGATGAAATGACAAGAGAAAAACCCAACACAGTAATATTGAGGACAGGGGGACTATCAATTCACCAGGCACTCTTGTGCACAGGCACTGATCAGTGCAAGTGCTTGATGAGCAGAAGATAAAGGGAAAGGGCAGTGGCTGAGCTGAGGAGTGACAGGGAATGACCCTCCAGGAACACTTTTCATTTCCCTCTGAACTCCACTGCTTCAACAGCTCTTTAGTTAATATTTGCTCAGGTCAAATGTACCAATACCACCGTGTAGAGACAGGACTTTTCAACTCATTTTTTTTCAAAACCTTAAAAACATACTTTGCTTCCTGGAATGATGCTGGCATTTCATTTTCAGAAAGCAGAAACTTATCACCCCCCTGGTTCCTCTATTTCCAAGTATCATGAGAAAAGTAGAAATGCCCAGTGATTTCTAGTAGATATCAAGGACTTTGCCAGTCATAAACCACTTGACTTCCCCACATCCAGTACTGGGCTACTGTAGTTTTGTGACAGACCTACATTTATTCATGATATAGAGACAATTTCAACCTGTCTAAGAGGCAGTCTGGTTATAAACAGATTTTAAAATCCTCTTGTTTCTTCACTTTCAGGCTGATTTCTCTTACTCCAAAGAGATCGACAATAAAGCACTGCTTCACATTGTAGATTAAAGGAGTGTTTTCCTTGGAACAGAGATAGATATCTGTTTTCCAGGCACCACCTGATGGGAAAGCTGAGCCCCTCACCTCTGTTTGAGGGAGTTATGTGATGAGCTCTTAGCACTGTAGGTGTTTGCAAAGGCAATTCCAAAATCCACTGTCAACGCACCATGCTGGGATTAAATGATTTCTACGGGTAGGCCAGAAATACAGTTCACAGACCTTCACAGCATTTGCTCTACATAAATTATTCAGCTCAAATTTCTCATCATCCAGATAAGTTAGGAAACATGCAAACTTTTATGGCTTTTATTTCATGAGCACCTTGGCAATGGGAGCTCAACTAGTTTGAGGCAAGGCTCCTCTGCCTCACAAGAAGCCACACAAGGCCTACACTTCATACTCACTTTTGAACTTGTTTTCTATTATTATTATTATTATTATTTTATTTTACTACTGCTTTACAGAGTACTCCTACATTGCATGCTTTTTTCTCCCCATCTACAGGAAAAGGCACTGATCTTGTACTTAACGAGACAGACAGTTAATAATTCATGTGCTCACGTTAAACCAGGTAATGCCATAAAATGGTGGAACCTGCTTTTTAGTTAATTTTTAAATAGTCCTCGTGAATGCTGAGGGGACTGAGAGCACCTCAACAGTATGTAATATTAACACATAGAGAGCTACATTTATATAACATTTATGTGACAAATCAACAAAAGCACAAAAATTCAAGAGGCAAATGCTCCATCCATAGCTTGTTCATGGGCTTTTTGCTACAACACACACAGACACACACACAGAGGAGCCAGACAGAGCTGTGAAACCCATGAGGCACAGCAGAGTTAAGCAGGGCACAACTGGCTTGTCCTCTGCTTCCTCTGCACTTACACACTTGGGCCAGGCACTTGTGAGACAACAAACTTTGTTTCATTATTTAAAAAAAAAAAAATCCTCGCCATAAAAAAATTCAGCAGACAATGGATATGCTTCCTACAAACCAGATCATAACACCCCCTAGGAAATTCATCCAATGGTCAGTGGGTTTTGACTTGGGTTTATAATTTTCTATATATAAATACAATTTTCAGGCACTGCACCTTCCCGGGGACAGAATGTTCAGTTTATTCAAATAAAAAAGAGTTTGCAATTTTCTAAGATACCTTTGAGATTCTTTTCATGCACATCCTAAGTACTTTAACCTGTGAATTCAATATGTTGCCAACTTTTAAGCATGTATTCAACATCTCTTTAACCTAGGCCATGATATAATCAGCCTCTGGATGAATCTTAAAATAACAATACATAGCAGCAACTTTTATAAAACTGTCTCCAAATTTACTTGGGTTCCATGAAAACACAATTTAATAGACTTTTTTTTGAAACATGAATTGTTAAAAATTTGGCTTCCAAGGTGTGAAGGAGTTTAGGGGGTTTGTTGGGATTTTTTGGGGTTGTTGTTTGGTGTTCTGCATTTTTTTAATTATTTTGTTTGCTTTTAATAGGTTAACTTACAGAAAAGATTTGGAGTTTTTCATGGAAATACAATGCCCAGCAGCCTTTGAAATTTTCACTTACAAAGAATAAAATTAAGAGGGGGGCGATAAAAAGAATAACACAAGCCAAGTTAAATATGAAATCTTCATCTGATGATTGATAATAATTGAGTTTATGAACAAGCCCTGCTGTGCCAGGTGGAAATGCTTTGTCAGAAATACAACTGCTGTAGTAGATTCCCAGGGATGCCACAATTAACTGGATTAGAGATATTTCTGGGCAGATATCCTCTCCAGTCACCCGAGCAGAGGAACCAGCATGCTGCCCATGACCACTGCACCATTTTTTCCCCACAAAGGCAAAAGCCTCACTCAATTGGACTTTTCAGGGAAATTTCAGTGGCTTTTCACCATGAGCATACACGTGGAGATGCTGCATGAGAAAACACACGTTCATCATGCAGAGACTGGGCCAAAATGGCTCCAGTGACTGAATTTCCTCAGTTTCCCAATTCTCTTCTCTCAGAGAAGCAAAACCACCACACACAAGTGAGACCAGCTTGAAATGTAGCACAGCTTGGAAAACAGAACCGATTGTCACAGACCTTTGGAGCCCTCTTAATAACAACTGACAGCTTTCCCCCACAAGTGGGAGAATTGCCATTTTCAAATAATTGCTTTTCGGTTTTCAAATTCAAGAAAGATGCATATTTTGAAGAGGGAAACCTGCTTTAAACTGCCTGTACCACTCTACCTATGAGGCACCGTCATAATAAACTGCCATTCAAAGGACAGCAAATTTACATAGCTTGCTAATGCAGGGTAATACATGTAATATAACTCAGCAAAAGGCTGAATGAGATGAAGTGATTTCCTCGGCTTGGGACCGCCCAGATGAGGGTGTTATTATCACACAAATTAGTATGGCTTGAATGTCTCCCTTTAAACATATTAGGATAACAATAAAGACAGTTCACCCTCATGTGACCTGCTTCTTCCATAACATTTAACACAGTCAAATTAAAAGTGCAAGTCTGTTACCACTGCATATAAAAAATAATGTACCTCATATTATTTTAGGACTCTCTTTTTGTTAAAAAAAAAAAGTAATGGCCAAGTGACATGTCCTTTTAACTGCAAAAGAGATCAAGTTCTTTGAACAGGTAAAAAATTAATTAGAAAAATGTAATTTATGTCAACTTTAAATAAAACCTACCTAATTAAGGATTTGTGGTATCCATATATCATCGTTCACTTCATGCTGCAACAATTTGTCACTTTTCTGTGTTTATTAAGACTGTAATTTCTCATACACTTTGTAAATGGAATAGGAATATGGGGGAGGAGTTGAGTTCTCACTATTTTTTGACAATATCCATTAAAGATGATTTGTGTATTAAAATTCCTTTTATATCCTCCCTTTGCAGAATCTAGTTTAGAGTACAAATTATTCACAGCATTATATACCTGAAGAGTAGTTATTCTGCTCCACTGCCCATCTTCACTGTACTCACAAGTTGGGGCGAAGTGGGTCAACACCAGCAACAAAAAAAAAAGCCCAAAGTTTTTGACCAGTAATCATGAGGCTAACAAAAATCTTTGTAGCAATTCCTAGAGATCAACAAAAGGATGCTGTGCAGAGCCAGGTTCTTAACTTGGATGAGCTCCTACTGCTGCAAACACAAGTTGAGTTAGATTGAACCAAGCAGTTGTGAGCCTGGCCCATGACAAGTAATGTGGGACAAAACTGTATTGGGGGTGATGGATTTAATTTGTAAGAGTGGCTTTTATCTCTGAGCCACTGCTTGGCAGAGGTGAGGAAGAATGTGATGCTCTGTCACACCACGTTTCAGCTGGGAATAAAATCTTGGCATTTGGTGCCATCCCCAAAACCCTAACACCTTCTGCAAGAAAGAGACATAAGTCCTGTTATGGCCAAACCCAGTAATCAGTGGAAAAGTACAAAAGGGTCATCATGACTTAAATATTCTTGATATCGGTGAATGCTGTGAATAAAGTTCTTAAATTTGCTGGTTTGAAACGCTGAAATATTGACAGAGTATAAATTACACAGCCTTCTCTTAGTTTGCTTTACCTAGTCAGACCATATGACAGAACTGATGTTAAAATATGTTTTTATCAGAAATGGTACATGAGAAATGCTGTAGAAAATAGTTTTGAATGCACTGCTTTACCCAACTATAGCTTCCTCACTCAGACTCCCCACATACACATCCCCCTCCTCAACTTTCCTACCCCTTAAAAGCAGAGGTTCTAGCACCAAAGCAGGTGGACTCTGAGTCTGGGTTCAGCTTTTCCCCCTCAAAATTAAGCAAAAAGCCAGAATTGAAGTATACCCCACTCAAAACACTGGCTTAGCTCCAAAACTCATAACTTGTCAACCCCAAATCAGCCCTTTTAGAGACAAAAATCACAGAGGAAAGATATTTCAATATAAAGCAAGTTACTTTGCTGCCCATGTATGGCTTTGTGTCCCTGACTTCACACATCTAGCAAGAGATTTTCCAAGTACAAAGGACAGTCAAGCCCTCAACACCATTGATCTGCAGCAGAAATAGGCCACCTAACTAAACCTCCTGCATTTAAATGTCCCTCGCCTAAACCTGAAAACGATGACTGCTGTTCCCCCTCTCATCATAAGCTCCTTATCCCAAAGGAGAAACATCAAAAGAGAAAGACCTTAAAACACTAAACAAACACAAACTGTTCAACTTGCTTTTTGTAATAAGGGAAAAAAAAAAAAAAAAAAAAAAAAAAGGAAAATTTAAGACAAAGCCAAGTATTTCACCAACCCAGGAAAACAGGATGGTGTTAAGCTCTAGGTCAGAATGTTAATGGTGTTAGAACAAGTCCTAGGGCTAAGGTTAATGATGGTATCTTCCATCATAATCCTAAATGTAAAATACTTGCTATTATTAGAATCTTTTATTCCTAATCCTGTTAAATTTCTACTCTCACAGTGACTTGGAGAGCCAGAGAACTAGAGCACAGGTCAAATGACTCCTCTGTGTTAGAAATTTTTAATTCAAATGGAGGTTGTTCTTTTCTGTGTGTGAGTTAATTTTCATTTACTCAACTTTTTTTTCCTCCCCCTTTAATCAAAACTAAAATATTTCCCAAGAATAGGAAGTCAACAGAAAAAGAAAAAGAGATTTTACTTCTATGACTGTAGCCTTAGGTGAAAATCAGGGAATATTTGGGAAGCAGGAAAAGGAGGACAATGACCACTCAGTGATCATTGACCACGCTGAAGTGAGTGATCACTGACTGTGCTAGTCCCTAACCCAGACCCAGCAGCCTCGAGTTTCCAGAAGCATCTATTTCATCTTCAGCAAACAAGGCTCCCCCATAGCTCTCACAACAAAAACATCTTCAAAAATGCTGCCAACAGCTATCTCAAAGAAAAAGGGAGCTATCATGAAGCCCTTGCCTATCTTCATCCAAGCAAAAAAGACTCATCTCCAGTATAAATATGGCTATAAGTAATACAAAAGCATTACACAAAGACCTCAGCACCAAACAATTCTCCCAAACAATCAAATCATGACTTCAAACACTATTTTAAGCATAACTTGCATGGCATTTTTGCTTGGAAAGAGTAGGTTTATGTAAGTTATGTAATTACCTAAGCTTGTAGGTAATAGCATAGTCCACACTCCTTGATCTCAACTGAATTGCTGCCCAAGGAGCTGTGGCTGCCCCATCCCTGGAAATGTCCAAGGCCAGGTTGGATGGTACTTGGAGCAACCAAATCTAGTGGGAGGTGTCTTTGTCTTTGACAGGGTGGGTGGAACAAGCAGATATTTAAGGTTCCTTCCAACCCAAACTATTCTTGGATTTTATGATTCTATGAATTCAGCAATAATTCTTCTAAAAGGTCCTTTTTCCATATTTCAGATTCCAGACTATTTTACCCTCTTTTCCTAAGCCTCCTAAGACATCCAAGAAGAAATCACCAGGATGCACACCAAAACCATCCTGGTGAAATCAGCAGCAGGTGGGTATTTACACCCCCAAGCTGGGTAACTGTGTGGTTAAAAACCCATTTGCACTTGCTATTACCTAATTTATGCACACATGGACAGAACTTGTGTTCTCTGGGTTGTGGGCACAAGTTTGGGTGTCGATCTCCAACACCAGGTTTACATCACTTCCACAGGAGATGTGTTGGGAAAGGTAAAGCCACAAAGCATCCATGTGTGATCCTTTGATGCCTTTTAAAAAGTCACAGAGGCAAATTGCAGCCTAACTGCAATCACTTCTGCTACCATTACAGAGTGTAAAATATTCTCTTAAAAGAGGGCCACTTGCAACAAAATGTATTTTAAAATCATCAAAGTTGTTTGACTTTAAGAAAACCAGTTGGGAAAATATGAAACTGCTTCAGTGATTTTAAAAGTAATATGCTATACATTGGTATAGTTCAGAACTGAGATCAGTTCCAAATTAAAGCACCTATAAAACATCTGTAGTGCTCTGATAATTTTAAATCACTTTACACTGCTGAAGTCCAGATTCCCTATCACTTTCAAGCTGAAACACTTATGATAAATTTGAAGAGCTCTAATAATTTTAAATCATTGTGCATTGCACATGCTCAGAACCTTGATCACTTCCAAATTCAAGGGCATATAAAAATTTGAAGAGCTTCAATTATTTTAAATCACCATGTGCAGTGTATAGAGTGATTTAAAATTGTTGTAGTGCTTCACATTTTTTTAAGCACTTCAGGTTGGAAGCGAGTCAAGAAGCATTCCAGCCTTGCAGCTCAAGACACACTGGACTGGTTTTAAAATGCAGCACTCCTCAGAATTGGAAATTAAACAAAAAAAAAAAACCTTTCTGCTTTTTTTTTTTTTTTTGGTGGGGGTATGTGGGTTTTTTTGTTTTGATTTGTTGTTTTCTTTTTAGGGAGATAGTAGAGACAAGGGAATTAAAATAATTAGTATGTCCTTTAAGAAGAATGGGGAGAAATATCAGGGGGTTTTGCATCAGAAAAAGAGGCTTGCAAGACCTATTAGGATATTTCTTGAGTTTTAACAGGAGTGTATGAAGTTAAAAACTGAAAACTACCATTTCTCTATCCTCAAGTCTGACAACAACATCTTTTTAACCAATCATATTTTCACCCCTAGTCCGAGATCCTCTGCCCTGGACTGCTGGCTCCAAGGATTACCACTCTCCAGATTTTGGGACTTCAGTGGAATTTTGTTACTCTTGCCCTCTTTAACATTCACATTCAACGAAGAACTGGTTGATGCTTCACTGTAACAGTCCTTGGGAATATCTCAGATGCCTACCAGCAGGTAGGAATTCTAAAGAGGAAGGAATTATGAATTTACTAGCTGGTCCAAGCTGGTAGGAAGTCCCTACCAGTATGCAGAAATCTATAAATGAGCTGCCAGTATGGACCAGCACTTCAAAACCCCCAGGGCAGCAAAGCATCCACGACACCAACGAGGGACCCAGGCCATGGTGCTGAGGCACCCCCAGCCCTGCCACCCTCCCATCCTGAGCTACTTTTAATCATCCCTCTTCTTTCTAGGGGAAAGAAAAAAAAAAAAAAAAAAAAAAAAGTGACTTTGTGGAGAGGCAGAGAGAGGTTATTTGTTTAACTTTGTGGTCATCTCTGTTGCCTGTAGGTCTGCGTGTGGAGCCGGGCAGGCAGTGCCCGGGAATCGGGGCGTTCTTCATAATTCTGCTTCAGTGGAAACATACTGTCCTGCAGTTAGCAGGAGAAAGGGAAAAAGAGCCTGAAGGCCCTGGAATAATTAAGCAAATGCAGTGACAGCTGTGGCAGGTCCTGGGCAGGACTGGCTCCACTGAGCTGAATTAATGGCATCAACAGCCCAGCATCTCCATTAACATTTGATCATTAATTATTACCCTCTGACAGTGAGATCTGAAACCTTCTTATGAGTGGCCTGTTATTAATCTGCCTTACCTGCCCTGAAAATCAGGCAGCTCTCCCACCTAAACAGAGCAGCCTGCTTTGCTTTACCTCTGTTAAAAAGGAAATGGCAATTCCTTTCAGGGTTAGGTTAGAGGATAATACCCACAGAAGTAGTTTTAAATTAATTAGGTGCATTCTTAAAGCATCAGCAACATTCCTGGCATGTTCTTGTGTTGACTTAAACGTAATGGTTACCTCGTATACGTTCCTGGCTGCCTACACTTCACATCCTCAGAGGGAAGAACCACGAGTGCTGCCTGTCATAACCAAATGAAGGGCTCAAAATGAGGGGTTTGAGTTGTTGTGCTTGTTGGGTTTGTGAGTTTTTTTTTTTTTTTATGCCCTGCACAGCTGAGAACATCCACTTCCAAGCAGTCCAGCCACTGATTTATCAAACCAAACTCACAATTCTGCTGTCATCAGAAGGCCTGTTGCAGAAGCTAAGCAAAACCTGCACCTTTGGAGCAAAAAGGCAAATAAGTGTAAAAAAAAAAAAAAGAAACTCTAGGCTTTTTAAAAAGTGGAAAACAATAGCGGAGACCTAATTATAACACAAAATTTGCATTTAGCAACCTTTGCACAGCCATTTGTGTCTGTGTCTTGCTAAAGAGGGAGTCATAGAACATCAGGGGGTTTTTGTTTGGTTTTATTTTTTTTTTTTTAACCAGCATAACTTGCTAGTCCTGTGAATACCAGTCAGGAGAAATAGAGGCGGGAGGAACAAAGTAAACCTAATTCTGTACTCGCTGCCATAAATCAGAAGGGAACATTTCCAGCCAGAGAGCACCAGGTGTGCTGCAGCATCACATGGGGTCTCATGTCCACCCACCTCACCCCCTGCTCTCCATGCAGGAGGACTTGTGAGTGCTGAATAGAGAGCAAAGCAGAGCAGTTGCCTGCTGGATCTTTTCCCAAAGCACAGGGCTGAGGAAGGTGCCCAGGCAGTCCCTTGTGTGGCTTTTCTGATGAGAGAGGCAAATGGACAAGAGCAACGAGGAGCTCGTGAGCTACGGGGGGAGGAGGATGGAGAGAAAGAGGAAGAGTGTACAGGTGGCCTGAAGCCACACAGCCTGCTGCTCTGTGTGCCTGACCTGCCTGGCACTGACAAGAAGACAAAGGGGAGGTTGGGAAAGGATTGTGTTATCCCCCAGCACACAGAATCTCAGTCCACAGGGCATCACTGGGGACCCACCACACCCCACTGCAAAAGAAGGGAAAAAGTCATCCTGCAAGCATGGTCTCTGTGAGAGCAATTTCATTGGCAAGACAAATTCAGGATAAAAATCACAATAATAAAGAATATTCTTGGTGTTTCTCCCCATACCCTCAGTAAAAGAAAAAAAATTTAAAAGAGATTTTAAAAAAAAAAAAAAGTTTTCTCCATGTCAAGACACCATCTCCTCTTCAGAGGCAGAGCTGCTCAGGCTGTTTCAGAGCTAACATAATGGGATATGTATTTTCAAAGGGGGCTGTGTTTCAGACCAGATGGTTTCTGTCTTCTCATGGAGAAACAGAGACTACACAGTCGCAGCAGTGTTCGGCACCGAGGCAGTGGCACCCACGTTTTGGGGACAGACAAAAGGATGATTCGTGAGAATCTCAGTATAACTTAGGGAAAAATTGTTTCAGTCCCTTACTGCCACAGTTTGCTGTGAAACTGGGTATCAGATATCATCACCAGCGATCACGCAAGCTTTATTCTGGTTTCACAAACACACCTATTAAAAGAACAGTGTGACAGCGTGCCCAGATTAGCCAAATAACGGGCAGCAACTCTCCCACAGCCCTGAATTTTCAGGAATTGCCAATATTTCACTATTAAGCAGTATCTTTCAACAAAGGGTTTGAAGTATTCTTCAAGAAAACGAACACAGTTGCTCCTTTTCATAGCCTGGAAAATAAATGTAGCTGAAAAATAAGGGCTAGGTTTTTCTCTATCGTGGATTTCTGATATTTGCAATTTAATATTCCAAAAGGGTAATTCCTCTCTGCCCTTGGCTTTTGCTGGTGACATGCATGGTTTCAATCTGTTGTGACTACAGCTCACTGGAGTAATCTGTAATAATAAATATTTTACCTGAGTGTCCCTCACTTAAGCAGGAATGCTCTGGAAGTATGGGAGGTGCAAGTGGATGAGTTGGTTCCAAAGCAAGAAACAGAAACAACAAGGCGAAAGTCTCAGTTATGGCATGCATGAAAAGTCAATGTTTTTGCACTGACCTTTCACTTCCAAAGGTGAGGCTGGAATGGATTTCTGTAGCCCTACAGGGAGTTTTACCGCTTTCAAACCTTACAGGTATTTGGGAGGTTATTAAAGAAAACAACCACACCACAAGATGAGGGCTTGCATGGAAAACTTGGGATAATTAAAATGCCCAGCCAATTTTGCCCTCTGCCTTTCTAGTAAAGTGTTTTAATGAAGGGAGGACTATTTCACTAATAAAAAGCTCCATGTAGAGTTATTCTACATATTTGCATAAGTCTAAAAATTTTAGTAGCTTTTCCATTGCCAGTAAAACCCTCTCCTTTCCTTGATGTCTTGGTATAGCAAAAATTACAGATTAAGCATTTTCTAATTTTATTTAGTGAGCAGATGCATTCTTTGCAGAACAAGTCAAATATCCCATTCCAAAACTCTCTAACATCACGAAAGCATCACACAGAGCATCTTAGACTGAAATACATTAACAAATACAAACAAATTTGGAATCAGAAATATGCTTAACTAGCCTGAAATAACCTGATTAGCTGGAGATCCAGTGCTCATTTTCCACAGACACTGACAACATTCATTTTTATTACTCTCTTCCAGAATAAATTTGTGTCCTAGGGTTACCCATGCTGATGGGAATATAGCGTGTAAGGGAGACACCTTGATTAAAGCACTGCACATCAAGCTGAACAAACAAAACAAAAAATGTTTAACTTGCCCCACCAACACCACAACACAAGCCAAAATAAAACACAAACAACTCCTCTACCACCTAGAATTTGGGAACAGGACAAATTAGGGAACATGGTTCTAAAGGGCATGACCAATCACATCAAGTTTATAAGGAGCTTCCCCAAGAAATCTGTTTGTGCAACTTTAATCAGACCAGAGCCCAGATGATGTGCAAAACTCCAGGCACACGTGGCCAAATTTTCACAAATATTCCACAGATTATCTATCATCCCAGCAATTCCTTCCTTTTCAGCTGTTCTTGATCCATAATGGTGCAGTGTAATTAATGCCACATATGAACTTGATATACTCAATTGTTTTAAATACCAGAGATTTACCAAAGCAATCAGAATATTATTTGCATTGTGTTTCTTCTACTGGCTTTGCAAAAAGCTGTGCTGTGTTGCTTTAGATTGGTATTAAAACAAAAGGATCAGGTTAACCTCTAATTGCACTGAAGTTAGAGATCTGAAATTCATGCAGACTAAAAACACTGATGAATAGCTTGAACCCAGTTCAAATATTCAGTGCATTTAGGCTGAAATAGGTATTTCCTCAAAGTAAGCAAGTTGAATGATTAGTAAGTCCCTAACCAAGCCAATAACTTCCCATTTCTTTCTCCAGAACACAATACTTCCCAAACAGTTTGAAAAACAGCAATACGCAATGCATAATTTTAAAATCTTAACTGTAAGCAAAGTAGGGGGGAAAAAAAGGAAAAATAAATAGCTTCACATAAGTTCTTCAGTATGGAGAGCCTTCAAACACATTTGTGTTTCTAAAGAGCATTTGATTGCATTAAAAAAAAAATGTTAATCACGTTAAGGATTTGGCAAAAACCCAGAGAGATGGAAAGCAGGTCTCCAGTTTTCATGTGCTATTGGATAAATACAGCAGAGTTTTACATAGTCCATATGTAACAGAAAATGTCCCACTCCCTCTGGATCACCTGGGGAAGCAACTAGGACCAACCTCAGGTCCTGTTCTGACATTCCTCAGAACAACAAGGATGAAATTCCAGGCCCAGCAATATTTGAATCAGTTATGAGGTGATGTCAGATCCTAGACTTGTCTCTTTTTTTTTTTTGTTATGCCTGCTAAGTTACAATTTTTGCAGCTATAGCTGCAAAATCATCATGATGTTCATTAACAAGCATGTGTTTTATTTAAGAGGCCCTGATAGTGATTTTTTAGGATAGCCTCACATCTCATGCTGGGGGAAAATTCCAGCCAGCCAGCAACATGACAAGCCTTAAGCCAAGCCTTAGTCATAAAAGAAAATCTTGGTCCTTCATAATAAATCATCAAGAGCATGTTTTCCATACAACATGCACTGTGCCAGCCTGTGGCCCTCTTGTCACTTTGATGCCAACCAAATGAAATACAGATGAAACAAACTAAATGTCCTCTGCCATTGAAAGCAAACCAGGACAATGGATTGTAAGCACTGTGTGGTGTCATGGGAGGAGAGTAGGGCATGGGGTAACAGACTTGGATTTGCATTAACCCATCACAGGACACTCTGTTGGCTTAGCCACATTTCTTCTCTCCTCCAGGTGGTACCAAGGCCCTGTAGCACCACCCTAGGTGTGTGAGGACAGAGAACAGATGAAACTTGGCCTTCAGCCTCATATGAAGGGACAACATTCCCAGAAAATTGCAGGATGTTATCTACTTCCCTGTAAACGCTGAATCACTTATGATTTTGCATTAGGGCAATAAAAATGATACCAGAAGTGGCTATGGCCTGGCAAACTTCATCACTCCTGCAGATACCAAGATCATGTTCTTTGGCTCTAGCTGGTAGATCTTCACTGGTAAGAAAAGCTCATGGACTGAGTATTTCCCAATCTTTAGGCTGCTGCACTGCCCAGATTCATTCACTGATGCGACTTGGATTTGACCCATACCCAGAGAGCCAAAGCTCACAATCCGTGGAGCCTCCTGAGCCAATAAGAATGGCTGCAGAACATCAGAAACCACATTCCCAGCAGCTGCATCCCCAAAATCTGTTGCTGCTCCAGCCCTTAACCACCCATACTCACTAAAGTCAGCGTGTTAAGCCTCCAAGTGTGGTCACATTATTTAATTTTTCTTGACAAAGGGGCTTTCAGAAATGGGCCAAAACCATCTGTGCACTGTTAGTGCAAGTGCAATTACAGCAAGAACCACCTCTGTCCTCCTTTCTCTTAAGGATCAGATCCACAGAACCATAGAGGCTGTCAAGATCCACTTTGTAACCAACTAATTTTCCAAGGCTTTTCTTAGTGAGATGCTGGAAGTTGGCAAACAGCAGGAAGTAACTCCAGTAATTTCAGAGTGTCTGAAAACTGTGTTTCTCTCAGATTACATAGCAAACAGTAAAACTGCATCTTGCATCTCAAGCCACCCTAAGTGACCAGTTATCACATCAATAGGCAGCAATCTTGCACAATTACACTTGCAACTCACGTGTCACTGCACAGAAATTCCTGACTCTCTGCTTCTTCCTCAAGTTTTCCCTTCATTTATTATTTAATAAATTGCCTATAGGAGCTCTAATTGTAAACATTTGTTAAAGATACCAAACCTAGAAATGTGCTAGAATGTTTCCCACCTCAAGCTTTAATGAGTTTACAATACCTTCAGCCCATATGCTTCAAAAACGTTATCCTCAATTATGTAACAGGAGGTGCTCTGCTGATATCTGTTAACAGCTAGAACAGCTGTGGTTTTCTGCTTTTTTGCACTGCTCAGGAGAAGCAGCAAGTTCAGCTTCCTTTTTTTTTTTTAATTTGGTTGCAAAACCTCCGAGCCGAACAGGTGTGTGCAATCACGAACCACAGCGATGAGCCCAAACTGCTGCTTTTCTAAAAATTCCACCAGTCAGTGACACACACTGGTCAAGGTTGCACAACCTTGTTTTCCACAGGCTGTTTCTGATGATTCATTGCCCTCGCGGAGGTGAGTTTCAATTATCGTTAATACTTTTTTTCCCCCCTCTGGTACTGTACTAAGAACTTCCTCATTTTCATCTCTTCTCTTCCTCCCCCCAGCTCTCCTAAATTGAGTTTCCTTGTTAATCAAGAAACTTACCTTGAACACTAAAGATAAAAAAATATCCCTATGTGTGCCCAGAGCAGACTATAACAGAAAAAAATTCCCTACTTTTTATCCTCATTAGGCTCTACAAAAATGCTCTTTATTCTTTCACCTCTCACTAAAAAATTAGCAGTAGCCAAGCACTTTGTGATGTTGTGGGATTGTTCTGCAAGGGAGACTTGTCCAGAGCTACCAAATTTATTTCACGTTCACGTGAGGTTATACTTCCACAGGAATCCAAAGAAAGAATGTGACATGAACTTGACTGCCTCATATTCCTGCAATTCCTCATTCCCTAATTTTCTTGTCATTTGAGGCCTTCTCACTTCATCTTAACAAAGGAAGAGTTGTGGGGAAAAGACCAAAAAATGTCACCAGGAAAAGCTTAAACCTAAGGAGCCAAATTTCTTATGACTTTTTTGGTCAGTGTAACCTCCATTTCCTTTCCCTAGGTCTCCATCCCCACCTAAGTGTCAGCACACTACTGTAAATAAGAGGAAATGTGTGGAAAAAACTGGGTCTTCAGGAGGTCAGACGACACCAAGAGCTGCAATTGTGAAAACTGACTTCAGACAGATCTCACTTTTATGTCCTCACAAATTCTGTTTGCAAACACATCAGACATTTTGTTTTATAAAGGATAATATCAGCTGCTTCCCAGTGGAGAGCCAGGAGTTGGTGCCTCAAGTGCTGCTGTCTCTGCTCAACATGCACTAAGGACCCCACGTGGGTTCCTACAAATATTCAAATAAAGCATCATTTGGGGCAGAAATAGGTTTTCCTTCTTTCTGGAAGCTGTGCTCTCACAAGGTTTTCCAAACCTACGTGTTTACAGGCACGTCCTTCCCCATGGAGCAGCCAGAGCAGACAGGGAAGGGCTTCAGAAGGAAGGGGTTGAACCTCCCTCCACTCCTCCATCTGCTCTCCTTCACCCTAGTCATGGTTTCTGAGAAGTCCAGCCAGGCTGACACGATGGAGGGAGGCAGGGGAAGCTCTGCTTGAGCAATTCTGGAGTTCTCAGAAGCACTTGCAGTTTATCAACACACACTTTGTATCTAAGGCGTTTAAAGTCTACCCAAAGGTTAGGTGGCAGTAGGATGTAGAACCCAGATCCAGGTTTTGGGTTCCAAGGGGTAAATCCCAGATGGACACTTAAGATCAGGTGTTTTTCTACAGCCAAAACCTGTGAAATCTCAAAAATTCCACCTGGTGTGTACCCGTATTTTCAGACATCTATTTATCCTCAAGAACCTAACATGCTCCTTGTGAGAAGTCCTCAGAAAGATGATGCTAAAAGGATCTGGAAGCCCTGTCCTGGGGTTTGACACCTTAGCAGGGAACATGTTTCCACAACTCCCCCAGTGCAGCAGAGAGCTCTGCACATCTCCTCTGCCCTGCGGACGTCCTGCAAGTCACATGTCCTGACCCTCTGCAAAAACAAGGTCATTACGAAGCAGCCACACCAAAATACAAGACCATGAGGTCTATTTCAAGGGAAGTTGGATGGCAGCATCCAGGACACTTAGAAAGGAGGAACAGAAACTTTTTATCTCTGAACTTTTCCTTTGGAACCTCATGACCTCAGATTTTGCAAGTGCATTAGGAAAGATACGTGCACATGGAGAACCTGTGATTCACCGGGCTTCAGTGTGTAAATTTAACTCCTGAATCACAGGATCTATAATTCCAGAGTGATTCTCTAACAACTTGCAGTCAAGTAGCCAAAGAGAATATATATATATCTATATATCTATATATATATAGATATAAAACAACCATCAAGGTGTGTGTCACCTCATCTTTCCTACAAAGACAGGAATAAAATTCCTGATTTATCATGTAAATTCTGAAATTCAACACTGGCTGATGCAACTTTCTACTTAACAGCAGAGACAAAAATAAATCTCTTTGATAAAAATGATGGTCCAAGCATTGCTCATTTGTGGAAGACACTGCAGCAAGACACCAAGTCCACATTTAACATCTTGCATGCACTGACCTGATTCTTTATGGATGTTTTTTTATAGATGGCAGTTTATGTCCTTACATGGAAAACAATATAAAATAATCACCACCATCATCTTTACTTCAGAAGTTATTAGAAGCTCCCTTAGATGCATATTGCATTCATGGAATGCTTACAAACAGGAGCACAGAATGGTTTGGGTGGAAGGGACCTTAAAAGTCACTCAATTCCACCCCTTGTGATGGGCAGGGACCTTCCACCAGACCAGATTGCTCCAAGCCCTGTCCAACCTAGCATTGAATATTTCCAGGAATGGAGAATCAACAGCTTCTCCAGGGTCTCATCACCCTGCCAGGGAAGAATTCCTTCCTGGGATCATCTATTCGGTTTGCATGGCCTGTTTTTTGGCATCAGGTGCAGCTTTACCAGCACAATTTATTACAGGAGACCTTAAGAGCATCAGCCAGCACCAGCAGTGCTGCTCGTGTCACCCACCATCCCTTTCCCCTCATACAATAACTGTACATTCTAAAAGGGTGTATCAGACAAAACATAACTCACATCACTTCACTCAGGCAGCAACATGAGCTTTCCTAGGCAGTAAAATACACACTGGAGAAAGATGACATGCATGATGTAGACAGATTATCTTAAATATCAGGTGTAAAATTACTTCTCCAGCAGTCATAGAATGACTTAAAGTCTGGTCGCCTCATTTAAGTATCCTAAATCCCACTCTACAATTACCAGAGCAGCTGGCATGATCCACCCTTTGCTCAGGAATTTTAAAAAATTATTAATAATAAATTGCCTAGAGTAACATTAATAACAACTGCTTTCTTACTTACATCTACACCCCCCTGAAAAGGCAGAGAGGGGAAAAAAAAAAAAAAAAAGAAAAGGAAAGGAAAAAACTTCATAGGGTCAGAAGGCAAGGGCTTCAATTCATTAGAAAAGACAGCTTCCCTTGCTTTGCATCACCTTAAGGCTAAAATTCAGGATGTACCTTTTCACATTCCCACCAGGGCAAGCTTTAGTGCTGCTTCTCCTCAGAAGGATGCAAACACTATTGATTTTTAGTTCTCTTTTTCACTCAGTGTCAGTACCATCATATGCATGGCTGTATAATATCATAATTGCCTCGATGCATTGAGATTTTTAACTGCAGTGGAAAATGCAAGGAGACAACAAGGAAATTCAACAGTCAAATAAATTGGGATTGTTTGGGGAACTGAGCTGCCAAGCCAGGTTTTTTTTTAATTTTTTTGGAAAGAGACAGGAGAAAGGGACCCCAACCAATTTATGGGTGTTCAGACCATGGCAGAGGCATCAGGTTAGCAACTGTCCATGTCACATCCAGGCAGGTTAGGTAATTCCTCATTGCATTTTATTATTTATGCAGGGTAGAACAGTGAAAAACAGATTTCTAGAAGGGAAGGGAGAAAAAAAATTACTAGGATTCTTTTTTTGAGCATTAAAGCAGAAGAGCTTTTTTCCCCTCCTCTTTAGTGATTCTGCTGGAAGAGCCTGTGTCAGTAAGGTATATTTGCACACAATTTTTTCATAGAGAAAAAGAGTACTTTGAGTCAATTTGGCGACATCTGTAGTGATGTGTAAGTGTTTGTACTGCTGGTTAAACTCTTTGATTACTTCTCATTAGGGATCAGGGAGTAGTGATTTGGTATTTCAAACACTTCAAGTTCAGCCCAAAATCAGATTTATGTCAGTCCAATGTAGGGTTTGTAATTTAATTTAAGGCCGTGGCTACAACTCACAAAAGTGGAGGTGTGATCAGATTGCATATTGGACACTGAATTGTGGAAATGAAGCTCACAGTTTAAATTCAGCTCAGCTTGAGGAGAGAAAGGATGTTACTGTATTTACCAGCTTCATCTTTTGGTGGAGAAATATAGGCTATATGCATTTAGGACTTCGGATTCTGGTAGCTACATATGTTTCTGAAATATTTTTAAATACATTTTACTGCATTTCATCTGGTTCTAAAGTGGATGTGTCATAATAGAGGTCATCAGCTTCTGTCTGAAGCCTGCTGCATCGTGCAACTTTAGTTACAACACTATTAGCTCAGTAATAAACCCTCCCATCTGAGATAGGGATTCAGATAAGACCCTCATTTGACTTCATGTTTTCACCCAGTCTTTAAACTCCATCCTGTCAGAGGAATATCTAGATTTTTTGCTAATAAAACACTCAGAAAATAGCACATTTCAAGTCAAACAGAAAAAAAAAATTGGTAGCAAGTAGTATAGTTTTGTTTTTTTTTTTTTTTATCTCACACACTATAGGAGAAATGGGACAGTGCAAATACCTAGTCCTAAAAATGGTCTTTTGTACCTACTAATCAGTAATCAGCAGTAATTACACAGCTAAAAACAGTCCTGAACTGCAGCTCCTCCCATGAAAAAAGTGATTCTTCTCTAAATGATACAGAAAAAGTCATATTTTATGGCACATATATATATATGCATGCATATATATATATGTGTGTGTATTTAAAATCATCAATTTTCATTTAGTAATGTGTCAGAAGTGTTAAAAAATTCTGCTAAAGATTTAAGTGTTAAGAAAAAAAAAATTGCCTAAAATACCACTAAGTATATAAAATAAAATTTTAAAAGTGAAAATTTATTTCAACATTTCCATAAAATTTGAAGTCTGCCCTTAAAAAGATGATTATGAAGGCGCTTAAATGCCAGGTGAGCAGAGCATCCAGAAGTCAGAGCTGGATGTTGGAGAGCATACAGCTCCTGAAAGCCCCCATGGGGTACAAGGTACTGGCACATTTTCCCCCTCAAGTAATTCTGGATTTGGCTGTTAAACCTTGTATTGAGATTTTGTTTCAAAGTTCATCTTAATAAATGGCAAACCCCATCTCTGCTAAGAACACAAATATTGTTTAGCCCATAGTGCCCCCCATAATCAAGAAGGCAAACCCCAAAATCTTAGTTTTGTGGAGTTATCCCCAGTGGTGTGTCTCACACAGCCTCCACAGAGAATCCTAAGGCTGGAAAAGGCCTCTAAAAAAGAGTCCAACCAACACCCCAGTGCTCGGTAGCTGGAAAATATTTTGCTCTTTTTTATTGGCACCTCACCTGCTACAAAATTCGCTGTCCCACTGCTTGTGGCAATGTAAAGTAAATCCATCAGCATTGTAAAGCTCACAGGCTGCTACTCCAAGTTAACAAGTTATATTTAGCTCAGGTTCAACACTCCTGGTTTTGATATAGTCTCTTTACTCCAGAATCAAAGGTAATGGGTTCTTCTATTAAAATTTTATCAGACATCTATAAATGTAGCAGTTGCTTTAGACTGTATCACACAAAGAGAAGAAAAAGGGAGAGACTGATAAATCTTAAAGATTTTATTATTAATACAGGGAGAATTTCCTTTGTTTGTCGTGACGTGTTTTATTGGCGTGCTCACCACTGTTCAATTTAGATTAAAAAGCAGGAAGATTACTGTTTCCCAAATGACAGGTACCATAAATAAGCACAAGAAGGGAAATTCCTGTATTTATATCCCAGGGAGATATGCCAAACTACCTGCACAGAGCCAGGCTAACGGGTAAACCTGCAGGTTCAGGGGGAGCCAGCCTGTATTTCGCTGCCCTTGACGAACACAACCGCGCGGTTCTGCCGAGTTTTGATCCACGGCGGTGCCGGCGCTGCGCTGCGTCAGGTTACACCGGGTCACATCTCATCTGTGATGTGACACAACGTGACACGACTCAACGTGAGGCTCTGCACAGAGCGGGCAGGTGCCCACAGGAAGCATACACTCCATGACTACGAGCGAGTTGTTCGGCACAGCAGGTACAGCGCTCCGAGCCGCTCTGCGCAGCCATTGATGTAGATAATTAGTATACAAAACAATGCTCTGCAATATGCTCACTCACTCCAGCTCGGTTGTTCCCTATAAAAACATACCCCTAAAAAATATTTTATGGGGGCTGCTGCTTGAGATGTTTCCATATTTGGGTGTTATATGGTATTATAAAGAGTGAAATGACCTGCCTCAATGGGCCACGTTGCATCTTAATTTGCATGGTGGTGTTCAAATATTGGTATATGAAGGGACATTAGCTAGATAGATTTTGCATTTTATTTTGGTAAATAAACCTTTCTGTAATGTCTTCACAGGCTGAGCACAACATTTATAGCCAAAACAGCACTCTCTTCACCCCTGAGAAGGCCCCCAGCCCACTGAGTGCTGATGGTTACCTCTTCACGGTAAATGTGAAGCAGCTACATTACAATTCATTACCAAGCAACAAAAGAAAACTTGCCATGAAACAGCAAACTTTGCATGCTTTTGCAAAACTGACATATTATGACTTATCATAGGAACATCAACATTACTGTTTCTGATTTTTAATTGGCAAAAAAATTCTACAGCACATTTCAACAGTTGTGTCGTTTGATTTAGTTTGTAATTACCATAAAGAGACTCATGGATTAACATAACTCATGGATCTTCGACAAAGGTCTGCTAATCTCCTTTTTCATAATCTATGCATTGAAAAGCATCCTGTCTGCCCAACCCAGGCAGTTTCAAGTCAAAAAAGTACTAGAAAAATCTGTCCATTTCTCAGTTTAGAGGCACTTACTAATAAGTTTATTTTTAATTAATTAATTTTACTTTTTTCAAAGTGCCAACAAAAAGAACAGTTCAGAAAGTTAGCCAGCGAGAGATATTTTGAGGTATCATGTGAACAGTAATTTTAAAAAGACACCAAAAATCTCTCTCTCCTGGCTGCTCTACCACAATTACCACAAAGTGATTTGCTGATTTGCAGAAGAAATTAAGAGCAGTTGCTGACCCCCAAATCCTGTATCCCCCCTGCAAACAAAGGACTAAAGGTAATGCACTGGCCTGTGAAGGCAGCAGCAGGCCCCTCTCTCATCCACCCATGCACCAGATTCCTGCTGCCTCTGTAGATATGGAGCTGTGGTTTGGTATTTAACTGGGGGAACGCGCTCCTGAGCACGAAGCAAGTGAGGTGTGAACCTGAGCAGCTCACACACGCCATGGGGCACATTGTCCCTGTGCCTGCCCAGGGCCAGGGGCTGGAACCTGAGGATTTTTAAGGTCTCCTCTAACTCCAACCATTCTGTGACTGTCAGCAAGCTACAGGTGCATGTAAGGAGAGGCAGGAGAGGCAGATGTGTGACTGCAAGGGGAAAGGGCGATAACAGCCCCAGTCAGAAAGCATTCAGTCCAAGGTGCCCTTGTTTTATATTTAGGTATTCCTTGCCTATAGTTTTAAAAGCATGTGTGCAAAATGAGCAGCTTTATTTTGCCCTTACAGGAGAGATGTTCCCAGCCAACCGAAGGGGGATGATGTACTGTAGACTGACAAGGGCTGCTAGGCTCGATCACCGCAAGTGTTTCAAACTGTGGGAGAGCTAAACACAGAGTGAGAACGTTTTATTTTTAAAAAGCCTGGCAAGCCATGCTCCCCATATAGCTCACTTCCTCCCAGAAACTTTCCCTAAAATATTTTTGTTTGATATTTTGATCCAAGTCCTTATCGGATCCAAATCCGAGGCTCCTGACATCTGCTCCCATCTTTTCTGGAGAAGCTGGAGCCTTCAAAAGCAGGTAACTGCTGCCTCTGCACCCTGACTGCAAACACACTCAGCGTAGTGACAATGGTCTGTTCTCAGCTGTCAGCATTTACCAGCTACTACCCACTTCTCCAAGCTCCAGCCCTGCCATATGCTCAGTGCAGAGTAGCCCCTGATGATGTGTTGCAACGAGGATGATCCTGTTTAAAGGTTTGTGCATAATACAAAAATAAATATCAGCGTTATTGGCAGTGGCAGCAACACATATAACCATTTGCCTGAAAACTCCTCTTACTAATAGACACGGATTTCAGTCACTTTTTGTCTAGCCAATTTTAACTGTTTGAGCTGGCAGTGCTATGCCAGGTATCTGTTTGAGAGACAGATGCTTTGGAGACACTTCAGCTCAAAAAAGTTGAGGCATTTCTTTGATGAGGGCTGGGGAAAGGAAATGCATTGCCTTGCCCAGAATAACAGCAAGGCTTATGCTTGCCAAAGATCCTACCACTATTCCAAGTAGGAACTTGGGATTCAGCAGAAATGGGGGTAGCTCTTGTGCAGGATCACCCATTTCCCTTTGGCCAGGTTGTTCTTATTTATATCTCAGGTTGTTCTTATTTACACCTCAAGTTTGTGACAGATTTTTAACTTTTTTTTTAACTTTTAAAAGTTGAAATGTATTTTCTCACAAGCTAAACTTACCCCTTCTCAGGGTTTTCTACAGCCATTTACACAGCATGGGAGAGTTTTTTGCTGAGCTTAGGGCTATAGGAGTAAAAGAATTTATCACCTGCAAATACTGCTCCTGGATTTAGGGCTGGGTACCCAGAGCAAACACAAATTTAAACTATCAGTGCTTTTCATACAGAAATTAAGTAAGAGTGGGATTAAGGGGAAAGCTGGATAAAAGGAAACTACAAGTCTGCTAAATCAGGTAAAGGTAGAAGAAAATATGATCAAGATGAGGTAAAATACTGAGTACCAGACAGGATGGAAAAGGCTTTGGGCAGAGTAGAAGCAGGAGTATCCCCAGCATAGAAGCAACAGCAACCAGTCTACAGGTAAAAAACACCCTGCAAGGGAAGTGTGATAATGCTTTGGTTTTAAGCTCAGCTTGTCCACAGAAGAGCCCACATGAAAAAGCTTGGAGTGTCAATGTTTGGCTTCTCAAACCACAGACTTTTTGTTTCTCTGTCCTCACAGAAACATCTGTCTGGCTGTAACCCCTGCCTCGCTCACATCACACTCCCAAACATCCACCCTGTCACAATGCATACACAGAAGGCCACTCCATGTGTATACAATTAGGGTCACACAGGCATTTCTCTGACTTTTTGAGTCTCAGGCACTGCAAACACACATTTTGTGCTGTGCAAACATAGAATGGACACACCCAGGAGCCTCACCCCCTGGAATGGGGGGCATTTGGGAGCAGCATCCTACACCGAGGCAAAGTCTCAATGAAGCCTGAGGGAGCTGCAGGGTGCTCAGCACTTTTGAAAAGCAGAACATTTATATTTAGACTCTTAAATGAACTTCGCAGCCTAAATTTAGGCTCCTATTTCTGACACAAAATAAAAAAAAAAAAAAGGAAAAAAAATCCATATGAGCTTCCAAATTTAGAGCTGGGTACCTCGACATAGTCATGTCGGAGTGAAATGTAAACCTTGCACTTCGGCCCACATTCCTATCAAGTTGATTTCCAAAAGGGGAAGCGATCAAGCACGCAATATTTTAAAAGGAAAATAATAATCCAGACTCACTCGTGTGAATTCCTTACATCCTGCTTTATTGCTAGCTGCAAGTCAATTGATTTGGATCTCACTTGCAGTCTCTTACACAACTGCAACTCCATCAGCTCTAACGAAAGCAGGATTTTGCAAAATTTCCATCTCAGCTTCAGCTGTTAAATCATATTTCCAAAGGCAACAGTGGCATATAAAAAAGTTTTAGTCCCAGCAAAGTCAGCAAGGCTAAGGCTCCTAAATCCATGCTGAAGTATTACACACCTTTCAATTCTGACTCGTATAAAATATCACTGTGCAAATATTTTCCATTTGCAGGAATCACCTGCTCCTGACAGCTTCTCAGGGAATTTTTCTTCACATGTAATACAATCTAAACATATGTGTTGCATTAAGTTGGGTTATATCAGGTCATGCCACCTGACACAGTATATCCCAACATAATCTAATGCCATGTAAATCATTCATTACAACAAACCTAAGGAAAAAAAGAAAAAAAAAAAAGGCAACTTTTCCCCCACTTCACAGGCAGCTGCAGCAGATAAAAGTATCTATATTTTCATAAAGGGCCAGGTGAGCATCTGTGTTTTGGTGTTATTTTAAGGCATTTCACTATATCTCCATTTCCATGGTGGCCACAGCTACAGTCCCAGCTTGCTGATAACTAGTGGTGAAAGGAAGGGAAGGTTTAGGACTTGGTTTTAGAGAATATTTTATGTTTTAATAGCCAATATATGCGATAACAAAAGTACAAATGTCAGAAATATTATAGCAGAGCCATAAAATTCAATGCAGGTCCAAAGCTCAGTGAAAACCAGCAGGGTAACAGGTGGGAGAGCAGGCAAAGGGGATCAGCTGTCCCAGGAGGTGAACACAAGCCACGGTGCAAATCCATTCCCATAGAGGCCAGATTTCAGGTTCTCCCACCTCAGCTTAAGCAACAGAAATTAGTAATTTTGCATCACTTCATCAACTTTACCTAACTGAGAGTGATGAGCCTCTTTTACCAGCCCTAATGCTTCTACCTATGCAAAACTGCGAGGGCAGGAGGAGAGAGAACCACAGTGCAGGTTATTCCCTGCAGGAGACCCACTCCCATCCCTTGGAAGTGGCATCGAGAGGTTTCTGTATCCCATTCACTCTGCACCACATTTCATCTCCATGCAGCCCTTAGAGCTGGAGAAATTATTCTTAGGGTTTTAAAGCAGGCATTGAAAATCAGCAGTTCTTCCATAAATATTAAACTATCACACTCATTATGACAAAGGCATCTGCTGAAGGCGATTATTTGTCTGAACAGCCCACACAGCGTAGGTAGAACATGGGTTATGTTAAGAGCCTGTTGTAGGATGCAGTCTTGTATCATTTTATAAAGTAGGAATTTTACATCCAAAGGGTAAAGCTTAATATCATGAATTATAACCGTAGTAAGTTACTGCTGATTTTTTTTTTATTTTGCAATTCTGTATTTTTAAAGTTGTCTACTTATCTGCTAGAACTGCACTGAATTGGATTTAATTGCCAACAGATTTTTACTTATAGCAATAGGAGTGTCTTGTGAGTAGCTACAAAAGGATTCTTACAGGAGCAGCCTTTGCACTGAAACAATTACTGCTGATGTAAAAATACACTGAGTCTCACAAGCAAGCATGATCCCTGCTTACAATTGAGATAATTTCAGCTGAACTGGCTTTAAACTCAAATTCATGCTAATGAAGAGACTACAAGCACACCTTGAACCCTAATTCAATAATGAGATCAACAATTACACTTAAAGGTTACTTAGCACTGCAGCAGTGCCAGCAAAATCCTTTTGATCACCTATATTGTGCTGTTCATTATTTTCTTTGATGATTAATAAGACTGAAAATCATTTGGTAAAAGAATAAAATTAAGTATAATATTTATACCTTATTACAAAGCGCATTAGCAAATCAGAGCCCTCAGAGCACCTACATTAAAAAGAAAACATCATCAATATTTGATGTTTGTCTTCTTTAACATCTAGCTGTGGTTTTAACAGCAAAACTTTCAAGCTTGGATCCACCACAGTTCCCAAAATGCCATCTTTTATCCAGCAGACCCATGTGCTGGCCATTTTCTTACACCTCTTTGTTTCCATCTTTGTGTGGCCCTTAGAAAATAGAAATTTATGAATGTGTAATTTCAAGAGGTGAGTGGCAAGAGACATTTTAGCGAGGAAGAGCAAAGCAGTTATTTGACTTGGTGATTTCAACACCGTTCTGCGTCGGGAGGGAAAATGGCACGAAGACATTGTGCTAGGCAACAGATCATGTAAACATTTCCTATGACAGTCTTTCATCATCTATAGGAACATTTACACTGCCAGATCTTGTCTTCTTTAAAAATGTCAGCTCGGTAAGTTTGATGCACATGTGCTCCTTCTGTAAGTGTCTGCTCAGGCAGACAGTTTACTAATTTGTGGCTCAGTAAGCCTTCCACTGCACCGAGCACCTTGAGGTTAGCACATCTCTAATCATTATTTGATAACAGAAATCTGTAAGCATCACATCCCTGGTAACAAGAACATTGTATCTTAGCAACCAGCCTTGATATTCAAACAATTTCATTAAAGCGTAGCACCTCTTAGCAGGTGGGTGAGTGCGGGTGTTGATAAACATTTATAATATGATCAACCATTGTGTTTGCCAACACTATAATCATCATGACAAATTTATGAATTTGTTTACAAGCTTCTAGGTACCAACCTAAGTAGGTAAACTACCTCATAGCACGGTTCTCTGTCTATAGATAGAGGCACATTCCAAGATTTGATGCTTCTTTAAATTGAACATATTGGGGAAAGGGTTAGCAGATGAACATCACATGTCACGGTAAAAATCACCATTTAAATTAAACCACAAAGGATGTGTTAGAGCGAGGGCAAGGCTTATATTTCACCCCCAAGAGAGCAAGGAAATTTAAAGTTGAAACTATCTGTAATCTATTCCCAGGTCCCCAACAGGGCACAAATGTGGATGTGGTGCCCCAGCCCCACATGGACGACCCTGGGGGTCACTCCCACCACTCACAAGGAGCAGTGGCTTCCTAACCCCAGCCAGAGTTTGGCAGCCCTACCAAAGGGAGATGGCAGGATAACCCATCTGCCTCTCAAGAGAAAGGGGCAAAGCTTAAATTATTTCAGTTCATGAAATACAGCACACCTATACCCAAGAAGGATGACAGGCTTTGAAGAAAGCAAATCCACCACCTTGTTTGGGAAATGCAGGATGGACATCCTCAGTCATGCTCAGCAGAAGGGGCTCACATAAACACATCTTCTGAAGTGGAAGTACTACAGGCCAGATTGGCTGAATTTTGCTTATAGAAACACAGGAAATCTTGCTCAGTTCTGGGTTAGATCTTTGTCCTTTGCTATCCCAGGGAAGCTCATCATATAATGCTGAATGAATACAGTTCATAAACTACTTAGCTTCATCTTAAAACCTGCTAACTTTAACCCCATAACTTCTATGGGAAGTTTTTGCCAGAACTGAGATAACTTGGAAGTCTTAACATGGGGCTGATTTTATTTATGGCTCTTGAATATTCGTTTGTTCTCATGCCAATATTGTCATTTAACTGAGACCACTCAACCCTTCTTGGTGTTTACATCCCCCTTTTTTTTAAGCACAGAGCAATCATGACCCCTCTTAGTCTTCGTTGTTGCTAGGCTAAACAAATTGTGCTCTTTTATGGCTGTATTACATCAACACAACCCCGTGGAGGGCAATAGGTTTGCTCTTTTGTAATCAAAACCAGCATTTGATCTCATGAACTTAAATGGAAATATCCTTCTAGGAGTGTTACTTTCTAAAGTGATTTCCAATGTTGAGTTGCTGCCCAGAGGGGCAAGGGGGAGAGAGAGGGGACAGCCAGAGAAAGTGAGCTGGCCAGCCCAGGGTCAGACAAACTGACCGCCCTGTTGGCAGCTCCACGTGCCAGCTGAAGCCACTCAGGTCCTTTGGAGGGTCAGATTTTATGCAAGGGTTTTGGTTGCCAACCTAAATTATCAAACTATATATCTATCCAAATCCACCTAAAAATGCAAGTCCCTCCACCCCATAATTTCCCTGTATGATGAAGCCACCTTCACCACCCCACAGCATTCTCTGAAAGCAACACCCTCAGGCCATAACATCCCCTGAGCAAGGATCATGCAGGCTCAGGTCCAAACATACTCTTAGATTCAAATTTCATAGTCTTACATCTATAATGTGGACACCAAACCAGCCTGTGGCTGGAAGGCCATATCTAAACTTCCAGACACTCCTTTGCTCCAAGGACATTATGCTCACAGAATTATCCATCAGTCAGATGCCTTTCTTCATCACCATCCATGGGGAAGCATGTGCCAAGAAGCAGACAAAGGCAACAGGAGAGGCAAAAATATTTAAGATCTATGTGTAGATAAAGAGAATGCATGTCATACTCCAGCTTTGTGTCTTATTCGTGGATATTTTAATTTAAAAAAACAGGAGAAAAATTCTTTGAACAGTTAAGAGCTCCTTGACTCTTCATCCTAGTCTTGAAAATAAGGATCTGTTCCCCTTGTCAGTGACTGGTTTGCACTAATTTTTGCAAGAAAACCCAATCATAACCTTGCTCGAGCTGCAACGTGTGTTTAAAATTTACCAAAAGGTAGAAGATGGAATGCAGGCAAGAGGAAAACAGGAATATGAAGTTTGTACCTTGTACCTGTGGCATCCAAGGTAACGCCACCGCGTCACTGATTTCACACTGGGCATGTTACATCAGGCTGTTAATCTACCTGAAATACCTGGGGCCAAGTGAAGCATTCTGAAATAGGTAACTGAGACTCCCTTCTGGAAATTAAAGTCATCCACTGCAAAAAAGGAGCAACACATTTTGTCACTGTACCTTGTTGTCTTTGTGGTTAACTTTCCTCCCAGTGTTAAGACCCAATGATAATCCTATAAACTACACCTGGCACAGACTAATGTTTTGGTGGGTTTTTCCCCCCTCTTTCCCTTTAAACCAACTGTCCAACTTGGTAAAGCTACATAGGTTTTAATTAGGTATCTAAAGACATTGTAAAAAAAAAATCAGAAACAAGAACTGCAGTAAACCATAGAAACTACAACACACAAACTCTACCAGACAAGTGCCAAGTACAATACACAGCGATCATATATCTATAAAAATATAAATTCACAAATTTGAAGCAGTAATTAAAAAAAACAAGGGGAAACTATTTTAAGCAGGAGACCAAGTAAATCCATATTTTCTCCTATACAAACAGCATTTAAGTTTAACTTCCAAAGGTACACCATTTTCTGTTATCAGATAATATAAAGAAAAAAGAAAAATTGGGCAGCTGTTGCTCCTCATGCTTCAATTTCACCTTCTATAAAATGGGAGAACTTGAATCTCATCTCCTTTCCTGAAAGCTATCATGTTCAAAGCACTCTAAACCTGAAGTTATTTTTGGAACAGTATCTTCAGAACAGGCTGAAGAAACACCATAAAGAACAACATCACTTCCATGCAGAAGTCAAATTCATATTCGTTAGCAGAAATCTTGATACTCTCTGTTTTCATAGCACAACAGAGTCTGAGCTACAGAGTGATGACAGCATTAAACTGGAAAGAAATTTTCTCCTTCCCCTTCAGCATATTTCTTTTGCAGGACACATGTTTAGCAGTCAAAGAAGAGAAATGAATGAGTATTTGTAATGCTGTGAAAAATTTCAAGTCTGGGTTAAAATTTCTAAATGCAGTTTGAAATGGGAGAGGTTTAGAAGAGAAAAAGAAAGCTTTGAGGTGGCCTTCAGGCAGTGTTGCCCTGCTTTCTTCTCCACCCATATAATATTCATAGAAAAATCTGGTATTTTGGATTATTACTTCTCCAGCAGCCTCAGATTGCATCTACTCCCCACAAAAGATCAGTCAAGGGGCACATGAAGGCAAAACTTGGTGAAAAACCTCACTTACTGCACATCTTGTTTGCTAATACTCTGCTACCTCAGCTTCCAAGTCCGTCACAGAGGAAGCCACCTGACAACACTTTCTGGCCACACAACACAGCAGGCAAGGACACATTGCCCAGGTCAGCCAGGAACAGACACAGGGGTGATAATAAAACACGGTTCTACAGAGGCAATAATCACTTAACACCCCCACAGGCTGGTTAAATGCTGTCCCTGTTACATAGTTTGAGAAAACTGATGGAGATTGTGTCGAGGCTTCATGGAGCCACTCATCAGACAAGGGGTTTGATCTCCTGGGATTCATGTCCCCATTTTTATATCCAGAATCAATGCCAAAAAAAAAAAAAAAAAAAGGGGGGGAAATGGATGTTTTCAGATACAGAGATTTCTGGGGTGAGAGGGGCAGTTTCTAATGCTTTTACAGCCTTCCCCATGCCAGCTATAGGACTGGTCAAGATTTTTGGATCACAAAAGGAGAAGGAGCACATGCTGAGGCCACCTGTGGCTCCACATTCCCCTCTCTCATTCTGCATCCCTCTCCTCTCCTTCTTCCTGGGGGAACTGCTTAAAAGGAGCGACACCATGGGTATCTGGGAGGTCCCATAAATTCAAAATTTCCGTGATTCAGACTCCAGCAAGCTGGTTTTACACATACTGGTAGCAGCAGAATGGGGAGAATATGCTGAGAAACGGGTCCTCCTGCACCAGCTGGGGGTAACATTTTCTTACAACCAGCACAAGATGCCACAGCTGACGCCTGAAGATAAATATACACCCTTTCATATTTAACCAGCATATTTTGCCTTTTCAGCACAATACTGAAATCTGTTTAATTTTCAAACTGCCAGTTGAGATCTTCCTGACATTTTCAGTGGAGAAGGACAAGACGACCAAGGCTGAGGGTGCCCACGCAGAGCACTGCAGGTGACATCACTTTGTGCCCAGAACAAAAATGCCACCACAAGGGATGGTAGAAAAGCTCACTCCAACACCACGACACGGCAGCTTCCAAGACTCCAACATTTGTTCTACAACCACTAAGCAAAGCCCTCCAAAAATTTTTCACTAACTTTAAGCAGTTAAGTGCCCATTCCAGCTCCAAAACAAAGTTTTAAAAGTTCTTGCGCTGATGTACACTGGGCTGGTATGTCCTAAACACATCCTTTTCCTTGATTCCCAGCAGAACTTTTTGTCCAAAACATGCTCACAAAACCAAAACCCACCACAAACTAGGTAAAGCTGGTTTTCATACTGGTCTGAGACAGCTTGTGGGCCACCTAC
Organism: Vidua chalybeata; assembly: GCF_026979565.1. Taxonomy (NCBI): domain Eukaryota; kingdom Metazoa; phylum Chordata; class Aves; order Passeriformes; family Viduidae; genus Vidua; species Vidua chalybeata. The sequence goes on along the minus strand of NC_071536.1, from coordinate 35,750,163 downwards.
TTAGTACTATCACACTAATTAAGAATGTTCTAACAGCAGGAGAAACTGAAAAACACTTTGGATGTTTTGCTCAATCTCCCAGTTGTATGAATTGTATGAGAGTTGTATGAATTTCCCAGTTTTTTTCTTCAGAAGCCCATCCTATAGATGAAGATCTTGCAGTGGTCAGTTAAATTATATATGTTTTTCATTAGAAGCCTAAAGATAAATATGAATTCATAAGTGTGTATATACAGACATATCTGCAGGGCTTAATCATTCAGAACACAGTGGAAAGTAGTTTTAACACAGCAGTGAATTTTGCCTTTCCAGTGTGTTAGAGAAAAGGAAAAAAGTAGAGCTGTGTATGAACATAAATCACAGTGACCTTTACCACTTCTTTAGCTCCCAAGGAAAAGCTATTGCATTTTAGGGAAAGAACAGTCTCCATTAAAGAATGAGACAATCAGCCCATTAGGTCAATTTTAATTTTAAGACCAGAATATTAAATATTCCCTTTGATTATGAATTGTATTAAAGTGATTAAAATCATCTAATAAAAAAAAATCCTAATCCCAGACCTGCTGTCATATAAATAGATACGGTTCAAAATATTTCAGTGCAACTTAACATTTGTAATAAGGTCCATAATTTATTAAAGTTATAATCTGACCACATTTAAATTAATTTTAAAACTCAAAAATATACACTCTTACCATCTTACTGTCTGATATAAAAGAATGCCAGTAAAATCATGTTCTCTAGCTTTTCACTTCTCTCCTTATTGTGTGACCACCTCTACAACATAAAAACATCTTGAAGGACTCGAATGAACTCCATCGGATACTGGGAGAGATGAGTGACAAAGCTACAAAAAAATCCTAACATTTTCCTGAAGAATCTTTGTTATTATTTATAAACACTTTTTTTTTTCTGTTGCTGTAACACAACTAGGAGACATATGTAGATAGATAAAACACCAAATGTTTATTTTTTTATAATTTGGTGGGGTTTTTTTATGTTTTAAAGTGATCTCTGCATTTTGCAGGCTTTTTCCTTCAGATCACTGCCATAGTCTTCCGAGGCAGGCTGCAATCCCCATTTGGCTCATCACATTATGTGCTCGTATTAAGTTTTGCATTAAATCCCAGTGCCATCTATAACTTGCTACTAATATCTTTACACCACTGAGGCTTTGATATTTGATGGAAAGCCCCTGAAACATCACCAAGGGTCTCATCAAATCAGGCAAGCCTCACTTTGCTGTGTATTTACCAAGTGAAGCATATATTCAAGTGAACCCAGTTTGAGGAGTCCATGGTTAGTTAATCAGCTATGAAGTGTTTTCTCAACCTATTGTTTTTAGCAATACAGCCAAAATTCTATGAAATGGCATCCCTTGCTGCTCTACTTGAACATCAATGCTTTACCTGAAGAGAATCAAAATGGTATCTCTCCCTCCCACTAATTCCTGACTTCTTGCTTAGCGCAACGCATCTAAAGAAATGAAACTTATTGAATCAAGTTTAATAAATTCTTCCCTTCAGACAATGTTGAGGCTTAATTCACTAGAGCACTTTAAGCCTTTGCCTTTAGCATCTGATGGGTCATTAGTCTGTAATCCTCAGCTAGCCTGTTTGGAATCTAAACTGAATCAGGAACCGTATCAGTAGTTTCTGAAATATGACTGGCAGGTCAAGTGGCCTCAAAAAGACTGCCTGGGGCATATAAGACGAGGATAGGGCATGACTAGAACAGAACCAGTGATGGATCTGGAAGCATGTACTCAATAAAGACTTCATTCATTCTAACTCACTAAACAGCAGTTCTTCAAATGACTTGACTTATATTTTTGATGTTTTTAACCAGTAGGTCATGCAATGAAATTGTCCTGTATGTGCCAATAGGCTTAACACACAGATCATTGACTTGCATGCTTGGGCATATTTTATTTATATTTTTCCCTCAAGTTTTTCCATAGCAGCCTGAAAAAGGCAATAGAATCACTGCTGTGTGGGAAAACATGTAATCTAAAGGACTTAGATCATAGGATTTTGAAGAGCAGAAAGTTTGATGAAACACCCTTTTGTCCAAAAAGAAAAAAAAAAAAAAAACAAAACACTCTAAAACACCCATTTCTACACCTGGAAAGCCACATTCTTGCGATGCTACAAATAATCTCTGCTCCCAGCTGAATATTTCTCGCATTACATAATAAAAACACTCTGTATGCAATAATTTTAGGGCTTTTCAATACAAGCCAGAAAACCAACTCCACTTTAGAATTTCAACTGGAGTATTTCAGGCTTATTGGAGAGGAAAGTGTGCTGTGCTCATCTCCAGAACCCTCCACCACAGCATTCACTGAGCGCTCATGGGACTTGATTCAAAGTCCACTTCAGTCAATTGACCCCAGTGGTCTTTAGATCAGGCCCTTAATCTGTACATTGCACTCAGATAATCAGTAACAGCTTAGTTAGACACTTTTTTTTTTTCCCCACTCATAATTTTCCAGATTCAACAAAACATTTCCAAACCCCTCAAAATCAGACTGGCACTTCTGGTGGATACAGTGCAGTACAAGCTATAGCAGAGGTTTAAGTGGCATTTGCAGTTACAAAAAAAAAGAAAAAAAGAAAGAAAAAAAAACACAGTGGGGTAAAATTAATAAATAAACATATAATCTTGATACTTTGACTCCCAGAAAATACCCTGAAAAGCTCTGATGTTCTAGTGATTTCTCAGTGGAGACAAAAGCACATTGGCACCAAGCAGGGAGTGAAAAGGAAGACTAATTCTGGTTTGGAAACAGGGCACAAGGCTGGGTTATGCACTACAGACCAAGTTCCTCCACCGTCCCTAGAATAGCAAAATACAAGGATTCAAAAGTCAGACAGGATAATCTCAAGATCCCCATTCTGAGGAGTGACAGGAGCCCACAGTCACCCCATTTAAGAGTCACCTTCCGCAGAGTGGCTGTGTGAAATTCGGCAGGGCAAATCCCAAAATATCCCCAATTAGAAAGATAACTCATTTCCAGATCCAGCCTGCTCAAAGTTGTCTACAGTTTAATTTAAATATTCATTAAACACACTGTGTAGCAGAGGCAAAATTACTTATTGCTTTAAGCATGCCCATGCTATTTTAAAATAGCCTGGCCGTCATGAGCATTTCTCCTATTATCTTTGGTGACATTTAATCAGTGCTTAAATGTTGGGAACACAGGGGAAAGAAATCAGGTTATATATTTGGGAAGGCAACTCTTAGAAATTAGGCTTCTTTCCAAAAGAAAACTTAACCAGTTGCTCACTGCCTAAGCAAACAGAATTAACACTTAATTTTTTTCCTGGTAGGAGGAAAGGCATACCCCAGCCAGTGTCAAATCCTTTTGGGGATGATCTCCCAAGGCTGAATTCAAATTCCCAGAAGACTCAGACCAATAACTTCATCCCCTATACAGCAAGATTCTTTTTCCCTGTGCCTCACACGCTACGGAGGCAGAAGGTATTTACAGAAATGAGGAAACGTAATTTTTTTTTTCCATTTATTATTGAACTATTAAACGCACTCTGTCATTTGGGAACTCCCTCCATCTCCAGCCTTTGTATTCCAAGGTACTTCAGTAACGGCAGTAAGTGAAACTAAAATGCCAACTTGAGATTTGCATTATAAATGGCATATACAAAGAGAGACTTTTTAAACTTTGGTTGATCTAGCATATCAAAGATCTTTTTCTCTCTTTTTCTAAGCTACTTCAGTGACTGTATTGAAGTGAACTGAAAGGATTAGCTTGAAAGTGGCAAGAAATCTGGCATGCAAAGAAATAATTTTTTTCTCCACACTTATTTCAGTTGAACTCTTCATTATATGGGGGCCACTTTCCTCTTCTGAAATGCATTTTGCTCTGTCTCTCTCAAGCCATCCCATGCTGTGCCAGTCCCAAACAAGGTGAAAATACAAAGGGTGCAAGAGCAGCTCCTGACATTGGTTCCCTCAGCTCCTCTTCAACCTTCTGCACTGCCAAACTGAGCACCAGGGTGAAGATTGCAACCTATTTACTCATCATTTCCTCTTTAGCCAGAGCTGGAGGTAAATCCAGTGATATTGATGACATCTGCCTCTCCCACACTTTATCCTGATGCACTTCCCCACTGCACAGACCTCCATGTGATCAGGACACGTATCCCAGAAACACACACAGAGGACGTTCTCCGCTTCCCGAAGAAATCACACAGAGTTTTCACTGCTTGCAGTGTGGTTAGCATAGCTTTACTCCAGTAATATCTATCTGGGAAAAATGAAACAGCATGGAAAAATCACCAGGGGAAGAAGAGCAGAAGGAATGACTCAGCTGTGAACCTGGATTCAGACAAAAATGACTAAGAGCTCCCAAAATCCAAAAAAAAAAAAAAAAAAAAAATCTTCGCGACTGCCGATACCAATTCTCCATTCAGATTTGTTCCCATTTAGAAAACTTACAACAAGTTAAATTATTCTTTAGAAATGTTGGTCACTCTGTGGCTCCCTACCTAGCTCATCCCTTTCCTTTGAATAATTAAGCAAACCAGCTGCATTAACTCTTTGAAACAAAAGCCCTTTGTGTTTACTGACAAGTTCAGTGGCAGTCCTAGATAAGGATCAGAGATGAACTCCCCGGCTGTGTTTGGTGAAAGCTGAAGGGAAAGAAGGGGCAGGCAGGCAGAGGCAAGGGGAAAGGCTTGGGTTTCCCAGGCTGGGGCTGAGTCAGAGTTCAGGGATCCATCAGCGCTCCGTGTTTACGGAATAAATCGTTATTCCATCGCAGACGCATCCACTGCCCACTCCAGTCCGAGCTCATTCCTCTTACATCAGTGAATCCACAGCAAGATTAGACAGACAAGCAGCAGGGAAAAAAATCCAGCCCAGGACAGTGTAATCCCCTCTTTCCTGACAAACTTATTTGTGCCAGGGCAGCCCAAGGCCTGCAGGAGAAACGATGTGTGTCCAGGCTGATGACCGAGGACAAACCATGGGACAGAGTGCCCAAAATATGGGGAAAGTTTCTCCAGACATAACAAAATACAGCTTATAACGACATGCCACTGAGATAGTCTTTCATGTGTGGCTTCTAGAAGTTGATTTATCGGCAACTAATTACAGAAAATACTGGGGGGTTTCTTCACATCACACAGGCCACAATAGATGCTCCATCCCTCAGTGTCGATGACACGGGCACCCTGTCAGAGCTGAATAGCTGCCTACTGACCCCTCCTCTTCACCAGGGGGGACTTGCTAATGTCCTGGGCTAAAACTGTGCCAGCACCAGCTGGCAGGCACGCTCATGAACCGACAAAACCCACCCCGAAGACAAGAGAGACCTCTGCAACCTGCAGAAGCAAGACCAGGATTTCTCCTTCTTCCCAAGATTAACTGCAGGAGAGTGCTCCAACAGCTATTCATCACCACCAGCACCTAAAACCTTCCTCACTGCATATATCAACGTGTCGAGGGCTGTGACTAATGGAAAAGGCACCACCCTATAAAAAGGAATAAAAATGAAGGAATCATCAGTAACAAGCAGCAAGTCAGCTGTACCAAGCTAAATTTTTTTTTAATGTGAAGATTTGAAGTAAACACACACACAAAAAAAAAAAAAAAAAAAAAAAAAAAAAATCAGCCTTCTTATTAAGCTCCTCATAAAGAAATGCAAAATATTTAATCAGTTTAGGTTTATTTCAAGCAGCCTTAAAGAGATAAATAAAAATAAGCTTTCAAAATGCCCAGGGAAGTGGCACGAGCCTGTGATTGCACACAGCCTGCAAGGATGCTGAGCCACACGTAAAATACTGTTTGCATATGTGGAGTTCAGCACACAACAGACTTCTGAGAAGAGACCAATGTCAAACAAAAGAGTATCTGTATTAATAGCTATATTTACTTTTGCTGGTTCTTTCCTATAAGGCTACATATAGGGAGAGGAATTAATTGTCTGGAGAGCCCACCTTCTGCAGTGACCCACCCAAGTGGGTCAGCATGAGCCTGATGGCAGAAATGAGCAATAAAAAGTTTAACACTGTCTGAAATAATCCCGGATTTCATTTAATCTCCCTCCTAGTACTAAAAATAACAGAAAGCAATAAAATCTCAGATGGTGCATATTGCAAGAGCCGGCATTTAATCTCGCTGATGAGAAAAAGAAAAAGCGACAGACCCCTTTCTCAGCTTCCAACACTCCCAATTTTGATTCTTTTCCTGCAGTGCTGGAATATGCACCTACTTCCTTGAATTAACAGATCTCCAAATAACACTCATAGGGACTATTTTCCTACACATAAAGTTGCTTTCTCTGTTCAGAGGAGTATAACTGGCTTTGGGAAGAAATATAAAAGAGTTGCTAAAGCCAGTAATTTTCTCAGCCACACATATGGCTTCTAAGTTTAATAGCAATTATGTCATTTTTATATATGATTCACTTGATGTTGTTTTCATGTGAATCATTTGACATATATAACTCTGGCAGATTCCTTAAATAAGCATATCACCAGAGACTAAATTACTAATCAATTAACCAATTTCTCTTCCCCCCCCCCCCTTCCCCCATCTTGGCATGCAATTAGGAGAGAAAACTAAACTTAGAAAGGCACTTGGAGAAAATGAGGTTTGATAAACCATAGGGTTTTTTTCTGGGGGGAGAAAGGGAATGGCAGGGCAATAAACAGGGGCCAACAGCAAGCAGACACGTGAAAAGACTTTGCACTCAAGTGTCTCCCTGCTGGGACCTGAAGAGCATCTCTGCAACACCCAAGGTATCTCCAGCACCCCAAATATTGCGCAGCCACCCTGGGCAAGGCTCATGCCCTTCACCCCCTCCTTGCAGGAGCACCAACGTGGCCACAAACACCTGCTGTTCAGCACTTGAGCAGGTGCAGCAGGGACAGCAACACCCCCAAATGCACGAGGTTTGAATTCTCACTTCTCTTCTTGCTGGGGAGGACGGGGAGGCCAGCGCTGCGGAGGAACAGGGAAGGAAACAGCCCAGTCGGAGAGGTGTTTACAGCTTTCTTGCCCGACCTCCCTGTGCTCTCACCACAACACACACCCTTCTTTCCAGAAGAAATTTCATACCCTGCAACACCCCTTCCTCATTTTCAAACCGTTCACCACCCTGGTGCTCAGCAACCTGTGCCTCGGCCACAGGCACAGACCAGCCCTTCCTCTCCTTTCCTGGAGACACAGCTGGGCATCCCCTTCCAGCCCCACACCACCTCAGGAACTATAAGCAGAGAGGGTTTATTTTGCCAGCTTAACTGTTTTTAACATATTTCCTTCAGCTCCCAGCTCAGTATATAGGCAAAACACCTGACTCGTTGCATTTATGGGTCTTGAGTGAAGTAGCCACATGCATTTTCCACACCCTTCTTATTACTCTGCTTGGAGACCAGGTACCTTTCAGAAGGAAAGCCACTTCCCTTGCTATAAAAATGCCTTGAAAATCTGGTTGTAACATCCTCAACTCTAACTGAAGTTAGTGAAAGGCAGTCCACACCTACAGCAACTTTCCACCAATTTTTTGTTTCCCTCTTATAAACTCCACTAGTCCTCTCTCACAAACAGAAAGCAAAGATAGCTGCTCTGAGCAGTTTCTTAGAGCTGTTATCTGTGTACTTTGGCTGGTATCAAAAGAACAATTAAGCACACACTTAATATGATCACCCAAGCAAATGCACTAACTCCTTTAAGACAACCTTATTTTCTTGTTTTATTTAAGAATACATTCAGGAGATTTGTTTGAAGAAACCAAAGCAAACAGCAAGACCAGGGCTCAACCACTAAGCATCCAGAAGACCAACCACTGCAAATCTTTTCCAACATCAAAAATGAAATTTACATTTCACCATCCAGTTTTCAAACACAAAAAGTCCATAAGCCACCACAAGATAAAATCCAAACTTTGTTTTCCCACCTCTCATAGCAGATTTTACCTTAAAAATGAGTGGCTTCTTTCCTTCTCTCCTTCCTTCTATCCTCAATCCAACAAAGTGGCGGCCCAGCTCCTCTGATATAGCCACCTCCCTGTAGTCAGGCCCAAGTGAAGGCATCTGTGCCTTCTGGAGAGCCAGAGCACACCTGGGAGCAAGGAAAGAGGAGAATGAAAGGCTGTAAGCCAAGCCAAGCCAAGCCATCTAAACTGGCAAGTGACAAGTGTGAGGTTTACACATGGACATCTACTGAGACAGTAATAATCCTCCTGCTAGGGTGAGCAGGCACCCTAATCACCTCTCTCTGTTACTCATGGTATTCACAGAAAGTTAGATTACTTACCTAGATGAGATTCTTATTTTAAAGAATATATTCTAGCCCATAACCTGATTCACAGTAGAAACTGGTTATTTCACTGTCCCAAACATGGTGATGAGAGAACAGAATCATTAAATCATTTAAGTTGGAAAAAGACTCTGAACTGAGTCCAACCATTAACCCAGCACTGCCAAGTCATCACTAAACCATGTCCCCACTGTCCCACTCTGCACTGGGGTGGCTTCACCTTGAGTATTGGGTGCAGTTTTGGGAAAGAGGAGGAGAGGACACCGATCTCTTCCCTGTGGTGCTCAGTGACAGGGCCTGAGGGAATGGTTAGAGATGTGTCATGGCAGGTTTAGGTGGGACATCAGAGAAAAAAATTCTTCACCCAGAGGTGATTGGGCACTGGAAGAGGCTCCCCAGGGCAGTGGTCACAGCACCGAGGCTGACAGAGCCCAGGAAGTGTTTGGCACTTGCTGTGACTCTTGGAGAAGGTCCTGTGCAGGGCCAGGAGTTGGACATGATGATCCTGATGGGTCCCTTTCAACTCAGCATATTCTGTGATTCCATGACACATATAATGTCCCTTCATTTTACAGCTGAAATACCTGAAGGATGAGATGAACTTCCCTGGTGAAAACACCCCAGAGACAGCAGGATAAGTCAGCTTGGAGATGAGCTGTGCTCACACAGATGTGAGTGAGCCCATGAGGGTTTTTTTCTCACAGCAGTGGTCCAACCTCCTTCTGTTCACTCATTATTTCAGGTGCCTATCCCAGCTGCTCATGCTCAGATGTTGCAGTTTCTCACTGATAGGAGTTCTTCACTCCTAGAAGTTTTGTTTGGTTTCATTCAAAACCTGTTTTATTCTCCCTTTTCCTTCTGTTGTACAGATCTGGCAATCTGGTTTTGTGAAACAAACAATTCCCCAAAGACAAGTGTGCTGGCAGGAATCAGTGCAGCTGGTTTGACTCCCCTGAGACATGGCTTGCTCAAGGTGAAAAGCCTGCTGGGTTTTCTTTACCTGGCTGGTTATCAACTGCTATAAATAAGGAAGTTCTGTGCAACAGAGTCCATAGAACCACAGAATGACCTGAAGGGACCTTAAAGACCATGGGCAAGGACATTTTCCACTGGTCCAGGTTGTGCAAAGCCCCATCCAGCTTGGTCTTGGACACTTTCAGGGATGGGGCAGCCACAGCTTCTGTGGGCAACCTGTGCCAGGGCCTGTCTCCTCTCTGTGCAAACCTGGCAGGATCATCTTCCCATCCTGGGAAACAGGAACTTAAGCTTCCAAGGTGTGACTGTGTCTTGGAGGATCAGCTTCAGAGCACCTGCCCAGCTCCTGGGCATGACGCTCATCCCAGGATTTTCCAGCAGGGTGTTTGTAACACCGCCATCATTTCCCCATATCATGAACATTATCTGTGCTGGTCTGGGTGCTACTGGTCCGGTGTTCATCCAGAGCCCTACCTCTGTTTTGTGAACACTCAGTTCTCTTTGCAGGGTGCCCAAAGACCTGCTGCCACCAGCTGTGGCTTCCAGGCAGCCACGTGCGCTTCCCCAAAGCCTCAGAAAACACCGAAGCTTGAGCACTTCTCAAAAGTTAATCCCCCTGCCTGCTTTTTTTGATCCTGTTTACTCCATGTACTTAATTAACACAACCACATTCTGAGGATGCATGTTGTCAGCACCACATGCCCTGGTCTAACAAAAACCATGGCAAAGTATTAGTAATAAAATCCCCGCTTTGCAGAAAAAGTAACAGCAAAATGCTCCTACACCACGTACCAAATGGCACGTCTTCTGTGGCATCCCCACCTTCCTCGCCTCCCTCTTCCTGTGGCTGGTCCATCTGTCCTCACTTGGGAGCTCTGATTTCACACATCTTTCCCCACCACATCTCCCCTGCTCGCTGAGTGCTCCTCAGACACTCCGTGCTTTGCAATCCTGCAGCACTTGCACTGTGCAATTTCCCATCGCTCCTGGCCTGCCCCGACTTCTGCATTTCCTGCTGCCAACAAGCCCACCTTACACCCACTGCCAGCCCCCCGGGGCACTGTTTCCACCCACCTGGTGTGGTCTGTGCTCTGGATGTCGGCAGTGTGAGCTCCTCACACGCTCTGCCTGCTGAGCCCCACTCAGCCGTTCCCTGCCATACCCAAATGAACCAAACCTGCTGGCAGGGGGATGGAGAGAACTTTGTAGAGTGGCCCTATCCTTCCTCTGTTCCCCCCCCCATTCCCCTGCACACCCTCCACACCAGGAAGGCTGATGACAACGTGCTGAGCTCAGAATCTCCCACCCTACTTAGCCCCCTTAAGAAACTTTCCCAATCCCAGACTAGTCCTGAGAAACGTTCACAAAAAGACTTCCCAGCTGCAGAATCCTCAGTGCCAGCAATCTCTGCAGTCCCAAACCTGATGTGATCCAAGCTTGGACTGGACCTGTCAGATCTGCTCTGGAAAATTCACAGGCTAAAAATCTCACTAGAAAAGGAACAGAGCAGCTCTTTTGCTATCAGAGCAAAACAACATTAAAACATTAATGACCGTCCTTGCTTCCCTCAGGACTTACTTGGCCAACCAGGAAACAACTAACTTGGTTCCCTTTAAAAGTTATGGCCCACTCTGTGACAAAGATATTAAAATTATCTGTGTTTTTCTCTTCCTCAGATTGACTGATGATGCAAAAGGACAGACAAAGCTTGGGCTAGAGGAATTTTCAGGAGTCTTTCTAAAGTAAATTTCCTATATTTAGTGAAATTGCATGCTGCTGATACATATTATTGGCCTACAGAATGAGACCCATCCACCCAAGGAAAAGGATTAACTGAAATATTGCCATTTCTAGGAATTAAAGTTATTGGAATTCAAGCTGAAGCCCATTTCCTATACGCAATCTTAATGTGGTCCTCAGGGAGCTCTGAAATTATCATCTTCAAGTAAGTGATCTTTTCATGCAATTTTATTCTAGCACTATATCTAGGTATCTTCTCCATAACTTCTGTGTCCACAAGCTTATTTATCTCCTTGCTAAAGTTCAAAATCTAATTTCCAACACAGGTTACTTACTGTAATAAACTGTACAAGCTTTAAAGTGACAAGTTGAAAGATACAATTTTTTAGAGTTATGAATTAATAGCCATATACGTCAAAGAAAGTGCCAACTTTTTCATATTTATAGATATATTATTGAAATGATAAAAAATGAACTGGGGAAAGAGAAAAGAAGTGAGGAGAACTACATATAATGAATCAAACATACTTAACAAGACATGTACAGACACTTTAGTGTGCATCTCTTTTATTACATTACATTAATCAAATTCTGCTAAAGACATCCATCTAAGCAAAGTGTCACAGTGATATTCTATAAAAACATTCTTTTGAAAAAGAGTCTTCCCTGACAGTGGCATCAACTCCACTGTCTTAAGTGATTGTCAGGACTGCATTACTCAGAAATTAAGAGAATTTATGTAAGTGCCTCATGAGCTCCCCTGAAGAAAAAAAATTATTTAATTGGAGCAAGTGTACAAACTCTGATAAAGGCTGGTAAAACTGGGATAAGTGATTTCACTTAGGGAATCATGAATGGGGTTTTTTTTCTGCTTCTTTCTCCTTTGGTTCACAGCACCGACAGACTTTCTTAGTCAAGAAAATCCTGGAAGAAAATCTTCCCTTCTGCTAAAATGGGCAGAATATGTGCTCTTTTGCTAAATTATCCAGCAAGACCTGATCAGCTGAGAACTGGGGCTATTTTCCTTCCTCCATGTATTTATTTATTTATCCTAATGAGCCTACAGACAGCTCTCGGGAAGGCAATGGAGGTTTCTTTGCCATGCAGATGTGAGGCCCAGATGTGGCACAGCTTGGCATGGCCTGGCTCTGGGGGGCAGAGACAATTCTTGCAGGCTGGCCACTTGGGTCATGGCTGAGGTTTACACCAGGCATGATCTTCTGCCTTCCTGATAACAGGCAGATGCTGCAAACCCAAGGTAACTCAGCACTTTTACAACCTATTGTACCCGTGTGTTTCAAAGTAGGATTTATAACAGCTCTTCATTGGCTGCTTAAGAGGAAAATTATGTGGAGTTAAAATTTTGGTTTAATTCTTGCACTATTTCATCTCCTCCTTTGAAACAGCCTAACCTAGGATTTCTTAACTTTGGCCACAACTAGGAAAAATATGAATGCTAAAATTCCCATCAAATAGAGAATTTGGATGAGAAAAGGCTACTTTCAGCCCCAGTGCCAGCAAACCACAGAGAATGAGGGGTGAAGGGTATTGCATCACTTCTCCTCCATTATTTAGATGCAGTGGGATCCATAAATCCACAGAGGTGACATCCATTAGGTAGCATTAAGGTAGTGCTGCTATTCCCACTCAGCTCTGGGCTTCCCATTGTGTGTGTGTGGGGGGGGGGGTTGGTTTTACTTCCCTGCAAAGGAAGGGAAAGCTCATCATGGTAATCCCTGAATGATGTGGCATCAAGTGTCAAAATATAAGACAAGGAAACAAGGCACAGGGAATAGTTTCATCTAAATGATTCACTGACAGATCACAAAAGCAACAATTTGCTCTTCCCAATTATTCTCTAATTTCACTAATCAAACTATTAAGCCTGGATGTTATTCAAAACTCAAAGTCAACACTACAAAAAAGCCAAACATGAAATCCACCATTTGCATAACTTATTAAGTGAAATATGGAATTCATGTGACAGACAGAACATCAACTTCAAACTGTGTTTCCAGCCACAGCAAGAGCTGTTTGATCTACACGGGTTAGTTCCCTACCAGGAAAAAAATCACACACACAAAATTTGCCAAACTAGGCAAGGCAGAGCGATTCTGCAGTGAACTTTGTAAATGCAGGAGAGCTGTGAACACGTCGGATCAAAATTCTGCCACAAATTCAAACTAATATTTACCGAACATCCAGTTCACTGCTCGCTCAGCTGCTCTTATCAATGTTTTAATAAACTATAAATCCTAGCGAGCCCTGAGGCAACTTAACTGCTGTAGTGATGCTGGAGGGTGATTAGGAAAAAAAAAACTAAAGATAAGATCCATTGTTTTTTTCATGGTTGTGCACATCATTTTTCTATTTCTTATGCTTTATGTGTGATAATCTGAGCTTCCTCAGAGGTAAATTCTCATCTAATCATAAGTCCCCACACATCAACAGAACATATCCTATGTGGTCTAACAACAAAAAAAACAGAGAGCAAGAAGTGCTTCATTAACAGCATGGATTTAACCTACCGTAAGCTCATTTTTAGGCTGCAACAAAAGCCCTGGAAAAGGTGAAAATTAAAAGATGTCACCTAAAGAGCTCTCTAAAATAAGAATTAATTTTAATCTGCCTGGAAAAAAAAAAACCCTGAATGGTGCTGAGAGTTATGAAGAGGGGGGTTGTTTTAAAAATATATATAATATCAAACAAAAGGAACAAGAAGCCCTGTTTTAAAGAAACAGGGCAGACATCATGCTCTGCTGTTCAGATTTATACCTAAACCACATGAAGATGTACTGGCAGAGCCCATCCTGTGGCATTTCTGATACGTACAGTGCATGGGGATGGGGTCCTGGGTGCAGGCAGGTAAGGGCAAGAGGAGGAAGGGCACAAAGGGGTGGCAGAGGAGGTGCAGAGGGATCACCTCTCATTTTGGTAGCCCCACAGGTTCCAGAGAAGGATCTTGTGTTTGAAAGGGACGTTTAAAATCCATGTCAGTATGTTCTGCTCTGGAACTGCTCCAGGCAGCATTGGGAAGAAGGAGATATCTCCTCTCGCTATTTTTGGGTTGGAGCATCCCTGCTCCAGACGGGTTCTTTTGCTTGCCTGATTCACCACATCCAGAGCAACAAACCAGGAGGGTGAGCTGGATTAATATCAGGTGCATCATTAATAAATATTTCCCCTTTTCCCAGTGTTTCTCCCTCTGTCCCTGCCTGGGTCTGCTCTGCTCCCCAGGCAGCCCAGCCCTGGCTCTCACAAGCCAGGCTGACCTTTCTCTGCATACACAGCCCTGCCAGGATCAGCCCCAGCAACTGGAATTTGTCTCCCTCTAAGTGACAGCTGCCATTTTAATGATCCAGCAGCAAAGGTGAGTTTCATCTCAGGAGGCAGAGAGGGAATGCAAAATAAAAAAAGGGAAAAAAAATGTTTCCATGAGGACTTCCTGAAGATCAGATGGTTAGGAAGTGATTTGGGGGTGAATTCTATATTTAAAAAACATTTTTAGCCAATTTAACAGATAACTTAACTAGTTCCTACGTTGCACTGATGTATATTTATAACTCCTTTTGAATGGCTTTGTATTAAATTGGTAATTTTCAGTGGTTCTTAACAGAACCTGACTCTTCCCTGTCCTCATCTGTCCAAAGACAGCTCTCAGACAGACTATTACACTTTAAAAATAATTTCAGAGACTTTCCCCCTTGGTAATGCGATGGAGTGATTAGAAGAGCTCTCACCATTACCCCACCATTTTCCTTTAAGACACATATGAAAATTCCTTCCCTTTCTCAGCCCTGGCACGTTCAGAGTTACTGTTCCCACTCACAGCTGTCACTACCATGCAAACTTAATAAATTCCATCTATGCATGACTTACTTAGCTAACCTCCATCCACCAGAGATACACGCTTCTTACTCAGACAAGCAGGACAATAACATAGTAAAGCTTCAAAACAATAGCTCTCATGTTTCAAATATGTATAATATGGCAAGGGGCTTATCCCAGCCCTGGTCATCCTACCCTAACAGAAAGGAACTTTTCTTTTATACTATTTAACTTTTGGGATTTTTGTTTGGAGGAGTGGTTTCTTTCTTTTCTTTTCTTTTTCTTTTTCTTTTTTTTTTTTTTTAATGCGGTGGTTTTGATTTGCTTTTATTTTTTAATATAGAAGTATTTTGTAAATGATTAGGAAAGGAAATAGAAATAAAAATAAAACAAAATTAAAAGAGCTCTTTTAAAAGGAAAAGGGTAATTATAGAGGAATAATTAAATAAAAGAAGAGTTAAAATGGCCAGTGTTTCTTTCACTGAGTAGAATACACCCCAAAATACAGACAGCCAGATTCTGACCTACCCCACCTTTGAAATTTCCAGTAACAAATGAGCCCTCTGGAAGCGCTGCAAATCCAAATCCACATAACCCAGAGTAAAATCTGGCCCTGAACAATTTTATTAGCAGCAAATTTGTCATGCACATTAAACCCTCCCCACCAACAGCCTCGGGCCACATCAGCTGGGACCCTGCACCGTTCCCCTTTGCCACCTTGTCTGTCAGGAGAGCAATCAGCACTTTTTGGAAGAGCTCAGCGTTTTTCAGAATCAACACCGCAAGAGAAGTAACCTTGCCTGTGTTAAATAAATACTTCCAAATGCCAGGTGAAATGCACATCAGAGTGCATCAGGCAGCCACACAAGGTATCTGGAGGCAGAAGAACAAAGTATGCTTCACTTTGCATTAGAGCGGGTGAGCGCTGAAGCCCACGAGCAACAGAAAAATGCAGGATGAGTAATTTTACTAGGTGCTTCCCTGCAAGATTTCCTGGGGCCAAGCAGTGTCCTGGCTGCATAATTTTGATTAAATCAATAGCTGTTTATCAGTGTGCCATAAAACGACAGGAGCCAGATGCAAGAGGACTGAACCCGAGCGCAGGTAAGTGAGAAACAGCAGCAGGGCTGATGATAACTGGTAATTTCTAGGCTGATTAACTTGGGAGTGAGGATGGGCATTGGAAATGTTCACTCCAGCCTTTCATCATTCTGTTTCTCCTGCTGGATGTCCTTTAGATGATATTGAATGATGGATTTCTCAACAGGTTTAGTCTGCTAAATTCCCCATCCCTGGAAGTGCTCAAGACCAGGCTTGGAGCAGTCTGGTCCATTGGGAGGTGTCCTTGTTCTTGGCAAGAGGGTTGTAACAAGGTGGTCTTCAAGGTCCAACCCAAACCATTCTGGGATTCCATGATTCCACAGTACATTGCCTGGGTGCTGTCATACTGTGATCCAGCGCAATTTTAAAAATGTGACTCCAGACAAGCAGGATTTGAAGCATAATTCTAACTATCAGAATATATCTTTCCATTCTGTTTACTTTCTATTTTAACGTTTGGGGGCAAACTTGACAATAAAGGGGCCACAAGAAGCAATGTGTGCTTGGACCATCTTCTCCTGCCTTTGCCCTGTGCTGCTGATGGCAGTGTTGGCCCCACCTGGAATCCATGGTCCTTGGATTCCAATCCTTTGCTCCAACCAGATCCTGCAAGGTGCCCCTGCTAAAGGTGGATCAAAGGAAGCTCGAGGACATCCAGTGAGTCTACAAGAAATCTGGACTTTTTCCCAGACCAAAGCCTGCCCATGGTACCTATTCTAATCTCTCAAAGAAAAAGATTGAAGATTGCACAACAAATGGGATGCACAAACATTTCAGAAAGGTGCAATGCATAACAAACATAGTTTACAGGTGCCTTTTCTGATGGTGCACTCATACAATTAAATTCCATTATAGTCTCAACTTCCATGTGGAAAATGGATGTCATAAGAGCATGCATAAATTATTCACATCTTTAGTAAATGAAGGGCTATCAAAAAATTGTCATGGGCTATCCATATGCAGTATGGCTTGAGCCACAACTGACAACCTAACTAATATTTTTAATATCCTGGTTATTTCATAATTACAAGAACACTGATATTTTACAGTATTAGTTCAAAGTTTGAAACTAGGAAGACAAGTAAACTGGGTGAAAACTCTGAGCTGGATTCTGCATCCTTTGAGAAGCCCAAGCTGGAAGCTCACGATGTTTTTATGGACCAGTGGGTACTTTTGGGTATGCACAGAATGAAGAAATAGAGCCCCATAGTGGTTAATCCCCAAAGCTAAAAATAAAAACAAAACAAAACCCTACTGAAACCAGAGCCTTTTAAGCCGCTCTCATATTTTAAGCGAGTTATTAAAATGTTAATTATCTGACTAACATTATGCTTGAACACAAGGGGAAAAGACATTTTGAAAATTGTGCGCTTTTTTAACTGGGAGGGTAATTCACAGATTTCTTCCAAAATGACAATTTCTTTTTTATTCAGCAGCTTGAACACTAAGTCAGAGCACTCTTCAGACTGCAAATATAGCAATTATCCCAAGTAATGCTTTGACACTGTTACCACAGGCAAGTGGCCAAAGTGCATCAGCAGTCAAAATATCTAAGCAAGTTAACAAGCTCCTTTTACTCTCAGCAGAGCAGGAGAAGAAAGGGAATCCAACCCCTGAGAAATGTTAAAATAAAGGAGAAAGAAAAGCTGCTGGTGTTTGTTAAAGAAAATGGTGTCACTGTCTCGGCCTGATCAAGGTGTAACATCCGAGTCCCTGACAGATGTCCCTGGCTGTGCAGGATGGGGAGGGCTCTTCGCGGCACCGCTGCCGCCTGTCCCCGGCTAATGACTGCCGGCAGCCCACCAGGACCTGCCGTCAGCCCACACCTTGCTCCTCGCTTTGCTGCTCTTTCTCCTCTCCCTTTGCCCCATTTTTCTTTTTTTTTTTTTTTTTTCCCTCTTTTTCAGCTCCATTTGCAAAATACCCCCACATGTACCATACAAAAGACATCTCAACTCATTAAGGAAATTCCCAAAGAACTATTAACAAATCATTTTGCTTCAGCCAGAGATATCAGATTTAATTAGGTGAGCGGTGTTGATGGGGTGCAAAAACAAAAGCCATCTCCTGTCTGAAAAGGTTCAGGTCCTGTGTAGGCCCCATTCTTCCCTCCATGGCACAGACAATAATTGAGCATTTTTTTAAAGGACATAGGGATGAAAAGAGGAGTCTGTCTCGCAGACAAAAGCTTTCAACAAAGATTTGTTTTCCTTTCTCACCAGGTGACTTAAAGGGAAAAAATCTTCATCTGTAAAGAAATGGCTACAACCTACAGTGAGAACACAGTGACTGAGAATATAAAACAGTTCTAACAAGCATAATTTTTGCAAGTGATTAATCAAAATGTATTTAGCCAGTCATTTTCAATGATAATCAAAAGACCCGCTTAAAACAATAATCATTTTGCAATAATAACAGTTATGTTCATTCAAATGCAGGCAGGCTCTGCTGCCTGGAATGAAACGTCGATGTTGGCCCTGCCACAATGCCCTGAAACACTGAAGGGTTTCTCTGAGTGGGAAATCACCAGGATGGAGACTACAGGTTGCACAGATTAGGGTCCTGTACAGCACAGGAATGCAAAGCACCGGGGTGCCAAAGGTTTATTTCTCCTCTCTTGTTTTAAACCTTTGGGTTAATGCTCTTTGGAGGTCTGGCCAGTTGTCAGTTTAGGGCAATATTATCTGGGTGGTAGGATAATACTGGCACGTTACTCAGGGTGTAATGGGAATGTTTTTCCAGCAGCTTCCAGAGGCTCCAGAGATCACATATTGTTAAAGACAAGACTCATTCCATCTTTTAAAATACATCTGCAAATTAAGAGGCTTAAGAACTACTAACAATTGACATATGCCTTTGTGGTACCAGCTATTCCTCCAGAGCTTTAAGCATATTCCTCATCTCTCCTTCCCTCTTGTATTGGATATAAAAAAAAAAAAAAAAAGAAAAAGCAAATCCCACATTAGTCATTGGCATATCAGAGCTGAGACCACTCTGGGCTCTATGAATATATCTTTATAATTTAAGGCTTACAAGGAGCATGCATCAATTAACACCGTGGAGCAAGCTTTTGATACAAATCATCATTAAATAAACAGGCTGAAGCTTTTCAGAACCAGGAGCTACAAATGATAACAAAAGAAGTCAGCAGATCCAGCGGGAAAGTGCAAAAACCTCTTCCAAAACACACTCTGATGCCACTACGCAAAAAGCAGTGGCTGGCAGAGATGCCATCAGCAAAATGGGGAGCTGGGAGCGGGGGGGAGGAAGAAAAGTTTAAAATCTGCCATTTTAATTTTTAACAGTTTGAAAATGTTTAACAGAATATATTTTATGCCTGTGGGAGATAAGGACAGGAAGAGTAACAGGACACTCTTGTAGTTTTGAAAGTCACCAAAAAAAATAATTTGGAAGTATTTTCAACTTTATTTTATCTGAAGCCCTGACAGTTAATTTGGTGTGAAAAACTGCAACAGTAGAAAACAGATGTTAAGGGGCAAACATATAGTTAAGGTCAAAACAAACATAAAAAACTGCTTCCATTTCAAGGAGAAGGAAAAAAAATTTGTCCAGCAACAGGTTTTATGCTAAACCTGCTTTTTTATTGTTCTGCTTGTGATATCTGTAGACTACACAATGCAATACTGTCTGCCATAGTGCAATACCTCTCAGCACCAGTAATTTAAGACTTTCTTCTCTGTAATACACTAAACCATCATAACCTGTCTCTTCCTATTTAGTTTAACCTACAACCACCACATACTGATTTGGCTGTGTGTGGCTTTCTCTATTGCCATTTATTACTCCGCTCGACTCCTGAAATTCTGTTTGCAATTTAAGGCCACAAATTAGAAGCGTAAGTCATCTGTTTCCTATAATCCCCCTGTCAGGGCTGGAATCACATTTGGAGCTGAGCACCAAGCACGGTCCTGGGCCGGCTCTGCCGCCCCGATTGGCCACGCGGGCTGAGAGCTGTTCTGGGAATAAAGAACGGGAATGGGAACGGGAATGGGAACGGAGCGCGGGGCTGGAGGCGGCGCGGGCAGCGGGGAGGGAGCAGCGGCCGCCTGCGCAGCAGAAAGAAATAAATACTATTTAACAGCCGTAACCTTTTGGAAATATCCTAACCAAGTGCTGGGGGATTGCTATGGGGGCTTTTAAATCTACATTTTTTAAATTTATATATATATGTATATATATAAGTCATCTTATAGGGACGACTATAACTTCCTTTAGTCTGAATCTTTATCGAGTTCTGCCACCTTTGTCACACAGCACATTTTCTGTCTGTGCTGCCTTTTGCTGTCCTAATTAACTGTTTTCCCCCCGCATGGCAGGCAGTATACAGAGCTAAAATGGAGATTTTTAACGCACTGGTTCCATTTTCCTCTTTTTTTTTTTTTCCCCTGTAATTATTCTAATGAATCCATGCGTTTGTTCCTTTGATGCCAATGGAAAATGATTTTAAGTATGTAGATGAGAAATCTTAAAAGTGGATTTTTTTCTTTCCTGACAACAAAACCTTAGTTAAAATTTTAAAAATCCCCCACAATTCTTTCATGCAACATTTGGGGTTATGTCCACAATTTGAATATTATTTTCTTTCCTTTAAGATATTTTAATAGTAGTCCCTGATCATCACTGCTAGGAGCAAAGAAAGCAGTCAGTGTTTCTTAGTTCAGATTATTTTAAACTTTCTCTTTATTGCACTGGGAGTGAGACAGTGTATCCTGTTACAATCTGAAAAGACCAAGATAAAGCCTCTAAAAAGACCCCAATTCAGAGCAGCAATCAACAGGGAAAATATCTCTAGTTAATAGTCCAATGGGAGAACTGCTCTGCTTGGAGTGGGGGTGGGTGGGAATAAATAAATAAAGTTAGATTTCATTAATAAAAATTCCTCTGACTGCCTCATATTTACTAATAGATATACTTTTACATGGGCTTTGAACTTCTAAGGAGCAAATCAACTTGTTTTAAGTAGCACACTCTGCTCGTGTAGGACAGCCAAATGCTGAACTCTGCAGTGTGATTCAGGCTGAGTTGCAGCAAATATTTTTTTTCCCTTGGATTTAAGCAAAACAATAAAAACCTTATAATTTTTGTTTAAGTTAGAGGAGTCCTAAAAAAGAACATTCCACTGCTCTTTGTGCTTCTGTAACTTAAAAATTGGCTGTGCTTTTAAGTGAAATTTGGCAGGCTGTTAGTCTACAATGTGACTAGGATATTTGGACATAACAAAATTGGCCAAGATATGATATTTTAAATGGAACTACTGTTCATGCAATTTCCTAAGGTTTGTTTTTGGGTTGGCTTTCTCTTTTTTTTCTTTTTTTTTTTTTTTTTTTACTATGCATTTGGTATTACAGTTTTATACACACAAATAAATACGTATTACGAGTCCATAATCTACAAACGCAGAACTATTGTCAAGATGCATTTACAGCGTGTACTGTGATGATTCCTGAGCAAAAAGGCTCCCTCATAATAATGAATGCCCATTATTATAAATAAGCACACAGTAGAAATAACTCATGGCACACAAAAGCACACGCAAACCACTTGGTTTGTTCCAGGGCTCAGACACCAGCACTACTATTGCCGAGCTCTGCATTGGAAGAGCAACTGGAGTCCTGCCATGGAAATGAGCAGCATGCTAAGGAGCAGATGTTCCTCTTTGGAGGGGTGTGGGGGGAAGTCTTGCACCAAAATGTTGGTGGCCCCTTCTGGGTTTACGAGACAACCCAACTGCTGTGATGCTGCCCTGAAACTGTGAGGGACCTGTCTGCTGAAAATCTGGAAGCTGTAGGAGGTGAGCCTACAACAGCACTCCAGAAACATTTTGAAAGTCACATTTAACCACCATTTTAAACCTGTGTCAGGGGCCAGGAGGATTATTCTCCTTCACCAAAAACTCCACATGCTTCTTAGCTCCCAGAATGTCAAAAAATACGCTGACCATCTTGCTGGGTAGAAAGGCGGTTTGCGTGTGCCAGGTCCCACACAGACAGACACATGGTATAAAGTCAAATTGGCCATTGCTCTTATTAATTACCAATTGAACCAAACTGAGCAACTTAACCCCAGGCCTGGAAGCTGTGCCAGCTCCACTGTGAGCTCTGCACAACCTCCCCCAAAACCAATCCAAGCGAGCACGTCCGCCTCGCCTCTCGCTCCACCAACACACACAGCACAGCCCCAGACCCCACAATGGGGCTCTGCAATCAAGGAAACCTTCTCCTGCTCTACTGTGTTCACTCTCCCTGTATAAAAAATAAATAAAAGGTATGTTTGTTTGGCTTACCCCAGGGTCATGAATTTTAAAAACTGTTTGTTCTGTGAACAACGCAACCTATGTATTTCACGTAGTAGTGCAGAAACTGCGCCCCAAAATTTGTTATGCATTAAAGTACATGGCAGCGATCTCAGGCACTAGTTAGAGGCCAGAGTGGTGTAAAACCACCACATAGGAAATAAATTAAAATATTCCAAAGGACACCTGGGAAGCTGGTAGCAGCGGCAGGTGAAGGAATTGGGTTGTTTTAAGGCTCCAGCTCAGGCCATGGCACAGCAGTGAGAAGGTATAAAGAGCTCTGGAGAAGAAATCAGGATCATGCATAAAGCAGAGTGCCTTGAGAAGTCAGAGGAAATGCCCTTGGTTTTGAAGACACAGAAAATTAGGGAGCTGAGCTATGAACAGTAGTCCAGGAAAAAAAGACAACATAGAAATTACTAAATAAATATATAATTATAGAAGCAAATTATAGAATCATTTAGGTTAGGAAAGACCTCTAATTTTATCGAGTCCAACAATTCCCCCAGCACTGCCAAGGCCACCACTAACCATGTCCCCAAGTGGCACATCCACACAACTTTTAAATCCCTCCAGGGATGGGGACTTCACTGCTGCCCTGGGCAACCCGTGCCAGGGCAGGACAATGGTTTTGGTGAAGAAATTTTTCCCTAATAGTCAACCTAAACATCTCCTGTTACAGTCTGAGACTATCTCCTCTTGCCCTATTACTTGTTACCTGGGAGGAGAGACCAACATGCCACATGGCATCCAACATCCACCTCCTTTCATGAAGGGAAAAGACACGAGAAGAAAAGGAATCTGATCTGTGGCTCAATATAGATCAGCTTTCAGTATTCATAGTCTGATGCTCAGCTTATGCTTCCAAAAAACCAGACAAACCTCCAATCCTTAACATGAATTTAAACACCCCTTGGGGACCGCTATTTGGCATAAACTGGAGGGGCTGCACAAGCAGTTTTAAATTATCAGTTTTGAACTAAAAAATGTGGGTTTGAAATAAGAATGAAGTCTTGAAGCAGAGCTTAAAATCACCTGTGAACAGACGTGCTTTTGTGCTGTTCCTCGGAGCAGAGGGTAATGGGTAGGGAGGAGAGAAGGCGAGCCTTTCGTTCCTCATCGCTTCCCAGCTCCTACAGGAAACATCCCAAATCCACACAATGTTCCCCAGCACTACATCTTGCCTATGGATCTCCAAGCGATCTGACAGATGTGTAAATTCACATCGAGCCAAAAACTGCCCCGGGATAATACAGCTGTGCACACTAAAGGGAGCAAGTTATTCCAGCATGAATTTTGTGGACAAAAAAATGTCATTTTAACCCACCTTTGGCTTCAAGGTGTACATTTTCCTGAGGTCATCTGGGGCTGATTTCACACTCTTGTGGTCACACTGACCCCTTTTTTTTGCTTGTTAAAAACTCAAATACAAAGAGGATTATTTTCTTCTTTCTACTTTCCCTTTTTTTTTTTTTTTGCTAATAGAGTGTTTAACAGGCGATGCGAGGATGAGCAGATTTTCTTAAATGCCAAATGTTGATGGATACACAGATACACCAGTATCATAGGCTGAAAATGTCACTTAGCCTCAAGAATTCCTCTGTCCAACACTGTTATAACAAGGTGCTTTTAAAATTGGAACAGGATTTACACCAGTGAGGTGTGAATCAAGGATACTTTTTTTTTTTTTTTTTTACCCAGTGATAGCTCATCACTTCTTACAGAAACCTGGCATGGTTTAGGCAAAGCTGGATAGTTATTCAAACCCACAGTGATTTACAGGGGTTGCTCTCAGTGCTTTTAGAAGGAGCTATTACTGGATGTCCCAAAAGTAGCGTTGAGCATAATAGTCCAGTTTGTGATACACTGACCAAAGTAGCCAAACAATCCGGAACATATTAATTACAGACAGAAAACAGATTGTTCCTGAAGATACAGTCTAATGCTCTCTTTTCTTGGAACAGCTCTTTCTGAGTAGGTGAGGCACACAATAATTTGCTCTCCAAACCAATGGAAACATGTCATTAACAGGGGCACAGTCAGCAGTAGTCACTCCTTTACACCAACATTCACCGGACAAGTTATTAATCCCACATTAATCATTGGATAGAGTCACAATGGAGTCACATAATAGCTGAAAGATTGTAAATTTGGAGTTGTGATGTAGCAGCAAAAAGGCTTGGAAAGAAAAAAAATCAAGTGCTATATTCAATGAGTTCCAGTGGCTATTGCTTCATATCAAAAATTTTGGTTTTCCAAACCTTCTACATCAATGTTTCAAAAGAGAATGAGAAAAGAAGCATAATTTTCAGGCATTTGTGGTAGAGGGAGGGGAAAGATAAAGAGGAAATATATCCCAGTGGTAAAAGCATGAGATGATAAATCATCAGCCCCCTCCTTGCTGTGCTGCCTTTATTCCACCTGCAAATCATGTCGGGAGGAAAGGAAGATCCTAAGGACATAGAGTTTCCCTTTCTCTTTACTAGGTACTGAACATTCCTCTCTCTAATGCTTTTCTACATCAATGCTGACCTGGAGACAAGACAGACCCAATTTCCTTCTGGCTTCCCAAAGTCAGTGGATCTCCTCACTCATTTCCATATGGGAATATTGATACTGGAAGACCAATAGCTTTGCATGGCTGCTGTCCACACCAAACCATCTTCTGAGCACTCCTGGGGAACTCAGTGCCATGTGCCATGGTGTGGCATTTCACAGTGTTGTGGCATGTGCCATAATGCATCACTGAGCATGCAAGAGCACACAAAACCCCCATAAAGCCAGAATGTTTGCTACTGTCTTAAACACAAGGTTAAAATTGCATCATTGTGTATAATTCCATTTACATTGCTTCAGTCACAAAGCACAGCATTGTTCATGATGGTTTTTTGGGCTGATTCCCAAAAACATTGCTGCAGGAGCAGTGAAGGTAGTTCCCTCTAATAAGATAATAAATATTTCTGAATGACCTAAAGTGATGTTCAGATTACAGCAAGAAAACTAAATTCTAAGAGAAAAGCTACAGATGAAGCAAAAATCTCCACAGATTATCCTCAAATATTCTGAAGGTTCTCCTTTGTGTGTTGGGCATAAACAAACCAAAACTCCACTGTGGCTATTCAATGATTAACTTAAAAGGCAGAATATTCTCTGATCATATGTTTATTAATAACTTTCCCTGTTGATAACCTGCCTGTACTTAATGCACAGAAGTTTGCTCAGTGAGATTTTGTTTCTACAAAATGCTTTGCTTTTTAACATAAATTCCTGGGCAAAACTGCATTGTGGGCAAATGCTTTGTTGGAGGACAGGGAGTGGATTTCTCCTTCAATGAGGTACCTTCATGAATCAGAGCTCCTTCTTCCCAACCCCACTACTTAATCAGCCTCTGCTCCCTACACCAACACAGGGTTGTTATGTCTCAACTCTGCCTTCTCTTACCTCCTCTTCATCTCTTAAATTGGTTTAAATCCTTATGTCTGTCCACATGGCCTTTCTGGTCCCCCCCAGGCATCTATTAGCAAACCAATCCAAAACTCCCCTCATGTTCCTCACTTTTGCAAAGGTTTTTTTTTGAAGTTTCTGTGTCTGACATCAAGGTGAGCAAATTTCAATAGGGGAAATGTCATCTTGGATCGATCAACATCCTTTGGGGTTACCCAAGAGCAGCTCCCATCCTTTCCACACCTCCTGCATTTCACCCTTGGGATGTCTCTTGTCCCCTGAGCACTTCCCTGGTCTCACTCCCTTGCTGTGCTCAGCCAAACTTCTCAACCCTTGTCAGGGTCAAATTCTGTCACCTTTGGGATTTCAATCATTATTCTCTTCAGTGCCAACTCTTTTCAAAGGAAACAAATACAATGTACAAAGGAGAGGATGAAGAAGAACACCCGGCTTTTGATTTTATTGATATAGATGAATGTAAACAACTTCAAGGACCACTGCTTGGGGAAAATGTTATTTGTCTGCTCTTTTTCATACATACAATTTCAGACGTCGAGAATATTTTGAATCGGGTTGGATCTTCCAGAGCAGAGAAATAAAAAGTATAATTCTAGGTGACCTGTAAGATCTTCCACAGATGGAGAAAAATTTGCTAATGGACCTCACAACCTCAGACAACTGACTCAGATTTCTTAAATTAGACAGAGCCTGGTGTTAATGACAACACTTATTGCCTAATCCAAAAACCAAAGTATGTTTTGCCCATGCTATGCAATCCATAATAAATGTTTAAACAATCTATGTGATTTCCAAAGTCCAGGAAAACCTCTAAAATGAGTTTCATCCCTAAGCACCTCCTCAACATGGAACAAGACCTCCTGGAAATGATTAACACCAGCCCTCATTTCACTGCTCTCCTATTCTGGAGAGCCACGTGCCCCACTTGCTCCAGTGGCAGAGGGAAGCCAACCCATAGGAAATGGGTCTGTTGCAGTTTACAATGCCTTTTAGCATGGCAACAGTAAAACCTAAAATAGATTTTTAAACCAGAGTCACATTTACATATGTATTGATTCCTTTCCCTTTTGTAGTGGTGGTTAACGCAATCTGATGAGCCACATGCTGAATATTTGAACACTACGAAAATCTGCTTTTTAGGATATGTGTGTGATAACTTGGACGCCACTAATGTAATTTTAAACTTTTACAGCATGCCAAAACATCTGACAAATTTGGTACCTTATTTCAAGAGGATTTGGCATTTTTCTGTGCTGGTTTCTTCAAACATACATAGCAGATTCACTTATTTCTGAAGTGCAGCAACCTCCGGCTCAGCACGTATTAACTCTTTCACAGCACAGGACAATGTACCTTTTACTTTGCACTGGAAGTGAAAAATATTGTACCCAATTAAAATTGCATGGAAAATGAATGTAGGAAAAAATTAATTACCCAAGCTGGAATTTGTCTAGAATATAAAGGCTAACATGCAGGTTTGTTTTTTTTTTTTTAAGCATAGTCCCTATAATGGCCATATTTAATATTTTATACATGACCCTAGGTTAAATCCAAAAGATCTGCTATAGATCAATTATAAACCACTGATTTATCCTTGAAAAGGAAGAAAACAAGTAGTTTTCTAGTAGTGCTGAAGAATGGTACAAAACATCAAAGATCTTGCCCTTTTCCTGATAACACAGAAATCAGGCACTGATGGAAAAAAGCTCTCCCGATCACCAAGTAATGAAACAGTAATGAGCATGGCAGCCAGCTCCTCTGCTATCTCATTACAATGCAGGGTGTTGTGGCGTGTTTGCCAACGTTTGAGAGAAAGGGAAAATAGGCTGACAGTCTCTCCTATGAGGAGAGGCTGAGAGAACTGGGATTCTTCATCCTGAAGAAGAGAAGGCTTTGGGGGTGACCTGACTGTGGCCATCTACTGAAGGGACCTGATGAGAAAGATGGGGAGAGACTATTTACAAGAATTTGGAGTGACAGGACAAGGGGAAATGTCTTCAGACTGAAAGAGAGTAGGTTTAGGTGGGATATTTGGAAGACATTTTTTTCCGTGTGTGGGCAGTGAGGCCCTGGCACAGGTTGCCAAGAAAAGCCGTGGCTGCCCCATCCCAGGAAGTGTCCAAGGCCAGGCTGGATGGGGCTCTGAGAATTCTGGTCTAGTAGAAGGTGTCTCTACACATGGCAGGGAGTGGAATGAGATGCCCACCCAAACCATTCTGGGATTCTGTGATTCTATGTCTATATGTCTATATCACTTTGTGTGAGGAAAATGTTAATTAATGTAAGACAATTTTATTTCTTCTTGACAATATAATCCTTCAAAAATTGTGTTCTTGATTTAAATGTTCATGGATCTGCTTGGTGGCCAAGCCACAAGACCAAAGATTGACTTGCTTAATTTTTAAATTGGCAACAAATACCCCAAGAGTAAACTCTCCAAAATATATTTACTCATAAAATTCCATTGCAAGGTCCTTTTTTCTGTTCAAGAAATGAACATGTGGCAGTTTTGCTACCTATCCCCTATTCACCTGGAACTGAACATTATTTCTCAGAGGTCCACTGAACTCGGCACAGAAGGAATCATGGCACTGGCAGAGGATTTTCATATGAAAGAGTTAATGCATTTGCAACCGCCAGACACAAACACGAATCTTTGCGAGTCCTGCTGTAATGCGGCTCCCCTGATTGCCTCAAAAAGACAAATTTCTGTTACAACACGGAAGCATTATAAACTAAATTCACCAGAGTCCCGTTGTGCCTTAGCTAGAGAATATGATTCCTGTATTAAGTGCTTTTAATTTCAGTGCTGGGGAGCTGGTTTAAAACCGTCTGCTAATTTGCGGCGCTGTAACAGTCGCGCTCTCGTCTTTGCAATCAGAGGCAGAACTTCTTTAATGTGCCTCTTCTCATTCCACTTTGCTCAGAGATAAGCTTGGGCAGCTCTCCACCTGTCTTGGCAAATAAATCAGCTATGTGAGGCCTCTGACAGGTGAATTTGTCAAGCCTTAATATGCTCCTGGTAGGAGTGAAATCCTCCCATGACAGGTGATCATAGAATCCCAGAAGGTTTGGGTTGGAAGGGATCTTAAAGACCGTCTCCTTCCAAGCCTGCCTGCCGTGGGCAGGGACATTTCTCACTAGACGAGGATTCTCAGAGCCCCATCCAGCCTGGCCTTTAACACTTTCAGAGTGTGACAGCCACAGCTTCTCTGAGTGAGGTATGCCAGGGCCTCACTACCTTCACAGGGAGCAATTTTTTCCTAATATCCCATCCAAACCTGCCCTCTGCCAGTGTGAAGCCATTTCTCCTTTTTCTGTCACTCCAGGCCCTTCTAAAGAGTCCCTCTCCAGCTCCCTTGCAGCACCTTCGGTGCTTTGGAAGGTGCTCAAGGATCTCCCTAAAAACTTCTCCAGACTGAACAACCACAATGTTCAGCCTAAACCTACCTCATCTCTCCTATCTCCCAAGGTCACCGTCCTCCTGCTTCATTGCATCAGGTTCTTGAGGTGCTGAGCCTCAGGAACCCCAAACTTCAAAACTACAAACCTACTGAGGATGATCATGCAAAATGTGTTTGATGGCACCACACACCTGAGTCCTGCAGGCCGACACAGGACTGTGCACTCAGCAGCGCTCCTGCCACCACCACTCCCTGCAGCTGGAGGCTTTGCAGAGCAGAACAAACACATCCACCTTTCTCATCATCAGCTTGCAAAAATAGCCAACAGTTGTCCTAGGCCTTAAACATGACAAAAATACTTGAAAAACATCCAATTGGCGAAATACTGAAAAACTTCCTGTGGGAAACATCAAATAAACTTAAAGCGGAAGTGGTTCCCTGCTCCATGCGTCCCATCCACTAAAAAAATGTCACAACACTGTTGAAGGTTACATGATGCAATCTGGCACAAAGTGGTAAATATTGAAGACTTGGGGAAAAAAAAAAAAAGACCAAGTTCAGTACTCAGTAGTAGATATTTCACTAGAATTTATTGTGGCAGGTGGAAGTAGGGTAGATGACAATGACCTGCAAACCATAAACTTGTAGGTATACTTTTTTTCCCCTGTGAAAGTGAATTATTTTCAGGTAGTTTAACATATCTCTGATTCTAATTACTAGGCAGACCAAGATCGCTCTGAACATTTGACCTAAGTAGCTTCATTTCTTTGTTTAAGAACAGATTTACTTGAGGCTGGTACAATATGTGAAAGGAGCTCGGCTCCAGTGCTGGGAACAAAAATAGACTATTAATTAATTATTTAATTCCTTTTTTAATTACTATTGTATCAGAATCTTAAAGTGGGGCATTTCCCTGTGTCAGGAAATGGCTTTTAAAAATGCATCTCTACAATAAAAAGTAGAAAAAGAAAAGGAGGAAGAAAGAAAAAGAAATCATTCTTCCTCAAATTGAAACCAGCATAAAATATTACCCCAAAAGACCTGGGCTGATTTCTTTATAAATGAGCACAACGTTAGAACCATGGCAAAGGCAAATTGGCCTACAAGAAAACTGACAGCTTTATAGCCCCTGCCTCTGATTGAAATGTTGGGAAATCTCTTGGCAATTCTCCCAGACATCCAGGTAGAACAGTGAGTTCACTGATTATGTTAACTAAAACAATCTGCCTTTGCACAAACGCACCTCGAGCCCAGCCAAGTGTGAAGGCTTATCAACGTGCCAGACCAAGAAAAAGACCAATTTACCTGCAGAGAGCAGCTAAACGACAAGGCTCTGCAAAACAACCCGGGGACATCAGTGTGCAGGGCTTCTTTTATTGTCATTTTTTTAATATATGGCCTCAACGAAGGCAATGAGGCCTCGGTGGGACCGCGTGGGTGTAAAACAAGAGGATTCCAACCGATGTGATTAAACGCTGGTAGTAATCATTAATAATGAGAAACACCATCCTGAGGAATATGGCAGTAAAACACATAGGAGCAGGGAGGATAAACTTAATTCTGGGAGAAGAAGGCTCAACGGAGTCCTGAGTTGTTATCTTTTGAGCCGGCCATGGCGCAGAGGAAGCGCTGCCAGGACACGGGGATCCCGCTCGCGGGGCGAACAAGGAAATTGTTTATGTTTTTTAAAGGGGGAAAAAAAATGAGAGCCGTAATAAACCTAAACAATAAAGATTACAAAAAAGAAACAATGCTGTTAAGTGGCAATCTTTTGAGGTGAATGCATAGCTGAATGTTATTTTAAACAGCACATAACCCAGGGAATTATGATGTTGTTTACACAGGCCTGTCTCTTGGAATCTGTATATGTTTAGAGTTTGGTTTGTTATATGTCTTGGTTAAGCTCTCCAATATGTCTGTCTTCTGAAAAAGAGCCCTATGCTGCGCTAAAACTTAGCTCCAGCAAGTTAAAAATATGGAGAAAGTACCTTAAGTAATGTCCCTTTCCCCAGAGATGCCCTTGGTAGTAGTCAGTAATGCAATCAGATATCCAGGGTTATTTCGATTGCCTGCCAAAACATCATTCATGTCTATTAAAGCATCCTGAAAAACACCATTACATCAATTCCAGCAACGGCATAATTATTCTTCTTTCTGGAATGTCTTCTGATGTGAGTCACCCTGCCGGCGTGGGATTTCTCTGGAAAGAGGCTGTAGGAATGTCCCAGAGGCTGCGGGGTAGGGTGGGGGCCGGCAGCGAGATGCTCTCATCCCAAAATTTGGTGGATGCCCAGGATGGTGGCTGGATGCACCACGCAGTGACACCCCACCAGTGACTTAGACACAACCCCTTTTCCCAAAGTCATGGAGCCCCAACAGGTTTCTTCTGCACTGATACACTGAATTTTGAAAAAGCACTTTTTTGCAACTGCAGACCAAAGCAAAGCACTGACAAGGATATTTTTGCTGAATAACTTGGGCTTCTCCTTAAAAATGCAGGCAGGAAGTTTCTAGGAAGCACCAGGCATAGTTACAGTAGTTTATGCATTAATGAGCATTTCTCTGCTCTTTCCAGCTGCAGTTATCCTAGAACTTCCACAGGGGCAATGCAAACCACACCTCCTCAATCCAGTGTAACATGACTGCCACTGGGACTGTAGTTAGAGAGTCCTTGGGAACAGGAGGATTATTACAGTTCTATGTTTCAAGAATTAACAAAAAATCTATAGAAAATCCACGTGAGAAGTTCTGGGTTTGATTACACCATTGTAAATCCCAATTTCTTGGAGGCCAATGGATCGTCTAGCTCATCACTCAGAGGAGAGTTTGTCCCTCTGCCTTTCCCTTTGATCTTCCTAACCGAAAAGTTTGACCTGATGAGATTCTGCTTCATTGCAGGGATAGCACTGGTAGAATAATGCAGCATTAAATTAGCATTTTGAAAGAATAAAAAGCATGTGATATTATCACTAAATAGAAATTAGAGCAAAAGCCATCCCTAAAAGAACTTCTTATAGACATTTTTTACCAGGAATGCAGAAATGGACAAGTGCCATTGCTAAAAAAACCAAAGCAAGTACTTTTTTCTTTTTTTTCTTTGTATGAGCATCCAAAATGCTCCTATCCAGCTCATGAAGCTGTGGCAATGCTAACAGACTTGTGATGAAGACCTGGCCTTATTGAAATCAGTCAAATACCCAGAAAATTCAAAATATGTGTCTTTTAAGCTACATGCTGCTTGCTAAATATCAGAGCATCCACACACACAAAAAAAAAAAAAAAAAAAAAAAAAAAAAAAGCATTTAATCAGCTATCAGATAAATTCTAGAGTCACAATCCAAATGAGAGCATGGGAAATGCTCATAAAAAAGATCCTTTTAACATGAAGGGGAAAAAATAATGATAATTGAAATACTGAATAGTAATTCTCATTGCTCTTCTAGGCATGAGGACAAATGTGAAATTCCTCTTCATCTGCTGGGGGGGTGCCCGCTTGATGCTGGTTATTAGAAAAATAAAACCTCTAAAATTTCTCTCCTTCCTTTGGACAATGCCCTCAGGCACAGGGTGGGATTATTGGGTGTGTCCTGTGCAGGGCCAGAACAAAACCCTGTCCCACCAAACTTCAGTCATCATCTCCCTGCAAGGAGAAGGGACACGAACAGGCCATCAGCAGGTCCAGGCTTAGACTATTTGTTACAGAAGAAAAAGCCATAAGAGAAGTGAATGTGAATAAATCCATTTTATCAATCAAAAAAAATGGAGGCAGAGAAGCATGAAAAATTCTCTTACTTTTCAGCAGGATATTTTCCTGCATTTGGCATTTATCACAGTTTAATCTATTTTATGTTTTCCTGATTGTTTATTGTAAAATGGGATAGATACTTTGAACAAAGCTAGGGCAGGACATGAGTCAATATCCAGCAGCAACAAATATTTAGAGGCAACAGATTTGTAATAATTAGATGGAGACAAGAGATGATGAATTGGTAAATCTGAAAGTCTTTACGAACTCTGAAAATCTCAGATGATCGTTTAATCCATCAACCATCTTCTTAAGAAATACAATCACAGAAACTCCTGCCAAAAAAAATCCTTACTGTAATCCTACCTTTATCTCATCCACAAATATACATTTTCTATATAAAGACACGATCCCTCTTAAAAGGTCAGCGTTTGTAGTTGTCCACCAAACACCCCAATATGCCCACACAGCCGTGCAAGGTCTCAGCTGTGTCCCTTCTATAACCCACAGCCACTTCTATGGCACACAGGGGGAAATCTCCCATTTCTACATGGCACACATATGTTTCTCCACGTACCAACTTCCACTTCTGTTTCTCACAGGTTACACACGGCTTAGATCCCCTTTTAGCCCAACGTGTACTGAACTTACTAAAGATGAAGTGATCTTAAAGGTGAAGTG
Organism: Vidua chalybeata; assembly: GCF_026979565.1. NCBI lineage: Eukaryota > Metazoa > Chordata > Aves > Passeriformes > Viduidae > Vidua > Vidua chalybeata. Next base: position 35,716,631 of record NC_071536.1, on the reverse strand, counting down.
GCATTTCCTCATAGCTCTGCCTCACACATGGGACAGCTTAATGGCTTCACAATTAATATATGCATAAGTACAACCTGCATTAGTGGTGGTAAAAGGCAAGTTGGCTCCTTGATTACACATCATTAAATAATACCAAGGTTCACGTGTTCGGTGCAAGCATGTGATGTACCTGTTCAAAGGTGGAATATTGTGTGAGTCTGCACATATTCCCATCCCCACGTGTGGTTAAGCTTGCTCTGACATGATTCTCTCTCATTTTTTTTTTCAGCCTATGGAAACCACCTGGTATCATGTTTCCTGGTGACAAGCAGCAATTTTAAAACGATGCTGCACCAAATCACACTAAGAATAAGAGAAAGCCTGGCCCAGGAGCTATTTACTTCTGAAAATAAAAACAACATCAACAAAAAAAAGGAGGATATTTTAGCTGAACAAATTACAAAGAACTGCTGCACAATGCCAAAGAGGCCCCAGAAAGGGAAAAGCTGAGGAGCTCTTTATAGAAATCAAGGATAAATATCCTTTCTTACATTAGAGGAATGAAAACAGGTTTAAAAATCCTGAGGAGGGTTGGGGAGCTGAAGTTGGTTTCTTTAAGCAGAGCCTTCACATAAATTCTAACTCTGCAGTTAAATGGAAATGCTTAAGCCTATAAAACTAGAAGGAGATGAGGAATGGGGGGAACGCACATCCATGAAACCAGCAGATACAGAACCATTTTATACAGTTCAGTAGGCAGGCTAACATGAACTTAACAGTGACAATTGTTTTAAATTGATTCAAATAACAAATACACATTTCAGAGATTATGAAGTTTTGCACTGCATTTTTCTTTTTATCTTTCAAAGAAAACAATGCTAATAGTTTCCTTTTTCCTACGCTCAATGACTATTTACTACTTTCTTGATGTGGACTTTCAAAATACAAAGAAGGTTTGGCAAGTATTCAAAGTCTTTCTTCAAAGTCGGCTCTTAAGTACTTTTTACAAAAACATGAAGAATACTTCTTACTACGGAGAATTGATAATGTACTGCTTTCGTTATTTGTATATGAAATACTGTCAGATAAATGCACATGAATTCATTTGTTTGGACCTTCTGTGTTAACCTTCTGTATGAAATTGATTTCGATTGATCACAAGAGTCAGGAACGTAACAATTGCTTTCAACCAAAAGCTGCTTCAGACATTATAGACCCAAGTTTCAAAGGAAAAAAAGTTACTATACTTGCAAGTTAAGAGTCAAACTTGGCAGTTCTTCCAGAGTGGTCAGAAAAAGAAAAATAAAAACAAACATCCTTCCAAGATTTTTTTTTTCTTCAATTGCCATACAAAATAATGGTACAAGTATGTCACAACCCTTTCTGAAAGTTATTCATGAAGACATAAGGAAAGTGTCCCAAATACTTCGTTTCCAGAGAGTTAACATTTGTAGAGCATTTTGAGAATTTAAGGAACTTTAGAAAGTTGTCAGCTCTTTGCTGCTGCACAGGGCTAAACTTAAAAACAGACACAAATCAAAGCAGCCCTCTCAAAGTGACAAACCCGAGCAGTCAGACCATTTGTAGCCAAGCACATGGGTCTGTTTGTTAGAGGTGAACTGAACCAGGGGCCAAATCCAGAGGTGATTTGTAAGGTGGTGCAAATTAAATTGTGTAAGTAGGAGTAAGTAGATGTGAGTGAGTGCGAGCGCCTGGGCTGGTGGTGCTCACACGCCAAGGGGCCTGGGGAAGGTACCAGGAGGGAGAGAAGCAATCCTTAAGGCTAAGGGGATTTCTCCTTCCGGACATGTGTTAGCTAGAGTGGTAGCACTACTTGTGCACTCCTTGCCACCATCCTGCAGAAGAGGCTGCAGGGAACATCCCCCAGCCCTGCTCAGAAATACCCTCTGGGTTAGTTCAGAGGTGCCCTGTCAGCAGTGCTGGAGCTCAGGTGCTGGTGGAAGTGGGCAACGAGCATCTCCACCACCTCTTCCTTCCCGCCGAGCCCTGCAGCAGTGGTGACGAGCAGGACCATTTTCAGCTGTCACAATGGCTTTCCAGAGGAGTGTGTCTCTGCTTTTACCCCAGTTGTGGGTCTTTCTCTTATTATCTCCAGAAATTACACTCTGGCCTTCATTTCCCTCCCTATCCCTAATGCCCCTGTTTCTCCAATTTCCTGTCTCCGCTGCTGACACCTCTTTGTTCATCTCCCATCTTTTCTCTGTCTTGTCTATTTAGACCGTAAATTGTTTGATAAAGGGACGATGACTTAATAGGTGTTTGCACTACATCTGGCACCATTTGGTCTTAATCTCAGCTGGGACATGAAGTCTCTACTATTAAGCGAATAATTAATAATGATTAGGTCCTAAAGCAGCAACATGAAACTCCACTAATCTTGCCCACTACATACTATCCCTCTTCTATTTCTTCTAATGCCTGCTGGCTTCTGCAGGGGTTGTTCCTGAGCCATGGCAGCCGAGGGCAGCAGGCATTGCTGCTCAGTAGCCCACTGGATATTTTGGAAAAAGGAAATTATGTTAAATGTGAGTGCAAGGTCTCAGAAAAACTTATAATGTGTTCTTATGACAGGGCTGTGCTATGCATAATATAAACAGCTGTATGTAAGGAAGATCGCTGCTCTGTTTCAGGAAGTAATAGCTAAAGAAGCATTTATTTCTGACAATTAATGGACATAAAAGCCTATATGCTATCTAAAGAGGGGAAGATTAAAGGAGGGAAGTAGCTTATACTATTGGATCGGCCGCACCAAAACAAATAACCTCACAACTTCACTGCTCTTTTGTACAGAGCCTTCCGTAAAGTCTGGATAATAAAATGCTTTACAGCGAGCAAAGAGGGAGGGAGGAAGCAGAAAGCAGAACAGATATGTTTTGAGCCGAGATTGGATCCGAAGCAGCGAAGCTGTGCCAAGCAGCAGGAGCTTCAGAGGAGAAGCTCTCACCCCAGCGGCGGCAGGAGCCCGGGACAAGCCAGGCAGCAGGCTGGGCTCAGCCTCGGCAGTGTCAAAAAAAAAAAAAAAAAAAAAAAAGCGCTGAGGAGAGGGGGAATAAAATGACAAGGAGCCAAATTCTTCTCCTGATTCCACCAACGCAACCCCACTGACATCAATGGGTGTAACTGAGAACAGAGCCAGCCCAAGGCAGCCCGACAGACGCGCAGGGAGAGTTTGAAAACAAACAGGATGCTCCTGATGGGTGAAGGAAGATGGATGGGGAGCTGGCGGGGGAGCTGCTCCATGGGACATCCCATCCCGGACCCACACGGCAGCACCTCGCTTCCCATACGGGAAGGGCTTGCTGGGAGGCCCCGGGATGTCCCCAGGATGTCCCCAGGGCCAGGGCTCATGGCTTGGGGTGAGGGCTGAGCAGGTTACAGCTCCTGCTCCCCACAGACTGGTGTGTCAGAGCCTGGGAGGCAGCGGGTCAGATGCTGGACAGAGGGCTGCTCCCTAAAACTTCCCTGATTTTGCAGGAAAAGCCACATTTCTCATCACCCCGCTTTGTAGTGCAGGGGGGGAAAAAACATCTTAGGGAGCCCATTGCCAGAGATGTTAATCTGCCACGTGACAAGACCCCCCGTGATTATTTCTGGATGCTGTTGTAGCACGTAAAAAGACCAGATTCAATAAAGGAACTGATTTCCAGCCTCCCCAGCACAGAGATCCATGCAAGACCTAAAATAAAACCTGATTTCCCCAGGCTTGTGCTGTCTTGTGCTGAGCTGGGTAACATGCAAAGAAGACAGGTTTTTATAGAATCTCACCCTAGATTACTTTCAAAAGTAGTTTTTTCACAACATATTTGTTTGGAAGATTTTGCTGTCTCTTCCTCTTTTTCTATTTTCAGACAGCTTTGTTTAGTGGGAAATAGAAACAAAAATGCAGCTCTTTTTACAATTACTCAATATTTCAAAATTAATCCAGTAAAATAAAAAATTATTTTCAGAGCTCATGAGACACACATGCACACACACACACACATATAATCCTTAGCTTTCTAATCCTTCCAAGGGAAAAATGTCCAAATAGTCATTTTGAAAAGTTGCTAGGAGTACACAGACAGCTGTTCCTCATACATACTGCAAATGTTTCTTTTAAATTCCTACGGACGCAAGAGTTTGATACCAAGCCAGTACCTCTAGAAATGGAGAAAACTAAACACACCCCATACTGATGCTTTTACTGTCCCAACAAACTTTCTCCCACAACTAAAATGTTAAAACTTTTACCCCACATCCCACATTGGGAGATTAGTCCAATAACTAATGCTCTGTCCAAGTAAAATACATTTTGTCATTGCTTGAAAATGTTACCTTTCACAGAAGTATAGTATTTCTGACCAGCAGGGAACATATGTCAACATTATCTATTATTACACAATGTCAGGACCAGAAAGGGAAGGTGGGTGGTGGATGTTAATAACAACTTAAGCGATTTTCTAAAAGAGGCATTTGAGAAGTACAAAGCCAGAAGTTTTGAATGTTTTGTCTGATTGTAGCTGTGTCAGCAACCTGCCCCCACCACCAGCACAAACCTAACTCTGCCTGTGACCCAGTGCCTAGTTCTCTTTTCAATTTGAGCCAACACATTGCTAAACTGGAAAGTTTGAAAAATACCTTCGAAAACTTCTCCACCAAAAGGAAAGAGGAAAAAAAAAAAAAAAGAAAAAGAAACTTATGATCAGCCCTGGTGGAAGTGTTAAGGCTGCGATTTTAAGACCGAGATTTTTCACTTTGATTTTCTTTAGCACTGTGTTAAACTGCTTTTCGTGTGCTGCTACCCATGACTATATTTGTTTGCAGAGTGTCTTCATATTCAACTTTTTTTTCTTGGTGGAAAGGCACAATCCCATGAAGCAGAGTAACACAGAAACCATCTCCTCATTCTAGCCAAGGATTTGGAGAACGGGGGGGATCACCCCACATCCTGCCATAGATTCCTCATGGCCCTGAGCCATGTCGCTTTGCCCCCCTTGTGCCTCAATGCCCAGGGTGCAGCCTCTCCAAGGTATTGTGGGGTACCTGTGCCAGAGACCAGGACACAACTACAGCAAAAAGACCTTCCAAATACCTGAGATGAACAGGCAGCTGCAATAAGCACTTACCCTATGTGTGTGAGAAATTTCCCTTCCACAGCCAAACATGAGCTGCTCGTTTGGGTCCCAGGAGATGCTCAGAGGCAGCGTCAGGATGTTGACTGATCATGGAATCACAAAATCTCAGCATGGTTTGGACTGGAAGAGACCTTAAAGACCATATTATTCCACCCCCTGCCATGGGGCAAGGACACCTTCCACTAGACCAGGTTGCTTCAAGCCCTGTCCAACCTGGCCTTGCAGATGGACCCTTTGGATGCTGCACAGAACAGCTTTAACATCCCTTTGCACCACCCAGGTTTCAAAGCTGTTTGAGTAGTTTTAAGATGACCAGACAACCATTTTTGGCATGGGCTTGCTTATAAAACCCTCTCTGGTAGGAAACTTTGGGAAACTCTTATTTCCCAGCTGCAGAACGCCTGCAAGCAGAAATGGAACAAGCAAGCTCTGGCACAAAGGGAGATGAGCGGCGATGCCGTTATTCAGCCACGTTTGCAGTAGTAATTCTGTTACTGGAAATGTTGAAATTAACGTCTTCAGCATCTCTCTTCCACTGTCTAGTGCTAAATCAGAGCAAAATGCTGGAGGAGGGAGATCTGTAGTGCTTACCTGTGTGGAAGCCCATCCAGAACTGTTCCCTTGCCGCTGACAGCACCACAGGGTGGTGAACACAAGAGACCCCATGGTGAACACAAGAGATCTAAAGAAAATGGCATTTTCCTCAAAATAATTGCCATGTGTGAGGCAAGTTTGGTGCAGGTATTTCTTAAGCAGCACTTTTTCACGGAGAAGGATGTGTTGGTCCTAAAGAAACCACTCCATGAAGATCAGCCAGCCCCTCAGCGTCATTCTGATATTTGGGTAGAGTTGCCATTAAACCCTGTTTTAAGCATAACCATGTCAAATAATGGGCCTCACGTTCAATTTTCCAAGGTGGATTTGGGCGCTGAGAAAGGAAAATTGCTTCCCCCACCACAAACACGGTAAGGTCAAAGCTGCTGGGCTCATATTTCCTCACCTTTTTGTTTTGTTTGTTCCATTTTGTTTTCATATCTGTTTCAAAAATCTATGTAATTTCTATGCAGTGTGTTCTTTCCCCAAAAGCAAATCCTTCAGGGTATTTATTCCCCTCAAAATACAAATTATTCTGTTCCCCAGTAATTATCTGTTTTGCATACAGTTACACAGCTGAATCAAAAGCAGCAAGATATGAATAAATATATAAATAATGGACACACCGAGGTGTAGTTTCTCATGTTTAACATAACACAGGGGAATACATTTTTATAGCAAGCCAGTAAATGTTGCAAACTGATGTTTTCAATTCCAGTGACTTAGAATTAACTTCTAACTGTGAGAGCTAAACTAGCTGCAGTCTTTTATAATCTCATGCTTTAAAGTTATAATGGTCTTTTTTCATCTGCTGTGAAAGAAGAAATTACATTTTACTAGGAGATGGTAAAGGTAAACCACGGGAAAAAAAGTGCACTTCAAACTGCTTAAATATAATTATTTTTGTTCCATGTGATTTCACTCAGTGATAAAAAGGAGAGCTGGGTTAGCCTGTTGGAGTGGGAATGTTTGGCAATGCTTAAGGCATTTACATGAAAAAAAAAAAAGGAGAAATATAGCAAAAAGTGCAGAAAAATTGGAAGAAAACCACCTCTTTTTCCCCCCCATAAGCAGCAGTTCAAACACCTATCAAAAGCAAAACATAGCCCTGTGCCTTTTTTTATGAGGCTGAAACCAGTACCTTTGGAAGAATTTTCATCCAAAAAAACCCTGAATCCTCTTTGGAAGTGCACGTTCCTCTAAGCCACAGCAAGAGGTTGTGCTTGCCTTGGGTAGGTTCAAACCAGACCAAAGCTGCCCCCAAGATATTTTTAATGAGCATTTTCTTGTATCACTGACCTACAGCACTTTTGTGACCCCTGCCACCCCACCTGGCTGCTCTGCAGGCCTGGAGGCACCTCCAGGCCCCAGGGCCACCAACACTTGCCCCACATGTGGCTCCTGAGAGTCAAACCCTGCTGAACCCGGGCTGCAAAATTCAAATGCAGCCCGAGCAGGAGCTCGCTGGCCTGACTCCGCTTCTTCGGGAATGAGGTTGGAGCTCTGAACTCAGATCTGAACCTGGATCTTGGGTTTAGATCCAAGAGTTTGGGTTGGGCCCCATCTCTAGTAAAGAAAAGCATAAAAAGAGATGAAAAGATAATTGTAGAAACTTAAAAGCCAGCACTGCATTCTTTTAAAATTACAAATTAAGCTATAAGCGATTCCAAGCTATGCTGTTTTTATTAAAAATGACTTAATAATCTAATCTTCCTTTCTTTTCTTTTGGAATTTATCCTATATCCCAGTAATCGCACATAGAAATTACACAACACCACGCTGGATGCTCCTGACAATATAAACACAATTGTTTATCCAGAAGCATTATAGGTTCATGCAAAAATACAGCATTTAAAGCTTGTGGTCAGATCAAGAAACCACAAGTATAATTGTTTGTTTATCCAGCCAAGCATTACTCCACTGTGTAAGTTTATTGGGGGGGGGGGGGGGGGCTTGAATTTATTTATTTATTCCTAACCTGTTTTAAAAATTAAAGTTACGGGGCAAAGGCAGATGGCAAAAGGGAACATTCTGAATAAGGAAATCGCGCCTTTGTCGTAGCTCATGTTACCCTGCTTCATCCTTCCAGGGAAGCCTCGTGATAACAGGGCCTGGTGGTGGAATTTCGACATATTTTTCCCTTTAGTTCGGGGCAGCTGGTTTCTTTCCTCTCGGAGGAGAGAGACGAAGTATATTTATCACTCCAGCAGTGACTCAAAACAAACAGGAAATCTTCATCAGCAGGCTCCTGGGCAAGGCAGATACCAAGGTACTGGCAGAAAGGAAACAGAGGCTTTGGGCTGTGGGAGTCCGACACGCAGCATATTCTGCAGCAACAGCAGATAACTCAGCTGGAGAGCCACCAAATTATTTTTAAATTACAAAAAAAAAAAAAAAAAAAAAAATAAAAAGGTGATCCTGAGGTAGCTGAGAGCACTCATGGCATCCATGGGGGCGGCTGAGCTGGACACCCAGCCCGGACATGAGCTGGGAACCTGGGAGAGGGAGGAAACCTGTGTGCTGGCCGGGCTGGGAGGTTTTGCTTTGATCCCGTGGCTTAGGAAACTCACTCCTTTCGCCTCAGCAAGCCCTTCTTTAAAAGCAGAGGTTTCCGGCTGGGATGGTCGCCTTGCAGCAGGAGGGAGGCAAAAAGCTAAGAAAAACAACAGCAAAAAGCCACCAACTGTTAATAATTTTAACCTTTGATATGATTATTCGTATTTATTAATGGCGTGTTAATAATTTTAACTGTTGATACACTTATTCATGCTCATGGATAGTTTTAGAAAGGCCTCTGAAAACAAGATAATAAATGGGCCAGCAATGATGATTCCTCCTGCATTGTTTAGGGACAGTCCTGACACAGGAATTTCTCTATAGGGTTGGTTGTTTTGTACTTTTCCCTCTCTTTCCCCACCAGTGTCATGAGATGATAAACTCAAATACTTCGGTCCATCTGTCCATCTCAAGAACAAAACACAAGGACAGCACAAGACTGACCCTGGCCTGCTCCTTGGAGACATCTCTGTTAAATGGCTGCAAGGACACTTCGAGGCTGTAGGGCTCACACCTCACCAAACACACAAGGAAACAGTTACTGCAAGCAGGGAGGACTGGGAAAAGTCACTATCTGCATCTCCTGATCCTCTGCATCACCCCAGGCTCTTACAGTTTACTGTAGCCAGAGATGGGGCATGATGATCCCTGGTTCTGACCCGCTGTGGGCTTACCTCCAGAGCTGGCAGGAGATGGTGGGGCTGGCCAGGAGCACTGTTGGGTGGTTAAAAGGAGACTCCTGCACCTTAAAACATTTGCCAGCCTTCCCTTTCTCCTGGCCACCCCTGAACAGCTGCAGCATGGAGAGCCTTCCACACCAACCTGCCCTCTCCAGCCAGATGCAACCCTTGACCTGGGAGGTGCCCGGAAGGGTGAGTCCTACAGGGACATTTTCACATGTCCTGGCTGGGCTTGCTTGGAGCTTTCACAGCCAGTCCTCCAAGGCAGCAGATGCACGTCCTTATCGCCGAGCTGCACCCTGTGACACCAACCTCAAACGTCTCACCACAGAAATCCAGCCTTCTATTAATAAGGATGACTGGCTTGGCTGCAAACCGAAGGTGCAAGGGGCTGATAGAGGGAGCACCAGACACCCACATCCTTGCAAACAGTTGGAGGGGCAGCGTACTCAGATGCAAACCCTCCGAGTTTGGAAATGAGAGCATGAAATCACCATGGCCTGAGACATCCCAGACACAATAAGCATTAGCAGTGAAAGAGAGCTGGTGTAAAAGCAAGTGCTTCATCCTGGCTCATTTGCAATTTCCATGGGACTGCCCTATGGAAAGCTGGCTGAGGTCTATGTCAAAGATGACTACCAAAACTTCTGGGTCAGGACGACTCTTCCAGGGAAGCATCTGGCAGAATGTATCACCACTGTGCCGACTCACAGATGTGTCAAGGCATAAAGTCAAGTGAGGTGGGTCGTTCTGGAGAGTTTCCCCAGAGATCAGACTGCCTGTGTCATCCTAAAGAACTGTGTGGTCTAACCAGCACCTCAGCCAGCGCCAGGGAAGGGAAACCTGGTACACAGTCTGTGCATGGTGTACAGAAGTTGAGAAGGCCAAGTTCATGGAATCACAGGATCCTAGAATGGGCTGGAAGGGATCTCAAGGATTGCCTCACATTGCACTAAACCAGGTTGCTCCAAGCCCTATCCAAGTCAACAAGAAGAGAAAACACCAGGGTTGTAAATAAGAAATATGAGGTACAAGAGTGCTGGAGGCTCCCTACTGCTGGAACTCGCCTGTTTCCAGCACAAAGCAGCTCTGTTTCAAGTCTGTAAGCTTTGCTGGAGCATTATGTTGACTGCATACCTACCAGATCAGGCAAAACTCCCACGCAGCCTGAACTCCAGAGCACCAAGAGTATGGAAAGGTCACGGTGAGCGGGGCTCCCAGCCCACCCTCACCATTGCAGCTGGCACAGACCACGGCCAAGCAGCACTGCCAATGTGCCGTGCCAGTCTCTGCTGCTAGGGGAGGTGACACAGCTCAAGCCTTTCTCCTTCCTCCCAGAAGGGTCAGCTGGAAAGCAAGGCAGGGGAAAGCCCCTGAGTGGGACTGGAGCATGGGCAGTAGCATGGGGTCCAGAAAGTGGTTAGTCAGGCACTGGAGCGGCGTGCCCAGGGAAATGATGGAATCACCATCCCTGGAAGTGTTCCAAAAGTGTGTGGATGGGGATGTAGATTAGTGGTGAACACAGTGGTGCTGGGTTAATTGTGGGACTCCATGACCTTAGAGGTGTCTTCCAACCTTAATAATCCTATAACCCTCATGCCTTAGTTTGGAAATGGCCACTTGCCTTACAGATGAGTCCTTTGCCTGCTCCGTCACTCAAATGAGTGGCACAGTCCCTTTTAATTATTCACCAGCCAAAGATCCAAAAACGTGACACAACTAAAGAAAGTGTCACACAGAGGATGTGATTTGCAGTCGCAAAGAGCAAGTGGCAGAGCCAAGAGAAGAGCAGAGATCCATAACTCAGTGCTGTACCCACCTCCTCAGACCTCAGTAGGGTTCAAACAATTAGCACTGACTCTGTGCCTAAAGGTCAGCTTTGAAAGGACATGAGAAGAGCCCTTGGCTGCTCTGGCTGGCCTGTACTAGTTTGGAGTTTGCCATCTGCAAGCCAAGGAATGCTAGAGCACATCTTTCCACCACATGTCTTTCCAGCCCTTTCCTTGCCTCTGGCACAGCCTTTACAGCCAGGGCTGGGGTGAGCAGTCAGTGTTGTGACAGAAGGGGTGTGACCTTCCACACAGCAGCAGAGCAGCCCAGCGAGGCAGTGTCCCTGCTCCCAAAGCGAGGTGAAGGCTCTGTGGTCCCACTGTTTGATCTTCACCAGCTACACTGAAAATACTGCATAGCACAGGCCTTTGGAATCTGCTCTCCAAGTGATAGAGGATTATTGACTTTGGTGATGAAGTGCACTAGTCAGGGCTGGGAGACGAGAGGAATTATTTACCCTCAGTATTGTTATGTGTCATCTTGCTTGATTACAACGTTTTTTGCTTTTAAAAGTGTGTTTTCCTCTTCCTAATCTTTCAAGAACTTTGTGTTGAAACCAAAGGTCTGTGTATTTTGCTACAGCATATTGTACCACATCCAGGATCCAGATTCTGACACATTGTACCACACCAAACCTAAGGCTCCATCCTACTACAGACCCACCAACAGGCCAGAAAGATGCTTGGATGTCCCCAAAGCAAAGCAACACACACACACACATCTTCCCTAGGAGACAGTGCTCCAGCAAAGCACTCAAAGCCACAGGTGTAATTGATTTTTATCACACTTCCTTTTTAAAATCAAAAAGGCACATTTTCCAAGCTGATATTCAAATGAGATATACATAAATCCTAATTCTTAAGAGGGGTCAGAAAAACAGATTGGAGGAATCAAAAGGGGGGAATTTATGCGGATCCAGAAACACAGAGAGGCAGCAGAGAAAAGTGTTGTGCATTCAAGTGCTTAAGTCCTGCTCAACTCCATGATGACAAACAAACAAACAAACCCCGTGTCTCTTTTTCTCAGCTCAGTGATTACAGCAAACCCACAGTGCCAGCTTCAGACTGGCAAGGCAACTAGCACTGCTCACAAAAACAAATTTGATGGGGTTTTTTTTGCCTTTTTTTTGTTTTATGTTGGATTATTTAATTATAATGATCTTCCACACTCTCACCTATTTCCTTACCATCAGTTGAGACACTACTATTGTTTCAGGCTTATGAAATAGCAAAAACTGAGCAATGAAGGGAAAAAATGAGAAAAGCATACTGCAGACACAGAAGAAATGAAGTCTTTTCTTTTAAAGTCACTAATTCAAACAAGCACGCAAAAAGGAAACTCAGGGAACTCATGTTGCCACAGTAATTCTGCTCTGCCTCAGAGCTCCCATCCAGCAAAGGTGTCTCTGATGTTACCTAGGTGTCATCCAAACAAAATAGTTCCAAAACAGACACTTGACACCCCTTTTTTCTCCTAACTCAGCATTTCAGCTGGAAGTAAAAAATTGACAGTCAAAACTTCTAATAAAAAATAAATTAAAAGTGAATTATTAGGAGAAAGATTAACTCCTAGGATGCCTCAATGCTTGGATCCTAGCCTGGCTGCCCTACTCATCGGGATATCCATAATACTAATTTAGAGTTAGGGCATTAGGGAAAAAAAAGTCTCCTGTTTTTAAAACGGAAAACTGCTATTCAGTTATTTCTTGAACAAATACACTTCAAACAATGTGAAGGAAATGGCACTTCCCATTTATATGAGTTTACCAACAACAATCACGATGAAAAGGGCAACGACTATTTCAGGTTTGTGAGGGCTGTCTGTTATAACAAACTGTCCCATGCTGCAGCCAGCATGGAACTTTTAGGAGCTGAGGAATTTAAATTCACAGAAATCCCCAACACAAACCACGGTTCATTATAAATGCAGTAGGAGGTTATCGTGTCCCAGAGCATCATCCATAGAATCATGGAATGATTTGGGTTGGAAGGGACCTCAAAGATCATTCATTTCACCCTCTGCCATGGGGCACCTTCCACTGTCCCAGGCTGCTCCAAGCCCTGTCCAGCCTGGCCTTGGACACTGCCAGGGATCATGGGGCAGCCACAGCTGCTCTGGGCACCCTGTGCCAGGGCCTTCCCACTCTCACAGGGAGGAATTCCTTCCTAATAGCCAAACTAAACCTGCCCTCTGTCATTTTAAAGCCATCCCCCCTTGTCCAGTCACTGCATGTCCTTGCAAATAGCTCCTCTCCAGCCTTCATGAGGGTAATGCTGCCTCTGAGGAACGAGTCAGCCACTACTGCACATCAGCCTCCTGTGAGTCCCTGTCCCCACAGAGCTCAAATCCTCCACCACCACAGTTCACTCCTCCTCCTCCTGGACCCACAGAGGTGGGTTCTGTGCTTTTTAAATGCTACCTCAAACAACAACGACAAAAAAGTAAAAACCACTCCTTCAAAGCAACAGGTTGCTCTCTTTGGGGTAGATTTCAGAGGAGCAGGGCCTGCAGCAGAACACACAACAGGCAATGTCTGCTCTCTGCTTAACCTACTCAAATCAGGAGCAAATGTAACGATGCTAGCAGGCCATCAGCAGAGTTTGGCAGGGGTAACAACAACCATAGGGAGATAAGATAAGGCTGTAGGCTTTCAAGGTTGGGAAATAAAGTATCAGGATTACCAGAGCGGTTTATAGAGACTGTTCTCCCACCCTCTTCTAAGAAACAAAACTGATCCTTTGCACTTCACCCCGAGGGAGGAAAATAATCATTAGCTTTACATTACAAAGATACATACAATACTTGCCTCCCTAAGATCAGGCTTGCCTACCCCGAGTAGCCATGTGTGTGCACAGCTGTAGTTTTTTCCATTGTGATACAACCTACCCTTACTGTGACCCTCTCTCATTAGGTCATTTCTAAAACGCAGCTCTCTGTGAACTGGGACCATGTTCTGCTGGTTTGCACAGCTCCTATTTTTGGCACTATAAATAGAAGAAACAACTTTGCCTGGTGTATTCTCCTCTGAATTATTTTGCAGGTTAAACAAACCTTTAACTGTTTCAGATAAAGCCAAGCAGAAGGTGTTTTTTCCCAAACATCCCAAGCGAAGGAGTGCATTTCCTGCTTCCCTAATTCAACCTACGGCATCAGACATCTGTAACTCTGTTTACATTCCAGCCCTTCACAACTTAATACTGCTTGAAGCATCAATAATATAGGGCACATTTCTGACTGCTCTTTAGATATTTTTTTATCTCCATGGGACTTCCTGGTTTGGGATTTTGTAGTTTACAGTTTCTCACTAATAGTAACTAGCTGCAGCATTTGGCCTTAAGAGTTTACATATTATTTAACTAGATATAAGCAGCCTATTTTAATTACAGTAAAGAGCCCTGTAGAGGCCTTGTCTGTTTTTTCCCCCTCCAACTATATCAGTTGGCTTAATAAAGATATTACCACTCCCTATAAACCAGGCTGTGATCAAGCTCCTAGATATGCTAGTCTTTAATAACATACTTTTACCACTTTAAGAAAACAAGTCCTATCAGATCTTCAGGCACTCAGATGTCCATGGCTTTAATGAAGGCAGTGTGAGCTTTCTGTAGCTCACATTTTAGTTTCTGTATGTGCACATTGCAGCACTTCTAAGAAAATCACTCAGCCCCCCCAAACCGAGAGTCATCTGCTCCTGTCACTGTCACAGCTTAGCATTGAACTGCACTCCTAGGACAAGCTCTCCTTTCCCTAGGGGATGTAGAGCATAGGCTTCCATCTCCTCTGCAGGCAGGGCCAGCAAGAGGTCTGTTCCTACAAGGAAATTCATGGGATCATAGAATGACTTGAGTTGGAAGAGACCTTAAAGACCATCTCATTCCTAACACCTTTCCGTGGGCAGGGACACCTTCCACTATCCCAGGTTGCTCTGAGCCCTGTCCAACCTTGGACACTTCCAGGGATCCAGGGGCAGGCACAGCTCCTCTGGGCACCCTGTGCCAGGGCCTCACCACCCTCACAGGGAAGACCTTCTTCCCAGTATCCCATCTAAACCTGCTCTCTGGCAGTTTGGAGCCATTCCCCTTGTCCTGTCACTCCAGGCCCTTGTCCTAAGTCCCTCTCCAGCTCTGTTGGAGCCACTTAAGGCATTGCAAGGGCCTCTAAGGTCTCCCCAGAGCCTTCTTCAGGCTTAACAACCCCAACATTCATACCTGTGTCATACCTGTATCCCTGACATCTCTGTCATCTTCAGGTCCTATATTTCTCGTATGCTGTCACTACACATGCTCTCTGACCCTCATTTAGATAACTTTCCATGATTTATGCCACTCCTTTTGAGAGCAAAATTTATGCCCAGGGTTGGCACTACGTGCAACTAACCCTGACTCAGACTAGCCAGCATCTTGCTCCTGTTGGTGTTTCATTCAATCCTGCATTTGAAGCCAAGGTGAGATACTGAGACTTCCGTTTTCTTATTTCACAGGACTGCTTTTTCTCTGCAAGGTGTCAAATTAGTACCTGAACGTCACCTACCAAATCAGCCTTGCATATTCACAACTCTTCTAGCATTTGCAAGCAACATTACTACAAAGGAAAGCTGAGACAGCTTGATTAAGCAACTTGCCCAAGGTCATACAGGAAGTTGTAGAAGAGTTGGAAACAAAAGCCAGATCTTCTTAGCTCCTGTCCAACCCTCTCTGGAATGAAAAGGCCAAACTGCTGTGTGGAAGTATTAGCAGTCGTAGATCTCATCCTATAAATTTCATAATGAATTCACAACTTAGCAAAAAAAAAAATGTGCAGAGCTCCCATCTCTGCTTTCCCAGGAAAAAACCCCACGGTTGCAGCTGGGAAGTGTTCCCCAAGCTCTGAGTGGCACTGGCTGTGGCCACAGACCCTCTGCTTACACAGAAAGCAGAAAACAGGGAACAGCTATATCCTGCAAGGCCATTTCATGCAAACAGGTTCTGCCATCCTTTTTCCAGTTCCCATCTCTCCAAGAAAGTGAAAAAAGTACATCTACTGGAAAAGCTGCTGAAGTCACCCAAGAGCAAGCATGAAATCGTTCAGGATAGCAAAAGGAGCATCCAGAGTGCAACAAAGGCAGTATTTATGTCTACACTTCTCCCTGTCTGCGTGGCTCTTGGTGATAGCCACAGGAACAAACAATGGCCTTGGCCCCTGGGCTGCAAACGGTTCGCTGCAGAGCCCAATTAAGTCTAAACACAGGCACAGGAATCTGCTAATGCGGACAGGCCCACACAATAGGGTCTCATCCTGGCTCTGCCCTGCTCCTGCTGAGCACCACCTTGCTGGGAGGAGAGCCCCCCATCACCAGTGAGGCTCTTCCCATGGAGAGGTCCTGCTCCACCTCAAAGCCCAACACAAACGGGCACGGTTCCACTCACTTTGGGGAGGATTCTGGCTCCAGGCAGCATCAAACTCATGCCCAGCTGCATGATGAGTTGGGTGATCTCAGGCTACCACACACGTGTGTACACACACAGGCAAAGGGCAGTTTAAGAGTGATCTCCCTTCCCAAATCTCCATCAGGTTCAGGGCCCGCTGACACAAACACTTCAAACAGCCCAGGCAGCCTCAAGAGCAGTGCCAAGAGCAGATAGCGGCTTCAACATTGTCTCGGTACACAGGATGCCGGCCCTGACATCATTTAGCGGAGACAATGCTCGCCCTCTTTCTTTGGGAACCATGTAAAAAAACTTGGCCCAATATAAAACGACTTCAAAGACACATTTCTGTGCCAGCCAGGATGCATCAAAGTTGGGAAAGGAACGACCCAATTCACCTGATCCAGGGAGCTGATAGAGAAGCGCAGGGAAGCAGCTTTTATCGATGTACCTTCCCAGCACTTCCTTCCTGTCCCCAGTGCTATTTAAGCCCCTTGCCTACCTCCAGCCAGACCTGCCCATTCTCCGCTCTAAGGAGGAGAAAGGAAAAAGCAAAGGGAAGCCCTAAAAAAAGGCGTCCCTGCAAATTTCTGTGCAGTTACCGGGCAGTCATATCCTTCTGCTTTCCCCTGAAAAATCAAGTATCACCTTATCGTTTCCTCACCAAGATTAACTCCTGCTTCCTGAGGAGTATTTCTGAGGTAGAAAGCAGAGGTGGTGGAAAAAAAAAAAATAAAATAAAATAAGGAGGGGGGGGAAGCCGAAAAGCCCAATCTGTCAAGCTGCATTTTAGAAGAAAGGAAAACTGAAAAGTGAACGTATTTAACATGAGCTATTTCCTGCACTCAGGAGGGAAGAAAGCATGCTACTAACTGTGTGCATGAGGAGATCTGCACTAGTGTTATCTCTGACCTGCAGCTTAGCCCTTGTGTCTCAGCTGCCAAAAAGCTCCTATTCAACGTTATGCTGAGTTCATCAATGCTCCACGTGTCAGGATCCTAACAGGAAAAAGCAGGACAGACAGTCACTCTATTCAACTGCCTGGGGACCCCATGACAACTAAAATCCCCTTGCAGACTGTCCATATCAACCTACGGCAGGTCAGAGCGCGTAACCCCTCCAGAACTGCAAGCCTGAGCCCACACCCTTTCCCCTTGTCAACATTGTCACTTTAAAACAGCCCATCTAGCCTTATCACCAAACCTGGAGTAAGTATGACAATTAAGATGGATTGCAAAGCCTGCATGCGCTTTACAATTAACAATAACTTGGCAGCGTGTCCCACGCAACTGTTGGGTGGTATGGCAAGAACTTTATCCCTGCTTAGTACTGCATTAGCATATTTAGTAGGCTGCAAGACATAATTCCTCAGATATGAACATATTTTTGTCTTTTCAAAAAATCTGCAATTAAGCCATAACGTGCAGGCAGTGTGCAGCCGGCGGTAAACTTTGGTATTAGGGGGACTGTGCTGAAACGGCCCTTTCTGACCTTATGGCAATTATCTATTTAATAAGGAACATATTCATTTTTTTTTTAAGTGTCCTAACAGGGTCTTCTCTAGGAAGCAATAATATTACAAAAACTACAGCTGATATTCAGCCCTTCATTCCCTGTGCTCAAGAGGGTCTGGGGGCAGGTATTTCAAAGCAGGGGCATTTTCAAAGCTGGGGTTGTCTCAATTTTTAGTTTAGAAAAGGCAAACTCTTTCTTTCTGCCATGAATTTTTAAACCGTAAGGTTAATTAAATGTTTGCATAAAAGAAATAAGCCTCAATTAAGCAGCATCTTCCTCTGTGTCTTGTGTAGCTCTTTTTTTCCTGTCCAGGATTCTCACGTTTGTAGGTAAACTAACAGTCTTCTGAAGTAATTAAATGCATTTGAGGAGCAGTTATTTAGCGCAGCCTAACTTTATCGATTTCCTCCGTGCTTCACAAGACACTCTCAACCCCACTAAGCTTTTTAAGTCTGTTTACGGTGTACATTTATCTAGAAAATCTGATCAGGTGGGGGGGAGGCAAAGATCTTGCCTCGATAACCCGGACATTGTCCCCCTTGACATCTGTGTTGCTGGTGGACAGGATATCCTGCCAAATGCAAGAAGACAACTGCGTGACCCACCTTGGGCAAGAGGCACCGCGGGCTGATGCGAGCACAGCGGGAGCGGGTGCTGCCTCTCGCCGCCCGGAGCCGCATCCTCGGAACACAAAGAGCAGCCAGAGAGCCTCTGCAAAAAAAAAAAAAAAAAAAAAAAAGCCAGGGGAAGGAAAAGAAAGTAAGTAAATAAATAAATAAAGAGGTGGTTTAGGTGAGTAGAACACATTCGAACAAGGAAAGCAGATGAGGGGCAACAAATGCAATTCAGCAGACAAAGTCTTTCTTCATAAACCCAGCAGAGGAACGGATTAAACCACCTGGCAATCTTGGCAGGAAAAAAAGAAAATCTCAGGCGGTGACAAAACCAAACAGGTGGAACAGGTATAAAACTTTTGCTTCCCAATAATACCCCTCTCTTCCCTGGAATGCCTGGACAGGTGCAGAAGTTCAAGTTACAGCATGGAAGTGGCAAATAAATACACAGCATTAGTGCCTGATGTGCTCGGCGAGCAAGCGGGGATGTTAATAACTGGCAAGGTACACTAATCTCTGATTGCAACATTTGGTTTACCTTAATCTGGAGGGACAGCTGTATTAAAGAGGGAATTATACTAATCAGTTCAAGGCCCTTGCATATAAAACTTCCCATTAGGCTTAAAGTACAACAGCTTACGCTCATTCTCTAGGAGCCTTACATCTGGTTCTGAATAAGGCTGTCTCTCATTTGCAAGGTACAAACCGAAAACAAGGGAGGGGGGAGCTGACAGTTGCTGGAGGATGGTTGATAGAAGAACAAGCTACTAATTCTTTGAAATTTTTTACAGCGCAAAACTGGCTGTAAGGCATCTTAATACTAAAAAAAACAGGCATGTGTTATCAACCCTAGGCCATTTTTTCCTGTTACCGGAGGTGACCAACATAAAATAAAATTGATGATGTCAGTCAAAAACAGCTAAGCACAAAGCTTGGCTTTGTTATCTTAAGTCAGAAGGTATGATAGGCCATGCCATATGGCTGTAATCCTCCTATATCTCCCATCACCTAACAGGCAACCTTCATGTAGCATGACCTTATTTGGCTGGTCTCAGGTTAGGGCTGCCCAAAGGGGATTTTTCTGTTTCTGCTATATCCAAAGGTTTATGTTGATTTTTTTTTCCCTCTTTTTTTTTTCTTTTTTTTTTTTTTTTTTTTTTTTTTTTGAGCCCTGCAAACTATAAATCCGACTGATTACTCTGCACTCTTTTGCTTGACTGAGCCTTTACAATCAGACATCCCCGTTAACAATAAGCTCCTAATGAATCAAACATCTATGGCATTAGTTTCACCTAGCTGCCTCTTTCCCATGCACTGCAGCTCTTTGTCAGACCTGGCTTGATGAGAAAAGCTAGTGACACTTGGTGCACCTATTGATAAACAATTCAGTAATGAGGGGCATAACAAAAATTACCTAAAACAACCTGATTAAAAATGACAGGCAAAGGGTACTACAGAGCTTTGCAGTTAAGGTAACTCTCCTATATTGGGAGGGATGAAAAAAATAATTAGGTGCAACACAACTTGCTGTAAAATTGCACATTTTGGCACTTTTCTCTTCCTCCCCCCCTCCTTCTTTTTTTTGGGACGAGGAGTGTGATGGGTGTTAAAAGGAAAACGTTCCATCATAGTTTATAAGAGATTCATCTTTTTCAGAAAATTTGCAACTCAATAAGCTTTTTCTCTCTCCTTTTTGAAACAGCACATTAATGGTAAAATGCATTGCTATTTGCAATCCAACTTTCTATCCATAGCAAATTCCTATATTATAACTCAGCATTTTACTTCCTTTGTTTAAATATTGGTTTTGTTGGTTAAGAGAACATGTGGGCTGTAAACAAAGGATAAATAAGCTGTGAAAATAAAAGCAGGCTCCAAGGAATAAATAAGAACAAAATGGAAAAGACTGCACCAGGCTCCTGCGATGAACACAGGGATCTCTTTGTGAGAGGGGGAAAAAAATGTGTTAAAAGGGCACATACTGCAACTCTGAGGCAAACTTTGAAATGGAAGTGTGGAAGCATAAGAGCATTTGATTCCAAATCAGCAATGTGTGGGTTTGCATTTGCGTAGCAGCATGTTGGGAGGGTTTCAATCAGTGCACAGATGCACTTGAAAATCAAATATGGACATGGGGAATGTTTTTGGATATAGCAAATGAGGACTGATGACATGTT
Source organism: Vidua chalybeata (assembly GCF_026979565.1). Lineage (NCBI taxonomy): Eukaryota > Metazoa > Chordata > Aves > Passeriformes > Viduidae > Vidua > Vidua chalybeata. The sequence goes on along the minus strand of NC_071536.1, from coordinate 35,696,146 downwards.
TACACTTTGCACATGGATCCAGTACAAAACCATACCCTGCAAAGAAACAATAACCACCATTTGCTGCTTTCAGGGCTGGAACAAAATGGTGGCAAAAGAAGGGAATACAAGGGAGTGTCTATTCCCACCTGGAAGAGGGCTGCACCGATTCCCTGCCTCTGGGTTCATTTTGCATATCTCTCACTTGAGAAGGGGACTTTTAAACCAATATTGAAAAAAAATAAAGACATGTCAGCTTGAAAAAAAAAAACATGTGAGAGGAAAAGGGAAGAAAAGGCAAGTTTCAAACATCAGTGATGGCTTTCTATGCTGTCAAAATATTTTCTTTACAGAAGAATTAAAATTATAGTTGGAATGTTGCTGGAATGAAATAGGGAATAATAGTAAGCAAAGGCACTTTCATCATCTCCAATGGAAAACTGCCATTTTGACATTATTTCAGTATCTGTCTCTATATATCCTTAAAGGAGAAATTCCTGGCTTATAAATCCCAAGTTGGGCTGAGTTGTTAATGAAAGTTTATCAAGATGGCAAAACTTTTTTAAAAAGGAAATAGTAGTTGCAGGCAATTGCATCTGACCAGACTATAATGTATCCCTCTGGAAGGCAGCTCCAGCTCACAGTATGAAGTAATCGTTTGTGAATGTTTTCCAAACTGTGATGCATATTTTACATCTTAAAGAAAGAGACAAAAGTTAGCTATCTATGACAACAGGGAAAAACATCTGTTCTACACTTTCCCCTAATCAGACATTAAAGAAATGCACATGAACAAATACCCTGAGTTTTAAACTTTCCATGAAGAGTTCATTTCAAACTTTCAAGAGGGTATCATTGCAGATCAAATAGTCCTTCAGACATTTGACTTCTGCTACTGATTATTAATAATAATCAGCCCATTTTCCCTTACACTTTCCAGCATGAATTCAAAATGTCAAAGCTAATTTTCTCATCAGCCTCGGGCTTTTTTAAAACATCGCAAACTTGAGATTTCTGTCCTCTTCTCACATGCTTGGGATTTGCCACAGCATGGGGTTAGAGCATCCAACTTCCACAACTGTTCATGGGGTCAACATTTGTCCAGCTGAGACCCAACAGCTGGATTTTTTACAGAAGTACCTGAATCTGAGGTCTCTTGGCCCTTTTTCTGGCACTCGTCCAGCCCAAAGCCCATGGTTTTGTCTTGGTGGCTTTAGAAACTCACTGGCATTTTGAATAGAATGGACTTATCTCTGAAGTCAAGCTACAGCTTTCATGAGAAATTTGTACAAGTAAGACATTATTTAGTAAGATAAGACACTCAAATCATTGAATTTTAACACCTTCCTCTCTGCGTGTTGCTAGAGAGAGAGATTTGGTTACACTTTGCACCACACTGTCCTATCTGAAATGATTCCAAAGAGCTCCAGTGAGAAGCCATTCCCCCTTGTCCTGTCACTCCATGACCTCATCCAAAGTCCTCTCCAGCTCTCCTGTAGCCCTTTAGGTACTGGAAAGTACCTGTGACCAGTCAGTGATCCCAGGTACAATATATCTATCACATTTCTTCAGCCCTGTTCTTCAAACTTCTATTTTCTGAGCATATGCTCCTTCCCCTAAAGGATTTAGCAAAAAGGTAAAGCAAACTCCAGCAAGTGATGCTTCCTTGCATTACAAGCTCAGTGAGAGGTGCATCTAATGATGCCTTCCTCCAGATTTTGCTTCAGCCCCTCTGCCATGTTATTTTGCCCAGTGTTTGTACATCCAACAGCAAAAGGAAGAGCATGTTAAATATCCAGGAATAAAAGTTATAAGAGATTATTCTTAAATACCACCAACCTTATAAAACTATGCAAACAATATACATTTCTGAGTTGTTTGCATGATTTTCCTTTCTAGTACAGAGTAAGGCATTTCCATTTGTGTCTCAGATAAAAATGCAAAGTGTCATTTCCTGTTGATAGCCAACAAGAAATATGTTTGTGCTTTGAAAACCCTTTAATATGCCATCTTTTTTACTTGGGAAAGGAACAGACAGTCCAGTTGCTATAAATTTATCATGATTTCCAACTGATAGAAGTCAGTGGAAGGTAACACATTACCCTTCCAGCCATACATGGAGCCAGAGCCGGCACCACGGAGAGAGGGTTGAGCTGGAGGATACCAACACTACCTCCACCATCACAGGACAAAATATCACTTGGAATGATTCTATCACCTTCCCTCGTGCAGCTTTTGAACATGAGTCTATTTGATATTAGAGACAACTTAGTCAACTCACTGTAAGGGCACTCTTATATAAGAAAGCAAAAACTCATCGAATTCATAATTCAGCTTCAGCTGGTTCTGATGCTCAGTGGGCAGACATGAGCTCAGCTGTTTGTCTCAACAGAACAAACTTCATTTCCATTGACAGTAAATTTGGCCTTTACTTCACATTTTGGGAGAGAATCTTGAAAAACAACTTGCACCAGTATGATTTATTTATTTTTTTCCCCCTGTTTCTGAGAAGTTCGTTGGAATAGACTCTTATGTGACTATGCAGTAAGGCCAAGGTTGGTATTTAAAACAAATAAAAGGAGACAAAATATTCAATTCTCAGTTTTAGTTTTAAAATTATTTGTTGTACAGTGAAGCCTGAAACATACCACCAATATTAGGGCTAGGATTTTCAAGGCTATAGGTGAACCAAGATATGCACCAGCTAAATACTAAAATTCACTTAGGATGAGACACCCAAAGCAGTGAGGCTGGTCCCCAAGAGCCACCTTACTATCAGAAATGCATTCAAAGGGTATTCTTACCACCTCTAATATTTATCCAATAAAAATAAAATTTGTGGAGCTTCAGCTGCCCCATGGTTAATGGCAAAGTTATATTTATTTTTCAGCACTTGAAGATCTGGCCTGATTAAATAAAACAGCCAATTAGGAAAGACTACAAATTTATGTAAGCCATACAGTCAGTATGTTCTCCCTATCACCACAGAGACCAGATTTTTCCCATCACAGGTCTTTAGTTCAACACTTGCTCAAAATTCCAAATTTGAGAAGTGCCACAATTTTGAAAGACTTTCCTGAAAGCCAAGCATTGAGAATTTAGGTGCCTTTCCTCAGGGCAACATCTTATTTAGATCAGGAGATCATTTTCCTTCCCTGCTCTTGAGAAACATTTTGCTATTCACTCGGTGTGTCCTATTAGCAGAAAATAGAGAAAGTTCTGATGCATCATAGCACGCATCTGAAATTCTAATTAACAAGAAGTCATCTGTAGTTGTCCAACATCATATTATTAATTCACAAAGCAATAAAGGGATATATTTCAGACTGAACGAGAAAATAGGTACTGAATGGGGTCAGAGTATTTCACTACACATAATTTGTCATGATCTTTAACTGTTTCCAACCTGCAGAAGTCAAGTTGTACAATGCCTTACCGTGAATAGAATTTCTCACCTATATAGAGCAGTTACACCACTATGATTTACTCTTGTGAACTTAAAACCTGAATTATTTCTAAATCTATATAACCCAGGGGTGCATAAGGAAGTATATTTTTACTGCAAATATGTAGACTTTTGCCCTTTATGTATTTTTGAGCAAGAAAGGCTCTTCCCGAGCCACTATAATATATATAATATATTGGCATTATGATCAATACATAAATTAATTTGTTTGAAAATTATATTCAATAACAGGAATGGTAGTTTTGACAAAAAAAAAAAAAAAAAAAAAAAAAAAAAAAAAAAAAAAAGGCACATCTCAGTTAAACTCTAACCAACTTTACGTTCCAAAAGTCTCAGGAAGATTTTTTTTTATCCTACACCCTGAAAATGCAGGTTTTTCAAAATTCATGGTCAATGAGTAAAACTTGCTTCTTCCTTCTTGTTTCAAAAAATTAACTTTATGGGAAATTATGGGAAATCCAGAATGACTCATGCATTTACCCATTACTTTTCCAGCAAGACGTTTCTCAGTTACTAGAATTTTATACAATTAGTGCTCTGAGAGTGCTTTAAAGGGAAACCTGTAAAAGGAAGGTAAAAACAAATCAAAGTTAATCTTGACTGGCTGGAAAAAAATGCTTAAATCAATGTGGTGATGGTTCATCTACTCATCATTGAGCCATTACCTAGGAGATGAATATCTGCTGTAGCAGATATTTTATTTATTTTTAATACAGATTTACCACTGCCTCAGTTCTGCAGACCCATATGAAGCCAAAGTCATTCCAGACCTCCCCTGTCACACTGTTTACTCCTCATATTTTATTCATCCCTGTTTGCTCTTTGCATTGGTTACAGAGATAAACACATACAAATATTGTGATGTTCAGCAAGTTCAGTGCAACGAGAGAGGGCAAAAGCCACCATCTCCCATTTATAGTATCCTGGAGAGAGTGACAACATCATAATTCTCCTAAAGACGAAAAGCCTTTTAATATAAGATTTTCTTTAACTTAAACCTTACCTTGAAGAGTAACCCTGCAAAGTTTAGAAGTATTTTTAACATTTCTTCACCCCATGCAAATGTCAGGATAAAACATGTTTCCAGTACAATTTTAGAGGTAGAAACCTCATTGTCAGGGGTTCAACATACAAAAAGCTTAAGGACATAAGGGTTATGAGTAAAGAAAGGACAGTTTGGGAGCCCTATGGACACACAGGGCCTGATACTTATATCCGACTGGCACGAACAGAAATGCTAAATTTGTTCAAATCAGTGGTGTTTGACCAGGGATCAGAATCAGAGCTGTGATCTATATGTGTGACTTTTACTGGAAGCTGCAAAACTTCCCCAGAAAAGTAACCCCTGGGGGGTTTAGACAATGCACATCTGAGCAGCAAAGGCTACTTGGTAATTGTGACAAAGTGAAGTGTTTCATTCTGGTTCCTGAACTGGAACAGATGACTGTTTCTTCTTTTAAGGAGATGAGAGTAAAAAGGGAGCCAATCCAATCTCTGGAAGAAAAGCCTACGATGCAACCTCAAAATAAATGCACTTATTTGCATATACAAACACTATATGTACCCACTAATATCCCTTCCTTAAACCGTGAGGAATATCACATATGCTACAGCTCACACCAACCAGAATAATGAGGGAGGTGTTGGGTTTTGATATTTTTGTAAGTTCATATAACTCTACAGTCAAAGCAACTCTAGGTTCATAAGAGCTATCACACAAGAAAAAGGGACTTATCACAAACAAGTTTGTTTAATCATCGGCTGCCTTAACTTCAGTCCTCTCTCTGACCTGTATGTCTCCAGTCTGTGTTACAGTCTGTATTGCAGCCTAATCACACAGAAAGGCAAACTCTGAACAACTACTGTCACCTCCCTCTCTCTTTTCCTTTCCCAGCAGGTTAAACGTGGAAAATGCTAAAAATCTCCTGGGAGCGAGTCTAAAAATGAAGTGTAAATAGGTATGGAAAAAAAAAAAACTATGAGAAAAAGTGTTATGGAAGGTGCCTGAATGGCAAAGTGCAAAGGGTGACAAGAAGAAAATTGTGATGGCACACAAAAGGCGAGGGAACAAGAAAGATGTGATACAATAGATAGCTGGTGAGAGCCTATCCACTGCCTGGTCGCTCCTGTTCCTCCCCCTCAATACCTTCATTTTTTTTTTTTTTTTTTTTTTTTTTGTTATGATAAAGGACATTCATGATCAGTAACAATGTTATAATGATAGTAAATGTGGGATTTAAGGTATATAAAACCTTCAGCCAACATTAGAAAGCCACCAAGGGGGAGTTACCTTGCACGAGGTTCTATTTAGTGATGGCTCCACTCTTTCACTCCCTGACTGCAAATCAGCATTTTTAGTGGACAATAGGCTCAGCAGTGGCCTTATGATTGCCTCTTTTCAAATGGAAATGGCTATCCTAACTCCTCTGCCAGGTTTTTCTTACTATAGCACAAATTGCAGTTTACAAGGCTCTAAGGGGAAAAAAAAATCTTAGCTGAATATCTTTTTTTTATTCGACAAACTGACATGTAAATTACCCTTTAAGTGCTCCACTCTAGGGCTCTGATCATCTCCTAATTGTCACAGTCAATTGTAGCCAACAGTCTCTTCAATCCCAAGCGCTTTGACAACAAGCATAAGGATCAAAGCAGAATCAGCTCCCTTCAATATCCTTCTGTTTAGGATGCTACAAAAAACCTGAAAAAGAAAGGTGTAAGGGCATTAGTGGAGAAGGAACTGAGAGGAGGACGTACTATACCAGTCATTTTCTTCTTCACTAATATTATATATCCTTACATACTCTGTTATCCCACGTTCAGCATGAATACATAAACATCCCAGACAATAAATATGGTTTAAAACAACTCGCATGTATTACTACTTTAAAATAAATGCATAATGCATTTCTACTGCTTCCTGCATGCCTCCCTCCAACTTTCCCTTCGACTCGGGAATGAATGCAACACCAATTATTTTTTAAGCTTTTTTTTTTTCCCCAGTGCAGTCCTATCGTGTCTTCCAGGATGATCTGGGCTGTAAAACAGCCTACCCAGATGGAAACCCACCCCAAGTTGTATTCATGGGGCCAGTTTGACTGAGACACGAAGCAGGTTGTCAGTGCAGCCCTGCCTTTGCTTTCTGAAGTGCCTATAACCCAAGGTCAGGCATAGGCTGGAGGAAAACCCTCTCATTCAGCTGGAGTCCAACTCTGAGAACAGCCAGTTTCAGTCACATCCAAAACGACTGGGAAGAAATACAAGAATAAATTCAGCAGTTCTAAAAGCCTGCCCAGGGAAAAAAAAAAAAAAATCCTATAATTCTGAAGGAAGATTCACCTTTTATTGCATTCCAGACCGCTTTAAATCAGCGCCACGCTACATGGCAGAAATTTTTGTACTGGCTGGCTGTGTTTGATGATACGAGCTTGCTCGCTCTGCAATACGCTTTCATACCCTCAGTGCCTCGCAGACGCCTTGTTGGAGTCATGTTTCCAGGGAATGGGAGTAAGACAGAGCTATTCTGAGCCACATTTCTGCTTCAAAACTTGTTCTTCACAAACGTAGCGGTAACTCCCACAGAGGCTCGCGAGCAGCTTCTGCCACGCGGGCTGCAGGGGAGGAACCGCGCGGCTGCTGCAGGAGATGTGCTGCTGGAGTGGGAGAAAACCTGCAGGAGGCCAGGGAGGCAAGCTGGGGATGTGCCACAGGCATCTCCAAATGGATAACCAGGCTCAGCAGGGTTAGGCAACCGGAGCCTTTGGGCCTCTCCAATGATCTTGCTACCATAGAGAAAGCAAGGAAGAGACTTCACCCGTTATCCTGGAGCTCTGTCTCTTCTGCTCCTGAAAAAGATACAGGTTAAGTCCCTCGAGTAAAACAAAATGGGAATTCAGAGTTCAAAAGCTATTTGCTCCTTCATAAGAAATAAACACACTCCTTACATCTGTTTTTAAGGAATTTAACATTTCTTGAAGATGATGCACTTTATCCCTTGTCTCACATGACACTGAAGGAATGGTTGGATGAGGCAGCTGGATGAGCATCAAAACCTGCTGCCCCCATCATACTTTCCACACTCAAATTCTGTGTAGAAGATGAGCTGAGTCAGAATTACAAACCAGCAGAAAACCAGTCACTTATTTAACAGCCCACCAAGAGAAGGGTTTAAGGTAGGTCTTCCCAAGCCATCACCTACAGCACACTCCCCAAAGACCAAAAGGTTTAAGACACAAACAATAACCTTATTTTTACATAGAGAACACTCTGAGTTTGTAGGGAAGATACAGCGCAGATACAACAAGGCTTCCTACAGAGCTGCCTCTTCACCCAAATGTGAATAATACAAAGGTACAAAGACTGGTGAGAGAACGTTTTTGATAATGAATAAGAACAAGAAGTCAAAATTTCTCATGGGAAAGATATTCCAAAAAATGATGAGTGGGAAACATCAAAAGCAGTCATTTGAGTGATGTTGAAATAATATAGAAGGTTAATCTAATATATAATTTAAAATGAATACAAACCCAAAATTACAAAATTGAATTGAAACATTTGTCTTGTCAAGCTGTTTTATTTCCATAATATCAAAGGGAAATATTTTAACTCTTTCCGATCAAAAATTTTACCAAAAAAAATTCATACTCTGAAGAAGAGTTTCCAGCTTAACAGTGCAAATTCACTTTACCCAACAGCAAATTTGCAAATATTTTTCAGCCTTGTATTAAGATCAATATGTTCTCCAGCTAAGTTCTGACATGACTTTAGTTAAAACATATACAATATTTTCCTAGATAATCCAATATAAAAGGTAAGTCCCATTATTTTTTAGGAAGACTATTCCAAGACACTAGGAGACCTTCCAAATTAAACCTTCCCAACATTACCAAATTTGTGACTGTTTACCTCACTAAAATTAACTTGAAGTATAAAAATATTTTCACCTCCTCATTCACACACAAGAGGAGGCACATGCTGAGAAAAAGCTGCAAGTCACCTGGATTGTAATTGATTAACTTTTTTTTTAATTTATACCTCAGAAAAAATTCCAAATAATAGGACAGCTAACATACCCTGGGCTATTTTCTCACCTTGCTTGAAAACACCTCCAAATAGTTGTTCCATAAAACTGTTAGTTCCAAGTTCAGTCGGTGGAGTTGCTGCTGATAGACTCCAGAGAGTTGAGTAGCACAGAAATCATGGACATTTTCCTTGTTTCCAGATGGTAAATCACAATAAAGAAGGTTAAAACAATGTTATTTCCCTATCAGAACATTTTTGTGGAGATAATTGCTATAGTTTGCTAAGTACAGATTTCATTACTAGAAAGTAGTAGAGGTCCATATGACAATGACTAGAAGGAGATAATCTCAATGAGAGGGTTTTTACTTAAAACAAGGGACACGTTATAGAAATAGTTGAAAAAAACCCTTCCCTATCACAAAATATATTATTTTTTTTTCAACACATGGAACAGCAGTAGAGCTGTTTGATGCACTAAGCCATTTGCTGCACATTTCATTATACTCCAGATCTGCACTTTATTTATTACAGGTGATTAACAACTGTCTTGCATGACAGTAATGAGGGAAAAGGGCCACAACGTGGCTCATGCACCGGAGCAGCCTGCAGGAAAGTGGCTCCTCCAGCTGTCTCCCACGAATTGTGGGTGTGCCAGGAAGCACAGGGGTTCCTCTGGATGTGGTACCCCAAAAAGGGAGCACTGAATGCTGATCAGAGTTTGGCTTCTGAGAGGATTCTGGTGCCCTTTCCTACAGACTCTCGCAAAACCCCCCAGTCTGGTTGCAAAGGAGAGCAATAATAGTGCCCATTGTGCTGCTGACATTTCTCTAGGAGGGGGTGGCTCTTCACCAAGCAGTTGTGTTTCCTTATTTAGTTCTCAGCCATAAGCATGGATTTCTGCAGCCCTTTTCTTTTTTGTGTGTGCTTTTGGAAAGTAAAAGGATGGGAAGTTACATTTTGGGAGCCTTGGAGACAGTCAAAGCACGTGCACTGACGTGATATGAAAGTCCGTGGCCACAGGAACCACTTGAGGACTATTGCAAGGCTCCTGATACAGCTCTTAAATGACTGATGATTAACTCATGTGCTCTGGTCATTAAATCCTTGTTCAACTCAGCTTTTCAGGCAACAAACCGTTTCCCTCTGGGATGCCTTACAGGTATCTGTGCTGAGTTTGCTAAGAATGCACATGAGGTCATTACCTCTGCAATGGCCAGAGCCAGGTGAAGAGCCTTCAGAAGACCTCAGGAAGCCACGGGCTTACACCTCAGCTGGGATTTGGTTTAAGCAGCTCACATGCCCCTTTTTAAGTCGTTATTTCTAGCTAGGGTTGGTGACAGCAGCTCCTTCTGTGCAAAGGCTGAAGTTCAAGCCAGCAGTAACAGCACTTGTACAATTCCTTGCTCTTGGGGAGAAGAGGCATTTTTTGGGTGTCTTCATAGCTCATTAGCACAGTTTCTACTGCAGTTAGCTCTACTGCACAGCTCCCTCTCCAGCCACATCCTCCCAAGCCCAGGAAAACATTCCAAAGCTATTTTACAGAAGAGGACATAGAAACTCTTTTAACAGTGGGATCCAAGTCTATTAAAAGCCAATGAGATGTGCCGTCCAGCGAGCTCACCAAAGTCATGAAAAACTGGTGTCAGAGCCAGGGCCAGGCCACAGCAGCTCCCAGGGCCTAATCTGTGCTCTGGTATCACAGAGATCTTCCTGCTGTTAACTCCTGAGAGGTCACCTCCAGGCAGCTGAGCGCACACCAAGGATGCTCTGCTCCCTTCCAGGCTCCTGCATGACAAAACCCAGAACAAGGGCATCATTCAGGGGAGCTGCCATTGGAGCTGGGTTGTAAAGAAAGCTGTTTCAAATAACAACCAGGGAGTCAGAGAAGTTGTGTCTAATCACATGTCTGTTGAGAAGAATACTGTGCAGCATTTATCAGCCCCGACAGGAGCTTGCCTCACAAAACTGGTTTCAATATAGGAGTTTCAGTATATAGCAAAAGAGAGAGGGAATACACACACTGTTTTACACGGGGAAAATTTCTATCTGTTACTAAGCTGTAATTTTAATTGACATTAAGCAAGAAGAACCACAAGAATAGAGCAAGTGCCCATTTCTCACAGCACATCTAGCTTGTGTAGAGTTGCTCAGGGCCCATATACCACCAGTTTAGAAACATGTGTAATTGCTTATGGTCAGGGTCGAACCACTGCCAGATCACACATTAAACAGATAACCACTATTATTATGAGAGCAACTTCCTTGACCTCATATTTTGGTCTGGCTCTGAATTCCTGTCCTTTACCAGTTTGGTTTGTTGCATTTTGCCAGCCTTCTGCCTCTACATGTCATTTTCTACTCCTGTAAGTGACTGGTGCAGTGGAGAGCTCACTATAAAAATGCATATTTGAGCACATGAATAGAATAAATTCAAGAAATATGATCACAGTTGCTCCTGTAATGTTTTTATAAACACAGAGTCTCTGCTTTTTTATTATAGTTAAGGTACAGTGTGTTATTTGGCAGAGGAATCTGACTTGAAAATGTAAAAGGTTCAGGCAACCACACATTTGGAAGTAGAAATCTTTCCTTAAAACAAGGCTCTGGTGTTTAAACATAGCAAAATTTCTGGAAACTTCAGTTTCTCAAAGTCTGCCAAAGCTCCAGTCACATGTAACATATTCTTGGGGCTTACATATAATGCTTCAAGTAATAAACAACATCTTGTTTAGAGCAGGATGGAGAAAAAAGGGGAAAATATTCATTAGGAGTCAAAGCTCTACACCAATACTAAAAACAATACAAGTTTCTTGCACTGAAAGCTAAGAATGACTTTTATAATGCATTAAAAAAAATTCAAGTATTCTTCACACCTCTAAATATTGAAGTTAAAATTGTAGGTTAAGTTCTTCCAGCAATTAAATAAAGTATTCAATAAAAGAAATAAAATATACTCACTGAAGCACACTCAGGTTTTCAGCAGCAGAAAGAAAAGTTCTGATCATCCTAATTGGGTAACAGGATGAGTTACACAATGTACATAACTATAGGTCATCAGCAGCCCTTCAGTGCTCCCTGTACAATTCATTTATGGTGCATTTTTTATTCAGGAACAAGGCTGTATTAAAAAAAAAAAAAAAAAAAAAGTAAGTCACTTCCATAAGAAGGCTCATCGTGCAGAATATTCACAGTTTAAATATATGCACAGTCATCTCTACTAGTCAGACACCATTTCAGTCCTCTCATCAGAATGCACATTAACAGAATGAATTTGAGATACAGAAATAGCACACCGCAGCCAGGCCTGGAGTATGGGCCCTAATACCTACCTCACTGGGATCTAGTCAGGTTTAATTAATTAATGCTTATGAAGCACTATGAGCTCCTCAGATCATCACTTCAATTCATTAGCACCCCCATTTGTTTTGTGTCCCACTTCCCCCCTTAATTCAACAGTGAATTTCTTTTGGAAAGTGTTGCATTTATAGAGTAATGAACAGATGAAAGAGTTTGGAGTGATTCCACAGGAGTATAAAAGGGAGCAGGAATCCTTCCCCTTCCTTCCTGCTTGAGTCATTCAGCATCAGGTCTGAGAGGAGCATGAAGCTTCAGGATGTGTAATGCTCTTCCAGGAGTCACCCCTGACCAAAACCGTGTCAAAATGCACCAGAAAATGATGAATGTAAGGATTTAACATTAAAACAATTGGTTTTAGTCTGGAAAACTTCTCTGCTTGCATTTATGTTAATTAAAGATGGGAATGAGCCACAATGCTCAAAGGGGTGTGGATGCAGGCACTTGGTTCTTCCCTCATCTCTAATAATTATTAGATACATTGGATGGAAATAGTTGGAAAGAAAATCAATAAGAGAATGAATCAAGAAAATGAATGGCAATTTCAAACACTTACAAGTATAGGATTTCACTCAAGGCCAAGACAAGATAAAATTAGTAGTCTCTATTAAAACAAAACAAAATACAGTTTGATCAAACTTCCATTCAGTGGAATCTTCTTTAAGGACTTCAGATTTTGGCATCAAATAATTTGGGTTACAGAACTTAAGAGGGAAGAAAAGAAAGATTGCCTGGTGAAACTCCAAGGTTGCTATTGGCTTTCCAAAGAGAAACCAGATTAAGACAAAAAAATTACTGGTGGAAGAAAAGCTGATAAAGAAGACTAGAATTTGATAATGGAGGAATTTAATTATTCAGGTATTGATTGCTATGATAACTATGTGGAAGCTAACAAAGTTTGTTTGTAGCTGCAATGCTATTAGTCTAGTAACTGAGCCCTGTGCTTGGAGCTGGGCATGTGTGCCGTTATAAAATTAATTTTAATTATAAAATTTAGCTTTAATCACATTTCATGTCAATATAGGTTTAAAAGTTAATGATAGAGAGTTCAAACTTCACTATGATAAAGATCCTCATAGATTTAAAGGATAAATCAATGGAAAACATTCTTATCAAGAAAAGCTTGGGAGATTCACAAAGTGAATAGACTTAGGTAAAAAGAACAATTAAAACCCAAATATGCTTTTATTATTCATTTGAAGAGAAAATCAGACTAAAAACAAAAGAATTGAGACATCCAATGGTGAGGGAAAATACAATAGTGGCAATCTGAGAGTACTGAACCAGGGAAAAGCAAATATGCTTTAGTGGGGGATGTTTTGTGGTTATTCTGATTAAAAAATTCTTCCTACTGGACTTCAAAGTTAGCACCTCATCTTTCAGGATTCACAAATACAGTTTTTCATTTAGATTTTTTTTTTTTCTGACATAACAAACCAAGATCTTTGCAGTTTATAAGTGGGACTGACCTCGTGCAGTCCCATGACCAGAAGAGTGGTCTACAGCTCCATATGTTGTACATTTAAATGCTGTGATTTAATCAATATACCTGGTACTTAAAATCCAGTTCTCCTCCATCTCATATTTTTGCCATGAGAGTTTAGGGTGGTCCCAGGTGGGTCAAAAGTTTTCCTATCAGACTTCCTTTCTCATTGATCCAAGAAAAAAATTAACTCTTTTGTAAAAAAACATAATCCTCTGTCAGAGTAAAACCCAATTTTCATTAAAAAAAAATAACTTGGAAAAAAAATTAAGGTTTGAAAAATGTTTCTGTTTGGAACCATAACCACAATGGTTTTTCCTCACCATGATTTATAAGCCAGACAATAATTCAGACAAAATATCAGCAAACTTCAGCAGAGAGGATGTGGTACTCAAGCTACAGCACCTTTTAAACAGGTCCTGTTAGATTATACAAATTCCATTTGTTTTAGTCTTAAATTTTTCATTTGGTATCAGTTCAAAGGGAGGGATTGTTTCCTGTTCAAAATGTTAGCTTTCAGATATTAAAATCAATCTAAGAACGAATCTAATATTAATCAACCACTTACTGTATTTACCAGAAATTGCCAGGTTCATCATTGTAACAGAAAGATCTGCAGATGGGAACAGAAATCTGGGAGAGACAGTAAACATTCTAAAATAGTCAAATAATGGAAAAATAAAGCAGAAGAAACTGCTAGTCCAAAACAAAACATTGCATACTACATAGAATTTAGAATTAACAATTTAGAATTTAAAAATATTTTTGCAGCAGCAAATAAAAATATACTTCTTGAGCCAAAGAAATCCATAAGAAATGTGGGTAGAGACCTATAATAAATCAGAAATGTTAAGAAGCACCCCAACAGTCACTTTGATGTCTCGGCGCAGAAGTAAAGTAAGCACAGTGCATAAGGGTTAACTCCTCAGCTCACATAAATCAAGTTAACACCATTTAAGTTAGCAAAATTCATTCAAAGTCAAATTCATTTACTCCAGCCAAAGATCTGTCCCTAACTCTATCCGTTGCATTTTATACTGCATTAACAATTTTAACATATTCAGCTTTAAAGCCCAATATACTTCAATATAATCTCCATTACATGCACACACTTTTATGTACACATGCATATGCAGAGGAATATATACATATAAAATTATTTTAGCTTACAATATAAACAAATTAACATAACACAATTTGTAGCTATGAATAACAGAACACGAACGGTTTTGCTGGATTTAGTGAGGAAACACACTGAAAATCCTAATTTTAGTAGAGTCAACCAACCTGGATTTATGGGCAGGAAATCTTGCTCAAATAATTTGTTGGAATTTTTCAAAGCTATCCCTGCCAAGGTAAAAGACAAGAAAAATACTGTGGATGGTATAGAATATGCCTAGACTTTCAAAAGAGTGCTTGATAAGATCCTACACTGGAGATTACCAGCAAGGTACAGAGCCACTGCATAAATGATAACAAACTTTAATGAACTGATAAGAGTCTGCAAACAGCATTCACCGAGTGACTTAGAGATTGGCAGTCAATACAGGGTAGCGCCTCGGTCAGGTTAGGAGCTTGTCTGGTCTCTAATCTATGTAAAAGAATTAAATCAGAATATCAAAGGTAACGTATCAAACCGTGCCGGGGACATAAAAGTGACAGGGGCTGTAGCAGCAATTGTCTCACCCGGGCTATAAATGCGAGATGCAGATCAGCAGCAAATGCAGCATCAGCAGCGCCGGCATCGCCGCTGCGCCGGCCCACAGCTGGGAGAGCAAAGTAAACAGGTTTTTTCTCGTGCAGGGCCAAATGTGAAAACAAGCTCCACGTGGGCACAGGGCTGGGAAGGAATTGGTGGGGGGTGTTATGGAAGGGGCAGAGGGAGGGAAACCCAGGTGCTGCTTGGAGAGAAGGGAAGGGCTCAGGGAGCAATTGGAATTACAGCAAAAGGGAAGGGAAAGATAAGAGGATGCTTTGAGTCTTTTAATCCTTAGGAGATGGGGAGTTTAGAGGAGATTAAAATCTTTTGAAAAAAAAAAAAAATATTTAAAAAAAATTTTGAAAGCCAACATTTTTTTCTATTCTAATTTAATGGGTGTTCGAGTAAATCTTTCTATCCCAGGAATATGATTATGGTTTACTGTAAGGATGACAAAACCAGTCTTGTGTCCCTTGAACCCAAGTGCCATATGGTTTTGGAGCACTGCAGTCCCTTTCTGCCCCAAGGGTGGCAGATCTGGCTGGAAAAGCTCAGCACAACCAGCAGACAGGAGGACAGGACTAAAGCATCAGAGTTGATTTCTGAGCTGCCACAACTCAAGGCAGTGTTGGAGGAGCTCTACAGCCCTCCTGGTTCTTTTTCAAAAGCACCCAAGAGATTATAGCTCCTAAATCCTATTTATAAGAGTATCTCCTCCTTGAAAAAACACTATTTGCAATCAATTTCAGTGCTCACTGAAACTTGGAGAGCTTTTGGGGACCCTGGACCTCATTCCCAGTCCAATTTTTTATATTAGCAATTGACGAGGTCCATGAAATAGCCTGGCACAGACTCATAAATCCCAAGAACAGGGCTCCAGTCCAGTGGATAGGTCTCTCACTTGACAGAAGGGTATGTCTTCCAGTAAATTTCAATGAAAAAAGTGAAAGAATTGCTGAACAGGGCTGAATGGACCCACTCCAGCATGTAAGGGTACCTGAAGAGTTTTCAGTTTCATTTTGTCCTCTGGTATCTGCTCAGAATTTCAGCAGGTATTTCAATTAAACCAGCAGCAGCTAAGAATGGGTTCTGCTTCTGTGCCTTCACTACTTTCATCAACTTTTACATTTCTTGTTTCCTCAAACAACTTGCCCAACACTAGATGGAAATTTTGTTGCCCTTACTGCCACATCTACTTCACTCAATTTAATGGATCTTCTTTTCAACAGCAAGACTAAAATGTTTAGCCTCATGAGGATTTATCATAACTGTACCACGATTAAAATTTCAACTTATTATTACACACATTTTACCAATGATTCCTTTATTATCTTTATGGAAGGACCCTCACAAAAAACAGTCTGATGTTGTGGTAGTCACTACACTGACTTCCACTTTTTCAGACCAATATCTTTAAACAAGGGATAAAAAACCCAAGAGATTTTATGCTATGAGTGCCCAAGGGATGCCATGAGAAATGTTTTTTACGTCCCTCATTGCCTTTGTCCAAGCCCAAGGTGGAATTTTCAATTCCTTTTTGGACCACCAGTGCCCTGGTGAGGCTGGAACTTTTAGACTTTTACAGGGTTTTTTTTAACCCTGTGGAACCTGAATATAAACCTGAAGCTTTCTGTGTCTCTCAGATACTGTTTCCTGATTAATTTTTTAAACCAGCTACATGTCCATGTTTTCATTTCTCTCATAACTGTTTCTTCACCTGCCTGAAACCAAGAGGTTTCTAATTTTTCTTCCGTTTCCAAGTTTCTCAAAGTTCCCTGTCCACCCAGCACTGCCATCATAGTTCCTGAATAAAACCTCAGTGTTTCTCAACAGGGTGCAGAATTTCTTCCCCTAAACAACCTCTGCTAGCAGTGTCTCTTTTCTCAGGGGAAAATCTCCAAATAAATAAATAAATAAAACTTTCTATTCATCATAAAAGCAAATTGCTTCCCTAAGCAACAGGGCAGGGCTAGATATCAGAAATAATTGTTAATATATTGGCTTTCTGGGATTTTAATGCACTTAAACAATAATTTCAAGTCTTTTCTTGATCTTGCATTGCAGTGATCTACTTTGCCTGCTTTCCACTTCATGCTTTACCCGAAGTGTTTTCATTTCACCAGCCTATCAATCTTTGAAATTTGAAAATCACTCAGGTTTATCTGTGACTTGTGTTTCTTTCCCCATGGTTTGTGTTGAGAGCTTTAATGACATTCTCCTTTGAGTTGCCTCAGAGGAAAGGCCCAGGTTTTTTCACATGTCTGAGGAAGCATCTGTATGCTAATTCCCTCTCAACTTTGCAAGCAGAAAATTTAAAGGGAGATGGTTTTTAGCAAATGGAGACCAGCTAGCAGTTAGAAATCTTTGTAATGGTACCAATTTCTTGGGAGATTTTTTTTTTCCTCCCAAGAGCTTTCAAGGCTGTTTCTTGACTTTACAAGGTCATTATAAGTTAATACTTGACTCCCAAAAGTCCTGCTCCACCTTAAAAATTGTACTGAATCTGTCAAACATCAATTTTGAATCAATGCCAATTCAGTACAAATAAAGTGTGATATGGACACTCCAGCAAAGGATTGTCTGCAAATCAAAAGGGCTCTTATCACACAAGGAACATGATAGATTTATCTCCAGTAATTCCAATTCTGATCACCTTTTCCAGAGAAGAACTTTAGTTACTGAAATAGGAATAAGATACACAGTAATTTTTGTTTCCGGCTGTTAAAGATACTTTATATAAACAAAGGCTGAGCCTAATCATTTTTTAAAAAGACCTAAACATTAATATTTTCATAATTAGCTTGAGGACTGAGGTAGTGACTGTATCTGGTGAGTTTAAAAAGGGAAAAAAAAAAAAACCTAGATTATGCCAATTAAAAATGAAAGGTCTAAGAATAAACAGTGAATTCTTGCAGAGGATCCAATTCAGAGCGCAGTAGGCATTATGTCAAATAAAAGCACGGAGTGAACCAAAGTATTAATGGACAGAAGAGATAGCCAGACATGTTTACACAGGCAGACAGGGCTGGAGGATATATCGACAACGTGGGGAGGTGTGTTGTAATAAACTTGAAGGGGGACAGACTTGTTGGGCCAAGTGTCCCTTTCCTGTCCAGGAATGCCTCATGTCCTCATTACCCTTTCACCTCTGGACAGCTGCAATATTGAAATCTGGCTCCTATCATAAGGAAATTGAGTTTAATGTCCTTAATTTAGTCCCCAGTCCACATATATCCATATCACAAAACAATCATACAACTTGGCTCGACGGACAGCGGCTGCTGAGGAAAGAGGCTCATCCTGGAATGGCAGGGCTGTTGCAAGGCAGGCCCAAGGCCTCTATAAAGCATCTGTGCAATACATGCACAGTACATTCACACTTGTGAGAAGCCATCTTATTTTCACTTCTTTCTTTTCCTGGTATCTTTTGCACGCAGAGTTTTAATTACCAAAGCAGTTGTCGTGTTGCCGTATCACGGCAGCGGCCAAGCTGGACGAGAGCAAAGGTGGTGTCTTGGTTTTCTCATGTTTTCTTCAGCTCCAAGTACAGCCTCAACAACTTGATTCAGCACATCTCCCTTCTCTCTGAAGCACAGAGGAGGACTGCAGGGTTAGGTGCTGCATCCATAGATTACATAGCAGGAAAAACATGAGTGGCATATTTTGGTCCCGGGGATTGATATGCAACACTCCGAACACCAAAGTCAACTGCTAAATAATCTGGAGTCAGAAAGGGGCAGCATGGCTGTGGAGGGAAAAAAAAGAAAAAGTGAAGGGGATAAAAATTAATCATCGAAAGAGTGTTATGCTTTATGTTAGTAAATCATTTTAACTAATTAATTACATCATATCTCCAGCCAGGCTTCCGATTTGAAATCTTCAGGAATCGGTGGGCAGGGATGTAAAACGCACTCGTTCTCTTCATCTGGAAAACATCTATGTTGCTCATTTTCCAACATTATGGCTTTTTTTTCTTCTGTATTTTTCTTTCAGAATATTTTTATGCCTTTGTGATGATTTTCTTCTGATCTGTTTGCTTACCAACATAAGGGGCGTAAAATAGTGTAAAGATACTTGAAGAGTATTGGTATAAATGTCAGTGTACTGGGTGCATTTTGGGATGGAGAGAGGGGTGTAAGATGGAGGATAAGTCTGTCAGCTCGCAGCAGACACGGCTGATTTGTAAATAACAAAATTGTAGGATTTATTCCTTTTGATGCACTGCACTTTTATTAAAAGAAAATCCCCTGGAAACCTCTGTAAATGGCACGAAACGTATAATTAGACTTAGCTTTTTTCACCCTCTGCTTATTTGAATGCTCCATAACTTCAGCAGTGATTCAGTAACAACAGATTTTATAGAAACATCTGACAATGAGAACAAATATTTGCAGTATTTTCAGTCTCTGCTCTGTATTTCTCTCTGCAAGGCAGAGCTTGCCTTCCTTGTGTGTGGATCAGCTTCGCTTTCCCTGCTGCTCACACCTCCAACCAGATCCACTTTCCAACACTAAATATCAGATGTGACTTTTTATCCCTCGCTTCCTACCTCTGAATTGCCGCCCTATAAATTCCTGTCTCCAAATTCCGGGCACAGACCTCCCAAAAATGAGTGCCACCAGCAGGCAGGCTTTGGCATAGGCAAAATCATCGTTGCCAGGCACAGCTGGGAGGTGGTGGTGGCACAGGAGCTCTCCCAGGCACTCACCTGCCCCAATAGCAGATATCCAAGGCTGTGCTGTGGTTGGATTTGTTCTCTTTTCCCTGGGCTCCACCACTCCTGCCCTTTCCCTGCTTGGTAAGGAAAGAGGTTTATACACAGAGAGCCAGCCCAGCAGAGTCATTGGTGTAGATGAGCTGCAAAGATGGATTTTGCTGCCCTGAGCCTCAGCACCAGCCCCCACAGCCATCAGAGCAACCTGTGTAACAAATTAATATCACACTCTTAATATGTGCAACGAGTTGGGTCCACGCCAATGCCTTTACTTGTGGGATGTGGCTCAGTCAAATTATGGGACATGGAGCTGCAATTCCTAACTCCTGAAGCCAAGGAGATCGATGCTCACAGCAACCAACCCAGGCTGCCAGAATTATTCCAGAGACCGTGTTGCCTCCTCCCCAGCCCAGAATTTGGGAAGTCACATCCATTTACATCCTCTTTGTCATTAAAACCATTGGCAGGTGGACCCACTGACATGTGAACCCTCTTTGTGAGCATCAAACAGTATTCCCACATTCTGCCCAGTGCCTTTTTGGACCCATTTCCAGCCTGTCAGAACACGGGGAAAGAATACAGTCAATATAGTCGCTTCTGAATTTAAAAAAAAAAAAAAAAAAAAAAAAAAAAAAAAAAAAAAAAAAAAATGATAAAAATAGCCATTTTTAGAGGGTTCCAGGTTGAAGGTTGCTTGTCAGAATCCAAGAAGAGAGCAGCAGTTGTTCTGACACTGCGGTTTTCACATCCTTGTCAGAGATTTGAAGCAGGATAGCTGATGTGTGTTAAAAAAGGATGGGGAGGTTTAAAATAGTTTAGATGCTGCCTGGAGCAAGTTTGAAGAGATATAGTAAGGAGCATTGGTAGGAGTGTACGTGCACCTAAAACCATCCATGGGGGGAAACAACTTGTCCAACTGCTGGTACCTTTAATTCAATTCTGACCTGAAATCTCTCAAATGACCCTGAGACAAGTCAGGAAATTTCCCAGGAAACATTTTTAAAACATAAACTGGGGAGGGAGTGACAACATGGAGAACACTTTCATTGCGAGAGAAAAGAAAAAAATCTCTCTCTGGTTTTTGACAGCTCTAATAACCCAGAGTCTAAGATTTGGGCTTGGAAAGCAGCCAGTTGGCCAAGCCTCTATCCACAGACAGGCTGGAGATGATGCTGATAGTCAGAGGGAAGCAAACAGAAGACCTGGCAAGTCCAATGCCGCCCCTGACGAAGGGGATGTCTGCCAGCTCCTGGGGAAATCTGCAGTTTAGGTGTGCAGCAGTCACTGGGTTGTGCCTCTGCTTCTCCTGGAATCTGATCCAGTCTGCAGCCACCCACAGAACAGCAGCAGTTTCCCAGATATTGGGCAATTCTGTACACAAGGAAACTATGCTGCAGTGGCTAATTGCTTTGGAAACTATGCTGCAGCGGCTAATTGTTTCAAATCATTTGGGATTTTCTAAATATCTTCGTAACCCTTGTGTTTCTGTAGATTTTAAAATATCCAGCTAATCTCCTGAAGTCGTGGAGAGAAAATATGTTTTCCCCGGGGCGGTGATAAGAAATAATTGGGGCAATTGATCGAGTCTGGAACTTTCAGATGGACATCAAAATGTCAGCTTTGCATCCAGATTCCTTGCTGCTAATTTCACCTCCATTAACTTAATCAGGAGTCAGTGGGAAAAGCAGGGTGACACTAAGAAATCCAGGGAAAAGGAAATTTGATCTAGTCCCAGCCAGGTAGCACAGGGGCTCCTGTGTAACTGTAGAATTTATATTCACCATTCAGCCTAAAGCCAAACCAAAAAAATCTCCAAGTTAATAAATCTTCCACAAAGTTGTCCATTGGTCTCATGAAGGTATGACAATGTCTGAGGGGCATTGGATGATGTTCTTGATGTCCCATCCCTGGAAGCATCCAGGGCTGGACAGGGTTTGGAGCACCCTGGGATAGTGGAAGGTGTCCCTGCCCATGGCAGGGGGTGGAATGGGATGAGCTTTAAGGTTCCTTCCTACCCAAACCATTCTGGGATTCTCAGCACAGGATGTCTTCACCCCAGACTGCTGCTGGGGTGACCCCAACCCCAGAAGAAATGTCTCTCCCTTTACAAAGAATTGTGGGAGCATCTCAGGGATGTTTGCTTGCTGTCCTGCTTTTAGGACCAGAAGTTTAACCCCAGTTCTCACCTTGTCCTTTTGCAAACAATTTGCTGGCATTGCCACCACCCTGATGGCCAAAGCAGTGGCAGTTTTGGCCACTGGGCTCAGAGCTCGGCCCTCCATGTGACAAGGATTGCTCAAGTTTACCACTCTTGCTCTTACAAACCCCGCCTAGAAGGAAAAAAAAATAAAAAGGAAAAAAGAAAGAAAAAGAGAATCGGTTATCACTGAGCATATGCAACTGCTAAACATCATATTCAGTATAACTTCAGCCTGTTCTGAGAACTGAGTTTCACAGTTTCTTTATGCAGTATCTGTCTGTCAGATATTGCCCATTACATTACCATAGTCTATATAATATACTTCCACCAAAAAAAAAAAAAAATATATATATATACATTTTTGGGCATATTTTTTACTACCTGCTGTGAAAAAAAAAAAGATGTTAAAAGCTTTTATTTTCAATTTGCATTGTGCATGTCTTACGCTCTTTGTATTAATGGCACTAAGGAAATTTAAGCACTGTGATGAATTTGTGCCTCCATTTTTAATGTAATTTCTCTTATTCTGCTAAATATAAATAGTGTATCAATTTTAGATATTTCTAGAGCAACCATCACCTTAGCTCTTCAATATGACATCAAGGAGCCAACTGGCTATAGACAGAATATTTGGGCTCCCTGTACAATTAAAGGTGCCACTAAATAAAATTCTCCAAATCTTTAATTTCTTTATAAATCAAATTGTCACAGAAGTGAAGGCATCTCCTGGGGTGCCAGGTAGGCAGTATTGCTGTAACAATTAACCCATGGCCAGAGGCAGTGGGGCAAAGGCTACTTCTCTCATTCCTTTATTTAATTTTTCTACCTTTCGGGTTCTGGTTTTGTCCAGCTGCCCCTTCCTCCTTTCTGTTCCCTCTGTGGCTGAGCTGTGCTCACACCAGCCCAACGCCGAGCGGGGTTGCACAACAAGCACCATCCCTTGCACCCCTTTGCTGACCAACTTATAACTGATCTGCACTTCTGCTGTTCCTTTATCACCACCAGCCACAGCGAGATGGGGTCTTGAGGGCTATGATTTAGGCATATTAAAATATATCAGGAAAATACTGATGTTGGCTCACTGGGAGGACACAGTTAATATTTATATTAGAAGTTCTTGATGTTTTAAACACCTCAAATTGAAACAACCTTTGGTCTTGTCGCTGAGTGTCGTGTAAACAAGACAGGAACACTGTGTATCTGAGATATTTCTTTATGGTTTCCTAGCTTAACCAACCTCACATGGGTTTAGGTATTGCAGGGGGACCTCACCACTGTATATAAGAAAATGAGGGCTAAATGTGCTCATATCCAGAGGATTCAGCACCTTATTAATGCATATATGTCATGCATAGATTATTAACAGCTTCATAACTAGAGAGGAACTTGCATTTCAATAAACATACTTTTACAAGTGCAAAGAAAAAAAGTTTTGCATTAGGATGTTACTTACTTCATGTCTTTGTCCTGGGAGAATGCAACTAAAGAAACCACATTTAAAATCAGACATTAGATATGCAAATATGTGTTCAGATCAGAGATACGAAAATTATTCAAATGATTAATTATTCATCATAAAAATGTCAATTAATAATTCTGAAGCATAATAGGCATCTTTCTAATGCATCTTTATTTTTCAAGCCTAAATACTGTTGAATCTATGTTCAATTGCATTCTAACAAGTTTTTAAAAATTCAACAAAGTAAACAACCAACTATAAACAAAAGTGAGCCGTGAATTTTAATCACTGCCAACTGAGCCAAGAAATGTGGCCGAACTTCAGCATTGATCCCAGGAGAGAAGGAAAAGCATCTCCATCTCACGGTGTGGGACAGTGGATGGAGGATGCTTGTCCCTCACTGCTCTCTGCCCAACAAGAAAAGAAATTTTGGGACCTGTGGATGCTGTTCCCCTGCTGCAGACACACAGACAGACATGAACGGCAGCTGAGCAGCTCTAGGCCGTCAGAAGTGGCTTTATAAATGACAAAATTAACAAAAACATATGAGGAGATTCACTTTTAACGTTCAGGGACTCACACAAGATCAAATATTACAGTGATCTGCTGGTTAGAAATGCCCAGGGATAGATAAATTAAAGACAGACAATCTTTTCCCTTGCTTTTGGCTCGTATCCTATCCCTACATGGGTTTTCCGCAGAGGAACTCAAAAACTTTGGGAATGTTGATTCAAAAGGTTTCTTCCCAAATACCTCATCAGCGGGTGGGGGGAGAGTCGTTCCCTGACCCTTTCTTCCTCTCCTCTCTGCCCTCTCCTCCACGTGGAAATTGGAAAAAAAAATAAAGGCTTTGCTTTCTAAATCTTGGTTTATTGGGACACCTGTATTGAGCAAAAGTATCCAGCGGCATCTTGGGCCCACATGGGGCCTTCCCTGCTCACAAAAATTATTCCAGCCTGTCTTATCCTCTACTGCCACAGGTGACTGCAGAAAATAATCCCCCCCAGCATCTTTTTGTGTTTGATTTGGGGGGTTTTCTGCAACCTCGGAATTCTTTCTCAAGGCAAGGACATCTTCTACACCCCAGAGATAGGAGCATGAGAAGCAGCCAGAACCCACAGGGATCCCAAATCTTGCAGGAGCAGCTCCCTCAGCGGAGCAGGGCTGTGGGGAGGGAAGGATGATCTCCCCAGGCTTGGCTGCAAGTGGGCACATCTCATCTGGATCCCCTACATGGGGATGTTTAGTCCCTGATGTAGGAAGGGTTCCACACCTTAGGGAAAATAGTTGAGAGTTCTGGCTATGAAAGACATGAAGAAAAAGCCTCAGAGCTGCTAAAGTGTATTTAGAGGTGTTAAACCTCTGTCTCCACCAGCCTCTAAAATGTATTAGCCAAAATTCATCAGCATCTTTGCTCCTATTCCCTCAGTTTTCCTCCTTCCACGTGGTGGGCAAGAAAACACAGTCCCCGTTACTCATCCTCCACCGGGGAAAAAGCAAACACACCAAAATAAATAAGGCAGTGAATCATCCCCTCAGCCCATGCCACCACATCCCCATAAAGCCACCACGGCAGAAGGTCTCAGCAGAAGGCTCAGGTCCTGCAGGGCTGCTCATCTCCTTGGTGGCTGCTCACCTCCCCTCTCAGTCAGAGCTGGGTGCCTGGGGATTGCAGGGAGGTCTCTCCCTGCACAACCCCTTTCCCATGGTAGGGTTTGTCCCTGGCAGCAGGATCTGCCCCTGGCTGGCCCTACCGATCCACACAGTGATGGGAACACGGGGTTATCTCCGAGGGGCTTGTCTTCATCACAATAGGTTTTGGTGGACAAAGGAAACCCACCGAGGAGCTGGGGGCAGGACTGCTTCTCCTGTGGCTTTAACCAGGTAGGTCTGCATCAGGATCAGGCCACCCTCATCTCAACTTGCAGCATTTCCATGTAGGAAAACCTGAGGAAAAGAGGAGAAACCAGCACTCAGAGAACTGCCCTCAAAACCATCTCCAAGCCACAGTACTGGGAGCTACACAGAAGGAAGGAGCTAGGGTTTGTGAGGATATTTTGGCTCTGCTTGCTCTTAAACTGATGGGGTGGGGGGATAGGGTGTGCAAAAGTTTTAAAATAGAGCAGGGAATAGGATCTGCATGGGGATGCTGATGGAGCAGGGACTGGGAGCCAGGCTGCCAGCACCACCCCAATAAAGGCAGGATCCATAGCCTGTCATTATTTCCATCTCCTAAAGAAGCTGCACACCCGTTATTAGTTCAGAACCGGGCAGGAAATCATCGCCTGGATTAAGGTTAAATTCCATCTCGGAAGGGCTTAGCTGATTGCTAAATGTTTATGTCCAGTGTCCAAAAATTAAAAAAAAAAAAAAACAAAAACAAAAAAAAAAAAAAAAAAAAAAAAAAAAACCAAAACAAACACCCCCATATCTCACATTAAAATAACATCTAATAATGTTGGGTGCTATGTCAGTCCTGCAAGGATCCGAGCAGTTTTATCGCTCCGATGCAAACCCTGCTGCGACACATCAGAGCTGGGGAAACTGTGAGATTGAGGGCTGAAAGAACAGCCAGCAAAATTATGAATAGGGATTATCTGACAATGCCGACATGTTTCTTAAAGCCCTTGAGCGTCATCACACGCTCTGAGGGTTTGTTTTTCAGCGTGGCTGCAGATAAATATATTTTATTGATACACCATCGACAGCACTCCTGCCTATTGCGAGTCAGGCTGCAGCCTCTCGTAATCTCCAGTTCATCCCCTCGTTTTGTAATCTGGGAATGTAGGAACAATATGTAAGGAGTTTGTAATGGGATTCATTTATTTTGAGAACTTGTTGGTCGGATTTTAGGTTTTCTCCTTTTTCTCGTAGAAAACGTGGGTGAGTGGAAATTGAGCAAGTCAGTAATTAGCATTCACTTTTTTCTTTTCCTTTCTTTTTATCATATGCATCTAAATTCAGTTTAGCTCTTTAAGGAATTGCCAGACTGCCCTTGATTTATAGGCAGTGCCTTCTGGATCTGAGAGGATCTAATTCAAACTAATAATACTTGAATTTGATTTCAGGATATTTGTGCTGTGCTATATATTTCATTAAGATATCATCATTCTGTGTGTGTGTATGAGTGTGATATGCCTCTGTGTATCCAGGTACATTTAGGCATGGAGAAGTCATGCATCCTGCAGGAAAATCATGCTGGCATTTAGAGAAAACTTTTAACAAAGCCACGATGACTCGTAGCAGGGAACAAATATAGAAATATAAATAAAAATAAGAAATATAAATAAAAATAATAATTAAAAATATAATGGCAGCTCATTCCCACCTTTGCCTAGTTGGGGATTGCAGCGGCAGCAGACGGCCAGAGCCTGCCTCTCCCTCCCCATTCCGCCTGCAGCTCGGGGTTGAGGAGGGGGACACCCGGAGGTGCCACTTCGCAGCCCGGGAGGACATTTGGATGCCCCTACCCGGAGCCCCCCCCTGTGCGCTGCCTCCCCCGCATCTCACAGGGTCACCCACTCCCGTCTAACTAAGAGATGAACAAAAAAAAAAAAAAAAAATCCCAGGCAGATCTCGGTGGCTCTGATGAGCTGCAAAGACACCCTGCGGGAGGGCGAGGGGGGGGTCCCTTCCTTGCTTTGCGATGCTGAACCGCCAGGAAGGTGTTCCCAGGACCATTTTGGAGCGCGATCCCATCGCTACTGCTCGCCCTCCACTTCTTGCTTTAGGCACACGTTCAATGCACAGTTCAAGAGTAGTTTATCTGAGCTTAATGTAAGTAAAAGTGCAGTGTGGGATCAGTGTGCCATTTGTTTCGGTTTTCTTCGGGAGGGGGAGAAGAAAAATAAAGAAATTAAGTGCTGGAATAGGCTGAACTCTTGTCAGAGCAGGGAAATTGTTTCGCAGCTCTTTCACGCAGCCCTTTGGGCAGCCCCACGTTTACCTTGGGAAGGGACCGTGCGAGTGGGCAAGACGCGAAGTTTCTCTTTGCAGTGAGACTATTTCGAGCTCCTTCAGGAGGAAGGAACGGCTGTGGGTTGTGCTGGGAGCTGGGCATGAGCGGCTGGAGCCTCAGCCGGATCTGCCCCCTTTGCAGCCGAACGCCTTCGCTCAGCATCCCCGGCTCGCTCTGCCTTTACTTACTTCGATATTACTTCTCGATTACGTGCGGTGTAAACCGGCTTTTTGATTAACAAACCAGCAGAGCGTTGGTTAAGAACACTTAAACTTCAAAAAAAAAGAAAAAACTATCCCCCTGGGAAGTGGGCTCTGAATTGGTTAATAATGTGCAGTACTTGCTAAATTGCTGACTTCCAGATGTGGAAAATATCTTTCTTGTTTAGAACCTACGTAACCTGATTGGATTACGACAGAAGCGTCACATTGGAAGGCTTTTGAGTGATGATTTAATTAACCATACAGTAGAAAGCTGTATTTGCCAGGAAACCCCTTCCATATTTGCATAACCAATCCCTTCAGTGCAAAGGTGGAGTCTGGGCTTCTTTTTTTTTTTTTTTTTTTTTTTTCTTTCTCTTCTTTTTTTTTTCTATATGTAATTTTATTTTAATTTTAATACTTGAAAAGAGTGAAAAACTTGTAACCTCCCTGAAGTTCAGCCCCACGCGTTACTCGTCCGCGCTGTCTCTCTCTGCTCATCCAGCTACTTCCAAGAAAAAGCAGAGCCAGGAAAAGAGCCCATCTCACCCCTGATCCATATCTGTGAACAAAACAGATAGACTGTAAGATCTCAGCACGTTTGGTTGATTTTTTTTTTTTCATCAGATTTAGCTGACTATTCAAATAACCTGGATGAGTGCTGAAATGAAAGGCAGGGGGGGAAAAAAAAGCCCCAAAAGAAACGCGTGAAGGATAAAAATAAAACCGCACCAAAACAAGCCAGGAGCTTATTTGCAGTACCCGAGCAGAGTTTAGTTTCTAGGCTTTATGTTAGGGTAAGTTTTCCCCACGGCAAGAGGAGGCGAGAGCCCGCGGCGGCGCTGGCCGCGGGACGGTGCGGGGCAGGATGCGGCCCTGGCCGGCTCGGCGGGCGGGCGGGCCAGCGGGGGGACCCAGCCGGGGGGGGGGCACCGCCAGGGATCCCGCCCGAGGATGGGAGAACCGGCAGGGATCCAGCCTGGGGGCAGGGGATCCGGCGGGATCCTGCTGGGGAGGGGGCGGGGGATCCCGCCCGGGGGAGGGAAAGGGATGCGGCGGGGGGGGACACACGGGCAGGGACGCGCCTCGGGCCCGGGGGGGGTGAGCGGGGATGCGCCCCGGGGGTGGCAGAGATGCGGGCTGGGCGCGGGGGGAGGGCAGGGTTGCATCCGCAGGGCAGGGGGGCCGCAGCCCCCGGGGGGGTTGGGATGCGGTGGCGGGGCGCGCTGAGTTTCCGCGGGGCGCGAAGCGGCGCGGAGCGGAGCGGCGGGGCGGGGGGCGGGCGCGGGGCGGGGGGCGGGCGGGAGGAGGTGGAATTGCATTTCTGCCGCTAAAGCGTTCGCGGAGACTTCAAGGTATAATCTATCCCAGATCCTTTCCCAGAGAGAAACTTGGCGATCACGTTTCCACATGATGCTCACGTTTGGTGCTCTCCAATTATCCCTCCCCACAAAGATAGGTGGCGTGTGTTGCAGGGTCTCTCCTCTCGCTCGTACAGAAAAGAAAAAGAAAAAAATGTCATTAGAAGAGGCGTAACACGTCAGTCCGTCCCCAGGTTTGTGTTTCCTGGAGTGGCAGAAAGAGATCAGTCCTAACCTGCCCAGCAGGAATAACGGTCCTTCCGACAACTCTTTGCAAGGCTTTTTACAATTTCTCCAGGAGCTGCATCTCCCTTCACCTTTTCTCCTCCACTTCGCGGCTTCTTCATGCTTTTTCTTCTCACCATTTCTGGCCAAAACTACAAACAAGACTTCGCAGGTAGGTTCGGAATTTAATTCCATTTTCTCTCTTTTTTTTTTTTTCTTCTTCTCTTCTCTTTTTTTTTCCTCACATCATCTCACGCATCAGCGGGGTTATTTCATTTCGAGAGTATTTTAATTTTTCTGGATTGTTTATACTTGGAGCGAAAAATCTTTTTTTTTTTTTTTTTTTTAATTTTTTCAATCTTTTGAACTGAAACCCGAAGTCACTCCAGCACCGCTCCAGGAAGGGATGAGCAGTTTCGGGGTGCTCGGGGCTGTGCCACCACCACCCCTGCTCCCCTTACCTGTCAGCCAGGTACGGGAGGTGCCTTTTAAAACGCAGCAGCAAAAGTTTTAGTGTTAGGAAAGGACTTCGTCCTCCTGCAAAAAAAAAAACCCTGAAACATCCCCCCACCCACCTCCTGCTCTTTTTGTTTTAGGTTTTACATCTGAGCTCTGAAAGTTTGCAGGTACCTGTTAATGCTTTGCATGCCCTGAGCATGCAGAGCCAGCCCGGCCGGGCACCGCTGGAGCCCCAGCCCCGGGCAGGGCTCCCCGGCAAGGGATGTGTTTCCCCAAACAGAAAGTTTTGCTGTTTTGTCTGCATAGTTGGTTTCATTTCTATATTTTATTTTGTGAAGCTGGGTGAAGTAACACCTTAGCTTCTGGGAGCCTAAAGCAAGAAGTGAAAGTAGAGACTGGAACTTAAAAGTCGTTTACCAAAAGGGAAAAAAAAAATAAAATTAATACATATTTTTTTAAAGCTTG
The DNA here is from genome assembly GCF_026979565.1 of Vidua chalybeata. Classification (NCBI taxonomy): domain Eukaryota; kingdom Metazoa; phylum Chordata; class Aves; order Passeriformes; family Viduidae; genus Vidua; species Vidua chalybeata. The sequence continues at coordinate 35,666,105 of NC_071536.1, read as the reverse complement.
CCGATCCTCTGGGAAGAAAAGTGTTCTCGAAATTTGCAGGTTTAAAATTGTTGACAACTTTTTACGGGAGGCTGGAGAGTAGGGAAGGGAGTGAAATGCATTTAAAACAATTCACCATTGGTCGTTTTGCATTAAAACGCCAATTGCCGAGGCAGGCTGAGGGTCCGGGCTCGCCTCGGTGCCTGTCCTCCCTCCCTGCTGTTCTCCTCTCCTGGCAGATCTGCCGCGGTGATGCCACCATTGCCCACCCCAGCCTCGGGAATAACTGGCAAATACTGAAGTTTCTAGCACATTTCTCAGCTTCTTCTTTGCTCAGCCACATTCATCCACATCCACAGAGCCACCCATTCCCTCTGTCCAGGCGGAATCCCAGGCAGGAGAGTGTGAATAAACACGCTGACCCTATGCACACTCTCTCAATCTCCCCATCCTCTTACCTGCTTGGAGATTTATTATTTTTTATTTATAGCCAAGCAGGTTTTATAACAGTAAACGCCTGAGGAGAGAGTTCAAGCAGAATAAAAAGACCCAACAGCAGCACACTTCACTGCTCAGTCCTGGTGTGAAGCTCCAGCAAAGTGAAAAAACACAAGGGAGGGGAAAGAGGAAAAGGGGGGGAAAAAATCTCACTCGGCTTAAAATACATATATATATGTTGAAATTGTTGAGTCAGGTAATCATTTTTTAGGCTTTATGTAAAACTCCCAGTGCAGGAGAAGACAATAGATGCGAAGGCGAGGGGGCATCCTGCTCAGGAGAGCAAGGGTTAATTGCCCTTGTTTTACAGTTTGCATCTGTTACATCTTTTATAGCCCCCTGTTTAAACTAATCCTCAAGTCAAAGCATCTTTAAAGCTACAGCATCTTCTTCGAGAGGGACTGAGTTTCAGGAGCGTTCTTGCAGCAAACCAAACGCTCCTGCCCCTCTCTCCCTTTGACAGATAGAGCTTCCTGCCCAGCCCGGGCACTCAGACACACACAGTAGGTCTAAAAGTTTACAAGTTGCTTTTTTGTTTTGTTTTGTTTCTTATTTTTTTTCCGTAAAAACAACAAAAAAAAAAACAAAACCTAACTGGAAGGCTGAAAACTCTGACAGCGGTAGTTTTGATTTCTGTTTCTTTTCTGGGAAGGAAAAAAAAATGACACTCCGAAGCTTTGTTTAACTAAGGGGCAGGGGAAACCCTGAATATTGTCAAACTGACTAAAAAGGTGACAGAGGTTTATAATTACACTCCTCGTTGTTAGGGGGAGGGGGAGGTATCCGTGCTGAGCCTTACCCCAAAAGGACAGGGGAGAGCCATGTTTCCCTCTCTTCTTATCACTTTGCTGGAGAGCACTTCGGGGGGGAAAAAATGAAGGAAGGAGAAGGGTAGGATTTCGCGTGAAAAGAAGTTCTAGTGTCAAATTAAAGTACTTTTAGGAGGAAATGGTCCGCCTAGCATTGAGTCAAACAGCCTACTGTAAAAGCTGTGCATTCCCTCATACGGTCATGAGTTATGACTCATTTGAGATGTAATTCTTGTCTCTCTCTCTCTCTCTCTCTCTGATCTGCTTTGCTGGTGCAACACACACACACGCAGGGAGGGAGACACACGCACACGCGCTCACACACACACACACGCAGAGACACACACACAGAGAGAGAGAGAGAGAGAGAGAGAGAGAGAGAGGGAGCAGAAATAAATAAATAAATAAATATATAAATAAATAAAGAAGAAATCTGCCCGGCTGGGGAGAGAGGGGGAGCCCGCTCCGACCGCGTCCCACCTCCCCCGGCACGGCCAGCCTCGCCGTGTGCGTGGATGGGTTCTTTTTCGGGTGCAAACTGGGGTCCCCGTTGGCGCCCTGCGTTTAAATGGGACATCCCGATGCCCACATTGTCGCTGTGTTTGGTCGTTACATAGAGCCTGCGTGCTGCTGCTGCTGCTGCCGCTGCCGCTGCTGCTGAATCAGGGAGTCGAGCCCATGCGAACTGCCATCTGATCCACTCTTATCAATGAAGCAGCAGATCATGGCGGATGGCCCCAGGTGTAAGAGGCGAAAACAAGCCAACCCCCGGAGGAAAAACGGTAAGACGGCCCCCCGGGAAAACTTTTCCGGCCGGTTCCGCCGCGGCCGTGGGGGGAAAGGCGGCGGCAGGACGGGGAGCGGGACGGGGAGGGGGGCACGGCGCCCGGCAGCCCGGGGCTGGCCGCCCCCCCGCCTCCCTGCGCGGCGTCCCGCTGGAGCGGCCGGGGCTGCGCGGCCGCGGAGCGCCGGCGGTGCGGAGGGACGCGGGGGGGAGCGCGCTGCCGCCCGCCCCGCCGCCGCCGCGCCCCAAAGTTTGTTGCGCGGGCGCGGAGCGACGCGGGCGCTGCCCCCGTGGCCCGGAGCGGCGGGGCCGCTGCCCCGGAGCGGCGGAGGAGCGGCGGGGGCGGCCCGGCTCGCCCGGCGCTGCTCCCCGGGTCGCTCCGGCGCTGTCAGTGCGGGCCGGGCCGGGGCGCGGAGCGGAGCGGAGCGGGGCGGTGGGAGGCGCGGAGCGGCGCGGAACGAGCGGGGCGGGCGGCCCTGGGAAAAAAACCCGGCAGCGTGAGAACCCCGAGAAGGGCTGGCACCGAGTTAGCGACTCTCTCTCTCTTTCTTTCTTTTTTTTTTTTTTTTTTTTTTTTTTTTTTCCTTATTGTTAGGGACTCGAAAATGAAACTTCCTCCTCCCTGATAATTAATAATACTAATGAGCTCGGTGCCCGATTGTCCGTCGCTGCCCTCTCCCCTGGTCCCCGCCGGCCGCGCAGGGCCGGGGCTCAGTGGGACGCGGTGTTCTGGGCTGATTTCACATTTGGCAGCTTTCACTGGTGTGGTGGGTCTCTCTTTCTCCGTCTCTCCCCGTCCCTCCCTTAGTTTCTTCCTTTCTCTGCCGGCTGATAGCCGCTTCCCCGCCGCCAGCTTCCCCCTCCCTGCCCGCAGCCCCTCCGTGGCCATCCCGGCCCCACTTCCAACAACTTTCCTCTCGAGGAGCCGGAGGAAGGAAGATATTTGTGTGAACCTGAACCCATGCGCTTATAGCTCAGCTACTTCATTTAAGTGGAGAGGTGGAGGTGGAGGGGGGCTGAAGGAGGAGGGGGACACACACAACAACAACAACAACAACAACAAAAAACACAAAGACAAGAGAATGTTGATTAGAAACAAATGATCCTGCCCCCCCTCCCCTTCCCTCTCTCTAGGTTGTGAGTGTGAGTGTGTGTGTGTGCGTGTGAGTGTCTTTTTCTTGTTGTGGTGGAGGCGTCGAGCCATATGGGGGAGTGATAGAGGAATTTTAGTCAGAAACTGTTCGTTATGTTACACTGGCTTTTCCCTTTGTGTTGTCTTTGATCTATTTGCTTGGCTTAGTATTACAAAAAAAAAAAAAAAAAAAAAAAAAAAAAACCCAACTAAAATAATATATTCCGAGCAGCTTCCCAAGGATCCGTTTCTTGTTATCTTTTTTTAAAGTCTCTCCCCCTCCACCACCACCCTTTACTCTTGTGTCTGTCATTATTTAAGGTGGTCCTCACAGAGGAGACCTCCCCTTCCCCTCATCTCTGGGTAATTTAGTAGACATTAAAATTACACGTAATGTTTCCCTCTCCTCTCTTGTGTTTCCTCTGTTCTTTTTATTAAATGTTGGTTATTGATTTTCTAAAATCAATGTCTGTTGTGGGGCTTTTTTTCCCCTTACAAGTATCTAAAGCACGTTGCTGATCAACTGGATAACAAAAGCTTTGTGTCAAGTAGCCTTTTTTCTTATGTTAAACAGTCATTTTTGAGAGAAAAAGAGAATGAGATTTAAAGCAACGCATCCAGAAGTGCTCTTTTGCAGTAAAGAATATTCTGAGTGTTTGAGGAGGTTTTATTCTTCTTCCTCAGCCTCCTTGCTTTTCCAGGCAAGACTATTAGTTTAGCGTGTTAAACCCATCACATGCTCTCCGATGAGGGATGCATCTACGTGTTTAATATTTTCTCAACATGATTTGAGTACTAAAAAAAACCCCACCACCCTTACCCTCCCCCCCCCAAAAAAAAAAAAAAAAATACTGGATGCCTCTGTTTGCCCAGGACACCAGGACCGTATCCTGGTAGTGCAGCCAAGTCTTTGGGAGCACGTATGGAGCGGGGTGGCAGATTCTGGTTGTTCCCATGCAAAAGGGTGTTTTCAGGGAGCTGCACTAACTTGGAAAAGCCACCACACTTGGGAGAGGAAAGTTTAATTGCGATTTTTAAGGTAACCACTTAAAGATCCTGCAAACTTCAAGTGTGTGTGCACTGCTTGTGCGAAGGGCTGAGTTCTCCCTTCAGTGTCTTGCTCGGGCCAAGACACAGGGTGTGTGTGGGGGGGAAGGAAATAATTCTCTACTTTCTGTCTATCCCCTCTTTCCTCTTTGTGCTCCCTAATTTGTTTCTTTCATTCATTTCTGAGTGAGAAATGCCCTGGTTCTGAGGAGCAGGTAGAGCGAGGGTGGGTTTGTTTTTTCTTTTTTTTTTTTTTTTTTTTCATTTTCTCTTTCTCGACAAGCACGTATCCAATGCCTTCCCCGTTGGGAATTGCCTAGGATTTATCTGGACTGAGTGGATTTTTCTTCTTTCCTGGAATCGTGGAAAAGATGTTACTTCTGAGCTTGTGTCTTTGCTGATAACACCAGAAACGGTGATGCTTATCGAACTCGGACAGAAATTCCTTAGAAACGCAGCTGAACCAAAATAAAATTTAGAAGCCACGAAAAAGAAAATAAAAATAGATGGTCATGAAGGAAGCGAGAGGAGTGTTAGTGAATCCCAGACACATTACAGACGGGGACAAAACAGAATAATCCAACTAATGCCTCAGTGGGCTCCACGCCTGTGTGCGTGTATCTGCGTGTGTGCGGGGATGGGCAAGGCTCGGGATGAGATACCGGGGCTGGATAAAATTACAGCGGAGCTAAATAGGGTAGAAAGGAAGCAGGCTCGGGATTTTCCAAGATAACGGGGTTGATGAGAGCTGCTGGAGTGGAGGAGAGGTGTGCGGGGGGGGGGGGGGGTTGAGAGAGGCGATGTGGAAATCAATGAGGGGTGAGCCCCCCGGGGAGGGAGGGCAGCGGGGAGGATGAGGAAGGAGAGGACCCCGAAAGCGGGGCAGGGGAGGGGGGGGTGCGGGAGGTGCGGGAGCGGCAGCCCAGGAATGCGGCGGAGCTCCGGGAAGTTCAGTCAGATGATTCCCAGCGCCTGACTCACTTCGCGGCACTTTCACTCGGGAGAGAAGTGGCGGCAGAAGAGGAGGAGGAGGAGGAGGAGGAGGAAGAAGAGGAGGAGGAGGAGAGGGCAGTGAGCCCCCTTTCCGCACGGGCGCCCCGCGGAGGCGGGGGCTGCGCCGGCGGCCGCAGCGCCGGTGCGGAGCGGCGCGGAGCGGTGCGGAGCGGGGCCCGGGAGCAGCGCTGTCCGGCCGGCAGCCCTGCCCTGCCATGCCTGATGAGCTGCCTCTCTCCGTGTTGTTGTGGTTTGGCGTTTGTTGGCTGAGGTTTTTTCTTCCCCATCCTTTCCGCTCCCCTCCTCGAAAATCCAAAGTGAAATTAAAATCCCCGCGAAGGGGGGGAGGGGGGGAAAGTTGTATCTAATTTACCCCAAAGTTTCAGTAAACAGCTCTCTTTGATTCCTTTGCCACCTCGCTTCCAGTTGTAAAGAAAAGGGAGAAAGTTCAATGCTTTCAGGGCGTCTGATCCAAGACCACAGACCAAACAAGCAGAGACGATTAGACTTGCTCAGAGCCTTTCCCAAAAAGATACCCACCCACCCTCCTGCCAGGGATGCTGGGGAAGGGGGAAAAACCTCCTTCATTCCTCACTTGAAAAAGAGGGGAAAAAAAAAAAAAAAAAAAAGAAGAAGGAAAAAATAGGCAAGCCTGCCTGCTGCCTTTAGTGAGTGGGAAGTGAGTCTTGTCTTCCCTGCCTGGAGAAGTTTGGAGGCAGCTAGACTGAGGCTGGGGTGTGAGGAGGCAGCTGTTCCCTGTGCAGCCCAGGTGGCAGCGGGCAGAGCGGGCACCCGGAGCGCTCCTGTGGCCGGGCAGCTCCCCAGGGCCGGGAATCCGTTGCGAGGAGATTACTCCGGGAGTTGGCTCACTGGGTAGCGAGACAAATGTACTGCTACCACCTCCAGAAAAGCACCTGGAGATAGGTATTAAAAATTAATGCCATAAATGCGAGTGGCCAGGGCGTAATGATTATCCAGCCACATTTTCTCGGTGCAGATTCATGCCCAGGCTGAGAGCTGTGATATGGAGCAGGGGAGGTTGTTTTCTGTGTCAAGTCGGATCTATGTATTTTCTTCCGAGTTTCGAGAAACCCAGAGAATTTGGAGATTAGTGCCTGATTTACTGTTTGCCATTTGTGACCATTCGGTAATTACTGGTTTTGCTTATTGCACATGCTTCGCAAGGAAAGTTTTGGGGGAATTTCTAATTGCTGCAAGAAAATGCATTTGACGGCTTGGAAAAGGCGTATTTGAAAAGGGAAGAAAAAGTGATAAGGAAACCATTACAAGTTAATTATCGATAATTATACATAGCCAACTGCCCAAGGAAGGGGAAATATATGGGAGACTGAGATGCAAGCTCTCAGGACAGGCTGGTAATATTCCCCAAGAAAAATGTGTGTCTCCCTTTAGAGTGGAAAGAAGGGTGTTGATTCTTTTACAGCAGCCCCACATTCATTCCAAGAAATAGGAAATTCTTCGCCTCACAACAGTTTTTGGCATCTGCATTATCCCAGTGCTTTTAAGGTGCATTTTCTCCTCTGTGAAAGAGAACTCTTTGTCCTTTTTTTCTGCAAGACCATGGCTTCCCAAGGTAGACACTATTTTGTGCCTGTCACATAGAAAGGGAGTGCAGGTTTGCAGTGCTCACAGACAATTGATTGTCTGCCCTAATGTGTTTCATTTACATGTTTATAACGTCAATAGTGCTGGGGTGTCCACTGTACCATTCATTCCAGCATTCCCACAAGGGTGCAATTGTCTGAATGGCCAAGTCAGACACCTTTTTGATTGCTCTTTAGTTGTCTTTTTAGAGTATAGAGAAAAAGGAGAAAAATCTGTGATGCAGAAACACTAGTTGAAAATATTTCAGAATTAAACGTCACCATTAAAGCAGATGTGAGCATTAGACAAACAATATATTTTAACTAAGGTTCTGAAGGTGGAAACAAATTCAGAATAGTGGGGCTGGTTAGTGTACAAGACATCCAGTCCTGTTCCTTAATTTTTTGGCGCTTTTTAAAAATGATCTGTCGTTTTCATTTTCATTTCAACCCCTGTAAATGCAGCCACCTCCTAACTCTTTGTATGCTTAACTGTAATTTGCTATATTTCCCCTCCATATTTACATATCTCTGTTATGCCAACAGTGTCAGCTAAGCACTGGGAAAGTCTATTGAGAGAATAACTAGGCTGGGAGAAGTATAGACTTAAAAAAATAGTAAGATCCAAATATTTCTTCATGAAGTGGGATTTTTTTTTGGTGAATAAAACGACAATGCCTAGACTCTTCCTTGCAGCAGTTTAACTTACAGAGCTGTGCCCCAACTCCTTACGCCTCCGATCACCATCCTCCTGCGCTGCGAGCTTGCAGCAAAGTGTTTCGAGGAGTTTCCAAGTCAATGAAAGATCACTTTTGAAGGTGTGCTGTGCTGTTTTGATATGCCACCCTGTCCTTTATCACCCGGACTGGCTTCTGAGGGAGGCAAGAAACGCTTGCTCGTGGTTAGGAGCAGAATAAATGAGCCACGCAGCTCGTTGGGACACACGGAGAGGTGCATGTGTACATGCGCCTGCACCTATGTGTGCGTGTGCTGGGCAGAGGGAGATGGGATGTGGAGGTGTGCTTGAAAATAACCGCTCACACTTCAGGTTAGATTCATTTCCCCGTAAAAAGGATGCTGATACCAGCAGCTACAATTAATGCAAGTCGACCTGCCCCATCCGTGATCATAAGGGCAAAGAGCACTAAGTCCTGTAGTTTCTGCTCTGGAGGTAAAGCGAGGGAAAACTTTTTTATTTTCCTTCTCTATATAATTTTTGTGGTAATTTCATTTTTTTTAAAAATGCCTGTTTGTGGAGAGATATTTTTTTCCTTTTTTTTCCCCTTTTTTTTGTGCCTAACAGGGAAGACACAGTAGATGCACCGTTAGCTGAACCCCTGACACGGCGGTCTTTTGAATGCCTTAGGTATGATTTCACTTTCGCTCACATCAATGCTGACCTGAATGCCTTTCATATCTGATCCGCTGTGTCTCTCCCAGTAAACATCCCCTGAGGGGAGAACAAAGAAAGGAGCTCTTCTTCTTCTTAATCACAATTCAGCCCATTCACCGCCGGCAGGCTACATTTGCATTCTGCAACAGAAAGCCAAGATGAAAAGAAAAAAAAAAAAAAAAAAGAAAAAAAAAAAAAAGAGTGAGAAGAAGGGGGGAAAAAGCAGAAGGGTGGAGGCTGAGTAAAATAACTTAGGTGTTTGTAGCTGTTTGTTGGGCTTCCCCTAGTTACAAGCCTTATATAGATCCTGCTCTACCCAGCCTTGGCTCTTCTGACAGGCAGATAGTGTTACAAGATGGCATGCCTGTACTATTCATGGCCACTCGCTCTAACACTTGAGGTAGAAAGTGTCAGAGAGGGATCAAATTCTACTCTGAGAAGTCTGTTATAGTTAGGGTCAGGTGTGTGTACTCTCAGCTCTTGACTGCTGCCTATTATTTTGTTTTAATTACTATTATTGTTTACTCACCATGACCTTGGGGACGGGGGTGGCAGGGGGTGAGGCAGATTTGGCGGGGCAAAATCGCCCTTTCCCCAGCTGAAATTTAAATGTTTTAATTTTTAATTTTTTTTTTTTTTTTTCCCCGCCTGCATTCTGGTGAAGTGTTGGGCTGGGTGTTGCTGCGGCTGGCCGGGCCGGGGGCCGCGGCGGTGGCGGTGGCGGTGGCGGTGGCGGGGGTGTCCCCGGGCTGGCGGCCGGCCCGGGCTGCCCCGACCCGGCGGGGAAAAGCAGCGACTCAGCGAATCCTCGGCGGCACCAGAAAATGCGGACGGAGGAGGAGGAGGAGGAGGTGGAGGAGAAGGAGGAGGAGGAAGGCGAGATTTGTGGAAGTTTCTGTAGCCGGGCTCCCTCGTGGGGTTTTGTAGTCACGTTCATGTGCATTTTCCGGCTGTGCCCCCATCCCTGTGTGTGTCCCCCCCCATATCTGCCTGTTTGTTTGTTTCTCAGAAGCTCTTCTGTGCTTTTAATCAGACAGTTTTCTAGAAAAATATTGAGGTCTTTGGTCGTAGCCACTTTTTTCTCACCAAGAGAAGGTTTATTTATAACTGGATCCTGCTTACTGAGAAGTATTTAAGCCCTTTCAGGCAGAGCTGTCAAAATTTCCTGTGTTGTTTGCCTCTATTTGCAACATGTAAAAAGTAATATGCAGTTGCTGGTGTTGGAATAACCGGGGTAGTGCAGAAATCTCAAGTGACAAGTTTTCAACTACACTATCTCCTGCCGACCAAACTGTCATTTTTATTTTTTTTTTCCCAGAAACCACTTTTAAGATCCTAACAGGTTTTTTTTTTCCCCCCATCAGCAAATAGATTAAACGTGCTAAAGGAACTTCTAGAGGGAAGAACAGTTTGAACAATGAGAAACGAGAGGGATGTCTTATTTTCCTGTAGCTGCTATGGCAGATTTCACTCATAAGGAGCACACTAACCGAGATGTTACCAGTTGAACAGAGGCATGTGACACAGATTCCTGATTTTTTTCCCAGAAGATTTACAGAATTTACAAAAAGAGATTATCTCTACACCTTCCACCCTCCTAACCACCCCCATGACCCAAGCAATGGAGGATTTAGGCAGATTTACTTCAGTAAACACCTTTGGACACTTGGGGAAAAGTAGGAGTCTGTTTGCAAAAGCAGGCTTTTGTTAAGTGAGGTGCTGGATAATGCTTTACCAAGCAGCTGTGATATTAACCTACCCAGTAATGCTGGAAAGAGCCTTAACTCCTGCACTCCGGGGCCCTGCCCGGCCCAGGCCCTGCAGGTGCTGGGCCTGGAGTGGGGGCACTGCGGTGTCTGGGGGGGACAAGCGAGGGGGTGGCACTGCTGAAGCCACAGCAGCCGCTCAGCCTGACGCGTCTTGGACTTGGTGGCAGCTGAAGCTTTCGGGATCAATCCATCAGAGACAAGGGGAGAGCTGGGGGCATGGACAGGAGAGGGCTGCTCCAGCAGCGAGGCTTCACCTGTGTGTGTGCCAGCACACAGGCACGCTCTGTACCTACCCCCTCAGATGTAACATCACCCAAACCCTCTCTAGGAACATTCCCAAGCACGGCTAAGGCAGGAAGGTCAATTTAGGATTCGCATTCGAGCAGCAGAATAGCTGAGAAGTTACGCCGGCAAACCTGTACGAGTGGCTCCCTGTGAGCTCCCAGGCTCCAAGGAAAGCCAACAGCTTTCTGGGAGCTTCTCATTCCCAAAAGTGAACTTCTTTTGCTGCTTTCTGCTCTTTTTTTCAGCTGTTAGAAGCAGGAGCTAGTAAGCTACTTTTTTTTGCTGGGCAAAAGAATAACTTTCCAGGTGTTTCTTTTTTAGCTGGAATAAAATTGCTTCATTTGAGGATTTTTATTGTCAAGGGTTCTTTTTTTTTTTTTTTTTTTTTTTTTTTTTTGAAGTGTAGGTGTCAATGCTAGAGCAGCCACAAATGTGTGAGAAAGCAAAGGGTATGAGACATGACAGAATTAAAGGTGTTTGCTATGTTGTTACCCGTGTGTCAAGCTGCAAGCTCCCTTTGTCACAGCCTCCTGGAGATTTGATAGTGCGGATCCGCTTCCCTTCCAAGTGATACAGCACTTTCTGACTGGGGGGTTTAATGGTGGCGTGGTTGTTGCTGTTGCATTTGCCTCCCCAAGTGCATTTAAACACCTCCACATCGCACACACCCCATTACTCCCACCTTACACAAGGGTGCTGTGCTCTCGAGCACCAGGACAGCAGCCATAGCGTTACAGACTCTGGCATGGAGCGTCGTTTGGCAGGAATGTCATCTGCCAAATCATCCCATAATTACGTTTTATGTTATTTGTATGAATGACCAAGCATGCAGTATTCCTTTTGAAATCAAAGGAAGGCTTAAAATGCGTTTTTGAATACTTTCAGACCATGGTCAGGTCACAGTTTGGGAGTTGAATTAAACTGATCTCATTTGTGATCTAATTGAGGTTGGCAACAACCTTAGCAGTAGCAATAACATACAAATACAAATCAAAGAGCAGAATTCAGCAAATCAGATCTTTTGCTTGAATCCTGCCTGGGAGTTATTCTCCGACTGCCAACAGAGAAGTTAAACTTTGTCCTGCTTCTCAGCGGCAATGCGAGCCTTGCATATTTTTCGGGTCTGACAGGAAAGTTGGGTCGGAGGGATGGGGACACAAAGGCGAGAAGGGAGCTGGTGCCTCCTCGGACAGGAGTGAGGCACAGCGACTCGTCACGTATGTTTCTGGAGAACCCAGTGGCAGAAGGCGCAGGAGGCGTAACGGGGGAATATGGTTAGGAAGGGCTAGGAAGAGGAATAGGTCGCTGCAAACAGATTATTCCAAGCGGAAAGTCGAGGCAGCTCCCTTATCTTTACATCTATCGCTGCGGATTCCAGGAATGTAATTACCAGCGTGGTTGCGAATTGTTGACAAATTTCCCCGGCTCTGTCGGGAGCGGCTGTTGCGAGCGGCGGGGCTGCAGCCGCGGCCGGGCCGGCAGCGGCCCCGACGTGCGGGCGCTGTGCGGGCAGCGGGGCCCGGGGCGGCCCCGGGGCGGAGCGGGGAGGCTCCCCCCGGGCAGGGCATCCCCGGCGGGCGCGGGCGGGCGCCCCGCTCGGAGTCCCCCCCGCCCCAAGCCGGGATGCTGCCGGTCACATCCCCCGGGACCCCCCCTCCTCCGGAGCCGCTCGGGGACCCCCGCGCCCTCCCCGCAGGTGGGGGGCTCGGCGGGACACAGACCGAGAGCCGCCGCCCCGGGGAGCATCCCTCCCTCCGCCCCCCGGCAGCGCCGCGCGGAGCGGTGCGGAGCGGAGCGGAGCGGGCTGGAGGCGCGCCCGCCGTGGCGCTGCGCTGGGGCGGGGGCGTGCGGAGCCGCCTCGGCCCCCCCGCTCCGGCCCCGGGGCAGAGGTGTGAACCGCCTCTGTGGGGCGGGGGACGGGGCGCACACCCCCGCGGTCCCGAGAGAAACGCTCCGGGCCGAGGTGCGAACCCCTCCCGGGATGCCGCTCCCGGGATGCCGGGCCCCCTTCGCCCCCCTCGGGCCCAGCCGGGCTCCCGCGGCGGCGCAGCCCCAAACTTCGTTCCCAGGAGGGAGGGAGCGGAGGGGAGGCGGCTCGGCGCTGCCTGCGCTCCTCCCGGCTCTGGGGTTTTCAAGTGTGTCCTCAACTCCCCCCCACACCCCACCCCTCCCCTCCTCCGGGTCATTATTTTCTTTGACTAAAACCTGTTTACTCGCCTCTTTGTTTTTTGACGTTAAACGAGTTTCTATCTCCTGCTCCTGCGGATCTCTAAGAAATAGATAAACCATTATATTTCCCCCTTCCCCCCCTCCCGCTCGTATTTTAAAGCAGCGATCCTGACAGCAGTACTATTATTGCACTTTATGTTTTAGTGGATGTTTGCTGTTGCTAGTTACAGCAACACTTATCATAAGACAGCAAGAAAAGAGTAGTCCCTGGTAATTAAAGTAATGAAATATTCATTTACTCTACCTTTTCAGTAGTCTCACAAATTAGGCTGCTACATTTAATGCCTGCACTGCCTCTGTTTTTATTATAATGGCAGCTTTCGCATCTGCAATTAGGACTAATTCTGACAGTTACAATTTCTGAGGGATGGTAAACAGTGAACGAGATGTGCAGCAGTGGTATTACACGTGAAAAGCCCTTGTCTCTTTAACCTTGTTGTTTTTTTTTCTCGCAGAGGTTACCTTTTCCCGATGGTGCAAAATCGACTTGACATAACTGTTCATCAGTTTCAGGGTTTTCCCTGGAGGTATTTGCATCAAATCAGCCCAGTCAAGCTTCAAGTTGAAATTGGCAGCCCAGAAACTGACAGGGTAGGGACTGGGAAAGAGACAGCTAAAGTGCAGGCAGCGAGCTGACAGCAGCGGCGGGCAGGCAGGGGGAGAGGGCTCAGCACCCGGGGCTGCCGCCCCCCGCTCCCCCGGGTCCCCCCCGGTCACCCCCGGCCCTCCCCAGTCCCACCCTGAGCCGCCACCGAGGGGCCGAGCGCTGCGAGCCCGCCCCGGTGCCGCGGGGAGGCCGGCTGGGGAGGGGGTGTGTGTCAAAACCCCCATAAAGTGGGGGGAAAAAAGTGTTGGGAAAAAGGGAGAAGTGCCGAGCTGAAGTTGCTGGTGCTAACAAGCTTATTTTGCTGCGGTTCTTTACGGAGTGATGTTGAGCTAGGACTGTTAAGAGAAGTGACGGAGAAGGTTGTTAATACCAATGAAAACATATTTTGATCAGCTAAAAGAAAAAAAAAATCCAACCCAGAGAAACGTTCATCTGCAAAGATAATTGCATTAGAATCAAAACAAACATTTCCTTGAATATGTTATTTCATTTATCCTCTGTCACAGGGAGGAGGGGGTCTCCAAGCAGGACAATGTGAAAATTAATTTTTAATAGATTTTTGGACAAATTGGGATCATTCCCTGTGACACCCCTCCCACCCTGAAAGAATTTTACTTATTTGCAAATAATTCCAAATCTGATGTAGTGTGGAAGGGAGCAGCACACCAAGGAACAGGCAACACCACCAAGACCCATTCCCTCCTTATAGGTGAAAAAGAGCAAAACTGTGTTGCTTTCCTAAGGAAGGAAGCTGACAATATATATCTATTTCTCCCTAAATATATATCTGTAGTCTTTACCATATGATTAAAAATCCCTCTCACTTTTCCTACCAGACTTGTGCTAAAGTAAGCCTTGCTTTCAAACAGTTTTTCAGCTGTGTGTGTGACAGGCATTGGCTGATCTGCTGATGCCCATTCGACAGGCACTGTTGAGCTAAAGTGGTGTGACGGCACAGTTTTGTTAAGCTGTGAACAAAGGGCTGGAGATGCCTCGCTGGCATCATCCATGTGCATATTGGCCTTGTCACAGTTTTGCTTGATTTAATGCTCTGTTTATTCCTAGATATTAGAACTTAAATTCCAAACAATATGTTTTCATATACTACACACAAACTTTATTTTAAAAGCTTTTCCTCCCGAGAACCACAGATTCGTTTGTCTGCCCAACACCCATGCGGCAAACACTTAAAACGTAGCTCCCAGAAAAATTGGTGGCCGGTAGCCTCTTAACTGTTATCCAGTTAAAAAATGGGATTTCAGTTTTAAAAAGTCTTAGAAGAGTAAAAGATTTATTTCTTCTTTGATCATTTGTTGAGAGTTGTTATTTATTTCAACAGTGGATTTTCTTATAAGCTCCTAAGGAGAGGTTACCCCATGTGCAGGCAGGGTGCGGGATGGACTTTTCCAGTGCCATATCATCCCAGCGGTGTTGCTGGGATAAAAGCAGTGTCTTGCAAATACCTGTAAGCATAGTCAGGGGACTATTGACAGGCAGAAAGAGCTGGGTTAGTGGAAGGGAGCAGGAAACTGGATTAAGATTAGAATATATATCTCTATGTTCATTAGGTGGCCACAACTTTGTATCTCAACAGTTCATCAAGAGAAAATGTGAGCATGTGGAGCTATATTTAGGCTGGGTTCTCTTCTCTTAGAGATGCCGCAGGCTTTATCTGGAGAAAGTTTCGGGTTTTTTTCTCCCCTTCTTCGTCGGCTTTCTAAAGTCCCTTCAGGTTTGCTGCAAGTGTTTGCTAAGAGATTAGTTAGGCAGCTTCCATGGCGGAGGTAGCCCTGGGAGGCAGCTCGCTGCTGGGAGGAATGCTCAGTAGGTCAGTGCGTGAGGATAGAAGGAGCTGCCCAACTGAGGCCAAGGATCAGGTATTTTCCTCTTTGTCTCCTACCAGAGACAAAGTGCTTATGGAAAGGTTTGTGGTGAGACATCAAATCCCAGCAGGAGCACAGATGTTCCCACTTTTACAGGCTTACCAATGAACATTTCAGCTTAAACAAGTTTATGGAATAAAAGATTTATTTCTTTTTCCTTAGTAGATGCAACATCTTAGTTGGACTGTGCAAAGATTTTATCACTCCAGCCACTCAGGGTCCTTTGGTCCAGGGCACAGGGCTGTGAGTAGGGATGGAAGAGAGGGAAGGAGGGGGCGGAGGGAGCGCTCAGCAAAATGAAAGTATTCCTTCTCCAAACAGTGCAGTCTAGAGCCTAAATCTGAAATTGAATCTGCTGAGCAAAACCTGTACAATTTTTCTACCTGCCCTCAGTCTGCTTCCTTTCAGGGATGACAGTTTTACTAACTGAAATGAATGGGCTCTCTCGCTCCGGTACCTTTCCTCAGAGCGCGTTTACATCGAGTACTTCAAACACAGAGCTGGGTGATATATGTAGGGGGACAGCTTGCACAGAATAAGCTTTAATGGTTAATTTTTGTATAGCTTTATAAATGAAAGGGACTTAAACCTACTAGCAGTATAGATCACAAGACCTTATGTGGTCTATTCTTCTCTAGATGCACAAGAGATTTACGTGCCTAAGTCCCATAAGAGTTAATGGGAGTTACGCATGTAAATCTCTTCCACAGTGAGATAATAGACCCTTTTATCTATGGATAGCTGGATTCTTACAAAAATCACCTACTGAACAGTAGACTTTATGTCCTGCCCTCTTAACAAATATTTATAAAGTGAGCGGGCCTGCAGATGACACCAGGAGCCCCCCAAGTTGCCTCCAAATCACAGAGACCCCTGTGCTCCCATGGAGACAGTGCCAGGTCTGTCTCGTCCCCGTCCTTCCTGGTCTCAATGCACATGGCTGGTCTGGTTGGGATGTGGTCTCACAGAGCCTGTTGTGGTGTCTCATTTCTTGGCAAGTCCTTCTTGATGGAGACTTCTTGCTCTGTGGATTGCACAGGAGATTGGGAGGGTGACAGCTGCCACCTCTCTTCTGTAAACGTCAAGGTATACTTTCCCTGTGTCCCTGCACCCCCAACCCACCTCTGCTGGGGGATTTACAGCCCTAATGTGGGAAACCCCCAGCAGGACCATCCCAGGTCGCTGGTAGAGCACAGTGGTGGTGGCACTGTGTCCCAAAGCCCAGGTGCTGCTAGTGCTGCACATCTGCTCCCTTTCCGCTCCGGTGCGACCTTTCTCCCTGGGAAAGCCAGTAGGCTTTGCCTCCAATGGGAACAGTCTCACGCTTCTCTGTGGGGATGTATATATCTATAACTTGGCTGATCTGTGTCTGCCAGCCATGAGTCAGATCGAGATCTTTTCCCCCTGTAACGTGTAGCTGGAGATAGCCGGTGCCACAGCACACGCGTGTCAGGAACGATCCCCACGTTTTGTGAGCCGCGGCTCTTTTTGCCATCATTGTTTCTTTCCATCACTTGCCTGCTCCTTCCCGATAGCGATCTGAGGGAGTTGGGCAAGCTGCAGACTTGCCAGCCCTCAGCTCCCAGGCCTGGCAAAGCATATTCTGAAAAAAAAGAAACCAACTCTAACCCTTACACCATGAGATCAGATTAAATCCAAGGGTTTCTACCAGCGGCAGGATGGGAAAAGCCCATTGTTTGTTGATTATCGTATCATCAGCCGCGGCTGATACGAGGATGCTCAAGGAAAACACACTTCGGTTACAGTTGATTTTCAGATTCCAAAATGGTGCTGCAAAGTCTGTGCATGCCTAATTATATTTTATGCTAGGCTGTGCAATACAAAATGTATGCTGCAGCAATCAGTGAGTTAACAGTATCAATCAATTTGTAAACAGATGAAGTCACTCATTCCCAAACTGGTTTTCCAAAAACAATTACTAAATTACAATAGAAAAAAATTGTACAGTTACTGTATTTGTGTGCTGTGTTACAATCAACATACCAGGGAAACAAAACAATTTAATGCAGAAAAATCATCATTCATCTATATTATAATTGCTTCTTTTTCACATCTACAGGGCGGTTAATTAAAATTGTGATTAAATGCGGTCGCGCTGCCTAAGATGTCTTGCCCAAAACAGGTGGTACAGAATTTAAAAGTAAAAAAAATGTAATTAGCATTGGAAATTGAGAAATTGCCTGTAAGAATCAGTGTTAATTTCAGTCAGTGATGAGGTAATTTATAAATGAATGCAGTGGAGGCTGTGCAAATGCACAATTGCCTTCCTGCCTATTCTTAGCATTCTCAGCATGCAGGTGAAAATGTTTTCAAAATATTGAGGTAATTTGAAAATCAATCCATGCATTCCGTATCTTTCTTCCTCCCCAGTCGCAGCAAACACTGAACGAATGCTGCCAGAGATGGCACAATGCATCAGTTCTGCACTTTTTGGGGAGTGATATTCTGTGTGTTGTGGCATCAGTTGCAGTTTAACTACACCAAATGTTTGGCTAAGATCCTTTACAAAGGCCAAAAATGTTGATTGAAGTCCCCGGCAATCCCGAATGTCTTCAGCTCCGGTGTGTGTTTAAACGATGAGTTATCAAAAAAAAGTAACAGCAACCTGCAGTGAGTTGAAATAGTGCAGCAGAGATACCACAAAATAAAAGAGATGCTAATACGGCACAGAAAACATAGTGATTTCTCGTTTAAAATTAGTACAGCGCACTCGAAAAGCCTCGGTAGTACTGATGCTTTCTGTAGGAACTCTCTTTTTCAACATGCATTTCAAATTTCATCCTGCAACCATGAAAGAATTGTTAACTAGGTTATGCATGCAGAGATTTTCCCTGAGATGAACTTTGTTTATCGGCATTTTGGTGCTTTCTCCTAAACTTTCAGCTAGCAAATGAGAAATGCAAATTCCTAACAACAACAAAAAAATGCGACCTGCAGATACAAAAAGCTGGAGGCAAACCTGACAACAAACAGATATTAAAGATTTAAAATCTTCTTGACAGTCCAAAAAAAAAATAATCCAAGGCACACATTGCTGGAACTGACATTTCCATGATTTGAACAGTCCTCGTCCCCCTGCTCGACTCCACAGAGAGCCCTGGCTTAGTTGTCCCCCCATCCATTTAAAAATAACTCAGACTTTCGATAATGTGGATCGCTGGGCTGGAATATGGGAAAGCAGTTGGAGTTTTTGAGCAGGGACTTACAGGTGTTGGTATCAGGTTGCTGTAAAACATGAGCACAGTGGCTTTTGAACAGAACATGCTTTAATTAAGGCAAGCTGGTCTTCCTGCAGAAAGCCTGATCTACCCATGTAATTTAACTATTGAAGCCCTTTCTATTAATTTTTCCTTGGCATATAATAATGAACTTTTCTTCTGGCTGACACTTGGTTGGTTGTGGGTTTTTTTTTTCCCTTTTGAATAAGTAAGCCGTGTGCATTTCAGAGGCGATTTTGATGCTATTTAATTTACTCATATAAAAACCCCTGCGAAGGGATTAGGCCCACGAAGGGACAAGGGGAAGGCCACGCCGTGCTGGTCCATGCTGGACTGCTGGGATGCTGTGAGGAGGCTACAGCCTGGCCAGGCAGAGGATGAGGGTGGGATGTGGTGGGATGTTCTCCCAGCCCCAGCCCCGTGCTGGCTGAGCTGGAGAAGGTGAGTGCAGCATCAAGTGCTCTCCAGCAAGTCAATTAACCTCCCTGTGCTCATTTTCCCTGTCTATGAGACACGGAAATACTGCTGAACTCATTGACAGGGCTTTTGCAGAGCTTAATGTCTCCAAAGCACTCTGCCATTCTGTGGGACTGAGGAAGAGCAAGTATCATCCGTTGTTTCGTGAGAGGGCGAGCAGATGCCAAGGAATTTGTCTGAGAAAATCACAAATGTATGTTCCTAATAACCAGAATCTCAGAGTTTATTATACAACTGGTTATTCTAATTTAGAGCATGATATTGCTTTTAACTGCCCCCTCCTCCCCAGTTTTCTGCCACTGAATATAAAGAAGCAAAGGGTAATCACTGAAGCAATGATGATTATTGACTGAAAGGTATTTTACAATGTGAGCTCCGTTATGTGAAGCTTAGCAAGCAGCTGCACTGGTGCATTTGAGCTCCTTATTTTGGTATAGGGGCTCTAAAAATACATCAAAATCCCAGTGGACTGGCATAGGTGCAAATCCTGACCCAACTGCAGTTGATGGGAATACCTGGGTGACTCTGGGGGGACACAGAACAGCAAAGAAGGGTTTGATGCCCATGGTTGGTTTTAGAGGAAAACTGCAGGATCAAGCTGGTTTGGAAATTCAGGCTCATCAAACCAAGCCTAAGTCTGGACATTTTCTCTTCTGTCTTACGTGAACTCAAAGGAAAGCAGGAGTTCAGGTGCTGCTCTGCTGCCGTATGCCAGACCTCATCCCCAGGCAAATCCTTGGAGTTTTCTGGGCCTGTTCCCATGAGGAAAGACCAAATGCCATGAGAAACATGAGCAGGATTTGGCCCTGAACAGGCAGTGCTTAATTCTGGATAAACTGAGCCATGGCATTGTAGAGGTGGGGAAGTGCAGTGAAGGAAAAGTAGCTCCATGGATTCCTAAAATAGAAAGTAAACATAAATATTTCTACTTTGCATGTCAGATTTCAATCACTTCTCAAAACAACTGAGCTTCTTGATTTAATTAATTACGGCTTCTTCTTTTTTTATTTTTTCTTTTTTTTTTTTTTTTTTTTGTGTGTGTCTTCAGAAAGAGCCAAATGAAAATATCCTCTTTGTTTCCCCTTTGGAACTACTGGAGCTTTCCTCGAGTTTTAACTCTTCCGCCACCCCGACACCCCCAGCCTTCATTTTTCTGTGCTCGTCTTATCGCCGCTGTCCCATGGCAAGCCCCAAAGCCTGGAACATTTTGTAACGACTATGTGACAAATTGTTGGGCTTTTATTCACATTGGACATCTTTTGCCAGGACTGCTTGTTGTTTTTTCTGTTTGGCTGTGTCATGGGACCAAAGGTGGCTGCTTTTGTGCAGCATGTCAAATCTGGTTAACATGCAGCCATTTATCTTTAAAACCCACTCCTGCACAATGGCAGGGGTGTATTGGGCCAGTTGTATGGGCTCCAACCATCAAACATATATATATATATATACACTAAATTTTTTCTGTGCCAACCTCTCTGTATTTGTGGATGCACCTCGGGCTGAGGCACTGCGGTGAGCAGGCCATGCAGCAGACAGGATGTTTCATAATTTTGGGAACCTTTTAGAGACAAATTGTACAGGGCAAGTGTAGTGTAACTGAACTGCTGGTTGCCCAGTGAAGTGTAGAAAATCAGATACAGCAGAGTCTGAAAGAGTGAAACGAGAATTCATATCTATGTATGTACACGGTACTTTATAAACAATTCATATACAGAGAAAAACACATTTATTCTCTTTTTCTCTGCTTATATTTGAGGATTGTTCATGGGGCGTGTGTCTATAAATGTGTTTCTGTGCATGGTATATATTCATACAAATAATATGCCACAGGATATGGGAATAGTCGTATGTGTGATGCATTTATATGCATAAGTGGTAGGTTTGCAGGTTAATGCCTGCTTGACTCTGTGTGTGTGTGTGTAAATGATGGAAAGGTACTCAGCACGATGAAAAGATGAATTATCCTAGAAATAAAATAAAAAATCCCCAAACTTCCACAGAAAATTTTGCTGTGGGAGTTTTTCTAATATTTAAGTCACACAGAAACACTTCTGATGAATGCGATTTCCTTATAGATGTGGCAATAATTATCAAATAAAGAAGCTGAGAAAGAAATGGGAAAGTTTGATTCACCAGGAAAATGAGGGCTGGCTGCTAAGTCTTGGTGCCTTTTTGCAGTTGAAGCATTTGCGATAGAGGGACTCAATGTTTTTTTAATGATTTGCTGTGTTGTGTAATAATTATACATATAGTGCAGTGAGGTTACTTGGAGGAACACCACACTATGTATGGGTTTTTTTTTTGAGTAAAGGACCCAGGAGATTGCTTTTCACTTTGAAAACAATCCCTAATATCAGGAAAATGCTCTGTTTGTTTATGCGTACATAATGCAAGTTTGTCCGCCTGGGAACTGCAGCAAATGGGAGAAGTATGCATGGATTTCACAGGTAACAGGATTACGTGGGCACATAATTGATCCATTTGGAGA
Organism: Vidua chalybeata; assembly: GCF_026979565.1. Taxonomy (NCBI): domain Eukaryota; kingdom Metazoa; phylum Chordata; class Aves; order Passeriformes; family Viduidae; genus Vidua; species Vidua chalybeata. The sequence goes on along the minus strand of NC_071536.1, from coordinate 35,644,889 downwards.
AAAAAATGACAGTGCTCTAAAGATGCCTAGGCTTTGGAGATGGAGTTTATGAAACAGGCATTTGTAAATTCAAAGGAATCAATATGTCAATTTTATTACATCTCAGGACCAGCTGGGCATTAAAGGAGCAGTAGCCTTTTTAAAATTGCAGCTGCGTATTCTTGCATTGTGTACCTTTCTTAAAAGGCTTTCAATTTCAGAAAACGTACTTTTAGAAGTGCTTTGCACCTTTTCAGTGACTGGTCTGCATGGACAAAAAAAAAAGACACAAAACATTACATTGTGTTAATTTTCCTCTTAAGCCTCGATTGGTAAAAACTGCCAGGCTTCAATTATACCGTGCAAAATTCTTACTAAAAAATATACACATGGAAGGAGGCAAATGCCTATTCCTATCCCAGAGATTGAAAAAAATATTTGAGGTTTTACATCGAGGGCTCAGCACATGTTGCAAGGGCAGCGTTATAACATGAGATACCTGAAAGCATCCATTAAATGCTGCACGTGAAATATGGTCTGAATCATTGTAAAGCGATATCTTCTCTTCCTTCTCAGTAGAGTTTAAACCCCCAGATGATTAAATTTAGTGAAAAGCTTACAGTTTTTTTTTTTCCAAAGGACATCAGTCTTCTGCTGTCCATATTTGGAAATGCAACTTTTCGCACAATTTTGCAACGTGCAGCATGAAGGTAAATGTTGAATGCAATTTGGGTTGCAGCAGTGGTTGGTGCCCATAGGTTCTCAGAGGCACCCCAAAGAGACTTTAAATCCCAAAGATACATTCTCAAGGAATTAATAGTTTTGCCTTTGGAGAGCAGATTGTCCAAAGAACAATTGTGGCTTTCCAGAATATTTTGCAAACTCCTCTACCTGAAAGGCATTTGAGTGAGGGCTGTGTTGGTAAAATCCATGCAAGGCTCAAGCTTTTAGTAGTTTTCATGTTGTTCTTCTCTTCTCTGTTTGCTGGCGATGTTGTTGTGGACCTGATGGCTACAGCTGTTCTACAACTCCAAACTGATTATTAACAGTGCCAAAACTATCACTGATTAGGGATAACAGTCTCTGGACAAATCTAGCGCTTCCATACATCTGAAAATACACTTAAAAATATTTCAGTCTTCGAGTCCAAAGAGAGAGGTACCTGGGATTAATAACCACTGCTCCTTGAGCCTTCTTTGCCTTCTCAGTTTCTCCTTTATCATGACCCTTTCTGATCTTCTATAATGTTCCTCCATCTCCTTTTGCACAGTTTCTTTTGTTTTTTGAACTCACAATTTTCAGGCCAGCCTGGCTACAGACAAGGTCTCTCTATGGTGCTCCAACATGCACAGTAATTCTACTTTTTCTTGCTTGAGGATCTCTGCTTTCCACAAGGTATGATTACAGTCTTTCTCTGGTGGTCTGCTAACATTTAACCATGTAGATATAAATTAAATTATGGGGGATCATACCATAAATGGGCTTATTATTATCAGAGAATCATAGGATCATCAAATGGTTTGGGTTGGAAGGGACCACAAAGATCATCCAATTCTAACCAAGGTATAAAGTAGGTGGAGTATTCTATATACTTAAATTCTACTATATCTCTACCTCCCCTCAACAGTATTATGAAGTGAATATGAAAGAGTAAAAAGTCAAGTTTTCCCTGAAAGAGTATGGAAAAGTAGACACAAGCAATACCAGCTGGTTAAGCAGTGTCTTGTGGTCATAGACTTAGCATGAATTAAAACTTCATTGTGAATGATGTACCTTTAAAACATATTTTAAAAAATATTTGTGTACCAAAGAAGACATGAAAAGAGGTTCACAGCATCTGCAGAGAAAGTTTTGGCATCACAGAAAATACAGATGACCTTCTGACACCAGTGATTCTCAGAACTGATGTGAATACACAGCAATTGAGTGGATGGAAACGATATAAACTCAATAGATAGGAGTTTATAAAACTTTAGAAGTAAGACTTCCTTTCAGTGTAGCTTTGCCTGCATGCTTGAGTGTGAAAGGTGTGATGTTGGACAGGGCTTGGAGCAACCTGGTCTAGTGGAAGGTGTCCCTGCCCATGGCAGGAGGTTGAAACAGGATGATCTTAAAAGTCCCTTCCAACCCAAACCATTGTGTGATTCTATGTACACACCTTGTTCATCTCAGCCCTCCACCAGTGATGAGATGTTCACACCAGCCTTAGTTGTAACTGCTCTAAATTCACATTTTCCAAGCCCCACTGCAGTCTTCACTCACAAGATGTCATCCCTTTCCATGCTTGCTAAAGGAGAGCAAACAAACGTAGGAAGAGTTGAAGCGACTTGGTCAAGATGTCCCATCTGGAAGCAGCTGGAACTAGAAACCAAAACCAAATAAAACCAGAGGTCATATTACTATCCTGGTTAGCTCTGCACAGTCCCAGAGCCACTCCGTGGGTGGGCAGCCTTTACATGTTGTCCGTTCTTTGAATCTAACTCCAGAAGCAGCACATGGCCTCCCAATGATCAGGTGGAAAAACGGCAAAACTCAACCCTGCCATCCACCTGATTGATGGTCCTTCCACTGAGATCATAAGAGCTTCTTCAGAGACTTTTACAGTCTCTGCAGAAGTGTGGGAGGCACTGCCAATATCCGCAGATCATTGGCATGATAGACCGTAACGGCTTCTTCGGAGCCGTTCCGGTCTATCGTGTCAATGCGTACTTAGGGAGTCCTCAATGCATGGATCATTGACACGGCACTACATAACGGCTCCTTAGAAGCCATTACTGGGTATCAAGTCAATGCATACTTAGGGAGCCCTTAATGCACGGACCCACGCAAGTTGACTCGCTCTGAATACTAACAATCCTGGGCAAGAGTAGTTACTGCCTATGCCACGGAGGGGGATTATTAATACCTGCCTGCCACAGCTCGGCTCGGGCTCCGCGCTCCTGACACCTCCCCGGGAGAGGTGTGGCCGCTGCCAGGCTGGAGCGCTGCACGGGAGAGCCCAAAATCACTGAACTTTTGCTCCTCCGCTGACATCTTTTTATTTCATGAAATATGCACCAGACAGAAACGCTCTCAATTTGAGATGGGAGAGCCAAGATGCAGCCCTGGATGAAACATTTAAAGTTAAAGCCTTGAGAATAAGTGGTTGCAGCGGGAATGCTGGCAGACCCTTACACACGGAGCAGTAGTTCTCTGGATTTTACTCCTCCCAACTACTTCCCTGTAGTTATCAAATATTCCATATATTTACGATGACCCTTGAAAGATGCCTAGCATTAAACTGGCAAAAGTGGCCCTCTAGAAGGAGAAATTGTTAAATATCCCATCATCCAGTGAGCAGTTTGTCTTAGATTTTTTGACCCACTCCCTGGGGAACATTGGCTGAGACTTTCCAAATCACACCACGCCTCTGCTTTGACCTGCAAAGGCGCATCCCCTTCCTTTGGCTTCCCCCAGACAAGAGATCTCCGTACCGAGTTAAAAATGCTTCTAGTTTGCTGTTGTTGATATTTTTCTTTTGTGTTCTGCTTGCTGACTGACATCTGCTATCATGCTAAGCAGGTGTTCCTGTGTAAACGAACGTGCCCTGTTTGTGTTTCGCCATCCTCGCTACTGCGCACCCAAATGAGCAGCATGATTAAGAATCCTGTAAATTTTTGAAAGGAAACGGATGGCTGCCCTACTAGAACATAATTACACCGTTCCAACATCCGCAGCTCACTGCTGCAGCCGAGTTGGAGAACAGCAGAAATTAATAATATATAATAGCATCATTCTCGTAATTTATAAATGAAATAAAGTAGAGAGGAGATTCTGCTGATATGCATTTTCTTCTTAATTCTGCAAGACAAAGTATAGATTAGAATTTTACTGGGGTGAAACCTGGCCAGCAATATCACACTAGTTGCAAGTGTAGGGCCTGATTCATGAGAGGGATTTTGCTCAGGGAAAAGAGCTAATATTTTTTATTGGACTGGGGGAAAAAAATGGGTGTACAAAGCCCTCTAAAGGCATCCCTTAAGCAAGGAGTCCAGGAAACCTCCACAGGTCCTCTACCCACTTTTTAGCTTAATTCATTTGTAGGTACCGCAGGAAGAGTTTGCTGCATGGTGGAATTTTTTTTCCCCGGCTAAAAAAATATGCTATCATAGGTCACCCCCTCAGAGAGCAGAGAGGATTAATCAGCTGAAGATGTTGTCTAATCTCCCATTTTTGTTGAAAAACAGCAGTGTTTTCAAAAACAATATTTTGAGCTCCAGAGATGTGCCAAAAGGAGTTGTACTGTGAATCCCTGCTCAAGCCAAGCCTTGGAATTGGTGCTCTCATCTCGCCTCTCTACCCCTGCTTAAAAAAAAAAAAAAATAGAACTTTCTGAAGACAAAGACATATTATTTGTAAAGACTAGAGTGTATGACTTTTATTTTTTTCCACTGCATGTTAAATGCTTTTTATTTTAGTTCTGCAGCTGCCCAGATATTCTTTTCTGGGAGCCGGCCCAGATGAGTTCTACTCTTCCTGGGATAAACTCATTTGGTAGAGCTACCAAAACCCCACAACAGTGTTTACTTACAGGTTAATTAGGGACATTTTTATCAATTTTGACACTGTAAGACTCTAAAGAATGATAACTGCTTTGATGAGAAAGGTCAGCATGGACTCCCCAAGTTTAACGCAGCAAATGCAAATGTACACAGAAATATTTCTATTTTAAACTAAGGAATATGTTTGAGTCTTATTCTTCTAAAGGGCCTCCTTAATAATTTGTTTCTGAGGAAATATGTGCATATACAGATTTATTTCATTAACAGGTATTTATTTAAGTGGGCTGCACTGTATTTAAATCTCTGAATAGTTTCCATTACTTCCTCCGCTCACTTACTTCAAGTTGACTAATTTTAATAAGGCTAAGGTGCCTAGGGTCTTATTGAGTGTTCAGTTTGATCAATATGGCTAAATTAAAATAGTGCAAAATATAAGCAAATGTACTCTTAACAACTCAGTGAAAAATGTGGAGTGCACCAAACATTGATTAGTGTTCCACAGACATTAATTTGTTGTTTTAAGTACACTAATGCTGCTCAGAAGCTGTGTCTACCTCAGGCACACCATCTACCCCTGTGCAGCACCGTTGGCTTTCATGGCACTGCTCTCAACCACAGACAGAATTTGGCTCTGTATGCTGCAGAAAACAGCTCTGCACAGCCTGGGCTCACCAAACCTGGCCCATTCCAGGAGGAATAGCATTCCTGTGCTGCTCACAGAGAAAGCTTGGATCACACCTAAGGGAAGCAGAAGGAGGACAGGTCCCATTATTTGCACGAGTGGAGACTGTTTAATAATCATATTTGTTATGAATTTGGGGCCATACATCAATTCTATACGTGCGTTTTTAAGACAGGCACAGACTCTTAGGGAAGTGGTTCTACGTGCAAGAAGGTATTTGTTTTTGCCCTCCTGTAACACCACAATATTATTGTCATGAAAGATTAATGTCAACCCCCACCTGGTATTAAATTGCTTTCAGTAGCCCTTGCATTCATGTCTTTCTGCACAAGACAAAACCACTTTTAAAGTAACTACATGCATCCTCAAGTGGAATTACTGTTATTACTGAGTTATGTTTTATTTTTCATATGCTTTAGTTGTTGTGGTGGGTGTTTTTTCCCATGGATATGATGTCCAGAGCAAGGATATGGGACCAGGAACTTAATTTTAGGGCAGGAAAAAAAGACATACTTTAGAAAATAGGGTCTTATCATAGTCTTGTTGATAGATCTTGTACATGTTAATTATGATTTTCTTTTCATACTCTAACAAAAAGCTGAGTTTTCCACATACTAAAATTTGGTTTTCCTTCTCATTCTCCTCCTTTTTCTTGGTTAGCGAAAGCCTGAGATTATCATACTTTGACACCCAATGCTTGCACAGAGAGTTTTTAATGATTTCTAAAAATACAACAACAACTCTTTAACAATTATACTTTCATCTCATTTTAAACAGTTTCTGATATCTTACTTGGTTTTTCAGTAGTTTTTCCTTCTACCTGTAGTGTGATCTTTCTCCATATCTTTAATCTCCTTGGTAAGTGATGTTTTCTCTAACAGCTCTTCCTTTCCTTGATACCATCTTGTCCTACTTGGTCAAAAATTAATTTCACACGAGTAGAAGCTCATTTAATGAGAGAATCAGCAAAGAAAGAAAGAGAGATAAAAAGAAATAAACAGGAGAAAGGTCATGTGTTTTAAAAAAAAGAAAACAAAAATCTTAAAAGCAAATGCAGTCACATTTAGGAGAAGTAAATTCTGTGAAGATGGAGTCAAATATGAAAAACATTTCTGTAGTTTAAACTCCCCAAATAGAGCTATAAACAGCAGAAACATTTGAAATCTCTCCCACCCCTCTTTTTTTTTTTTTTTAAGTAAAGCTGGATCTTGAGCTTCTTAACCTTCCACATGAACAAGTAGAGCACACTGTGCAAAAACAATTTGTCTCTTAACAAACATCTCAAGTGAGGAGAACAGCCCGAGTACAGGAGAATTGACTTTTCGTTTGTAACTATGCCAAAAAAATTGCTTAGGGTTTGTTGTTGTTGTTGATGTTTAGCTTTGGTGCGTGACAATCTTGATTTTTTCCAGCATTTTACATGTTTGGAGTTTTTAATATCAAAGGTATTGCTCTCTGTAAACAAGTGTAAGTTTACCAAGGCAGCTTCACTTACACTCTTCCCTTGTAATCAGATGTGAAAATTACACCCTCCCTTTTGGCTACATGATAATTATACATTTCAGCATACAAAGGATTGTCTCTGTTTCAGTTGCTGGGATGAAACGGTGAAGGCACTTGGGAAAATATATTATTATTTTAAAGAGCAGTGCCATAGCTGTTTTTAGTAAAAGTGAAGTTTTTAATCACAACTATGATCAAGATACTTTGATATTTACATATACAAACATATATCTATATATGAGAAAGAGCAAGAGAGAGAGAGAGCAGTTAAAAATAAAATTAAGTGAAGTTACGTGAGCACAGAAGGTGAAACTTAGCCCATGTGCCCAGGGCCAGCAGACAACCTTCTCCCTGCTTAAATCTCACCAAAGCTCTATCTTGAGGGTGAATTGTATCTCAAAACCATAATTTATTTGGAAAGTTTAACAAAGTTTCTGCGGCTTTGTCTTGCTTTTCTCCTCCTCCTTTCTCCTGGCTGTTCTATTTCACTCACTTAGAAACTCAGCTTGAATTGCTTGTGCATCTATCAATTTCCTTGCAAATGCTGGGTGCAGAAAGAATTCAGAATTAAGCATTGCTCGGAAAGAGCTGTGGGAAAAAAATTACATATGCAGCAAAACATGTTAGAGTTGTGTTTTGACAGTTTCATGACCAAGCCAAAAAATATACATTTTTTTTGTACCTGGCGCGGTTTCACAAAAATGTCCCCTCAGGGAATAGTCATTTTTGTCAGAATCAACTGTTTATTTACTTAAAAATCTAAAAGTTTTGCCTTGCATTAGAATCAGAGTTGCTGAAGGTTAAAGTGCAAAATCAGCTCGCTGTGTTGCCTTCGGTGTAAAAGCATGGCTTGTGTCACAAGAGAGGGATAAAAGCATTAGCAGGGACACAGGATGCCATGAAAAGGGGACACACGTTAAAAATGGGGAAGGTGAGGTTTGGAAGGTCTCTTGCTGTGCATCCACAGCCGAGCCCTGGCCTGATGGCAAGTGGTGGGCAACCACCTGCTCCTGCCACGGCTGGGACTGAGCGTGGTAGCAGTGCTTCAGGCTGGACACAGTGGGTTTGTGCAGCCCAGCCAAAGCCTGGCAGGGTTTGTATGGTGGCAAAAGTGTTGGGAGCTTTGCAGTTTTCCATGGGGAGGTTCGTGGCAGGCAGGACTTTGAGTGTCCTTCCTCTTGTGCACCTTTCCGGGCAGGAGGGATCAGGAGGGACTGACAGGGCTTCCCAGCAGGATAGTACACACCACTGGAAGAAATAACCCAAGGCTGACCTTGTGTCCTGTTCCAAGAGTGCTGCCTGTCCTGTTTCTTTGTCCAAATGCAACCTCAATGTCCTGCAAAGGTACAGAGTGTGATGCTGGGGAGCCCAGGGTGGGACTGTGGCTGCCCTGCCTGCCCTGCCTGCAGTGAGGGGGTATCCCCCACCTCCCTCACATTATTCAGGCCATACAGGCATGCTTGGGACAGAACCCCAGGTCATAAACAACTCCTGAGATCACATGAATATCAGAAGATTTAATGACTTTTAAATCAATGTAATTGTACCAGTAAAGAAGAATTAAGTCTCCCACCCTGCAGTTTTTTTTTTTCCTGGGGTAAAACTTGGTGTTCACAGCTGAGGGAAGATTTTTCTTTCATTCTTACTTTTATCTTTTTATGCACATAAACAATTAGTCCTTTTTGCCTGTATCAGTTGACAAGAGTGCAGATTAACAGAAATGCACTGTGTCAGATGCACTTTTGCCTATATAGTTACCTCGACTGCAGCTGCAAACTGTTGGGGCTGGCAGCCTGACCTCTCACACTGGCTGCCAGCCATGGTCAGTGAAGGATTTTGAAACAGTTTTTTACTAGGATTTTTAACATAACTATTTATTTGGGGAAGCAATTTGCATCAGGGGGAAAAAAAACCCAACCCAAATGTAAATACAGATTTCCCCAGGAGATTAAAAGTAGTCCAAAACTAATAGCCTGATCTAATTCACATAATGATCATCACAAAATATATTTGAGGGGTCTAATCCTGCCCTCGTGGTCTCTCTCTGAAGTCAGAACTCAATATACCTGTCTGGATTTGAGTTTACCCTTCATATCCCAGTTACAGTAGGGGAGCAGCTTTTGTCTCTATGGTGAATAATATTTTGCAAATTAGTCTTCACTTAAAAAAAAAAAAAAAAGCAATATATAAGGTGGGGAGGGAGTCTCTCCTGACTCACACTCACGGGGCGGAGGTCACAGCCAGAGCTACTCTGGTAGGAAAGAATTGAGCATCACACCAAAAAATAACATGAAAACTGAGTCAAACAGAGGAAAAGGGAGTTATTCACAGATAAGGACAGTTCTTCATCCTGACCAAGCGTTATCATTAGTGTGGCAGTTAAAGGTGTTCCTCCAGCCTCCTTAACTCTGCCTTTGTCCCCTTGGATTTATTACTTGTTCCTTTTCCCTGCCCATCTCAGAGGCTGCATGCTTCCCCAGGCTGACACGTCAATACCCAATCCACAGGGTTATCACTGCTCCAAAACAGGCAGAACTGAGCCCAAAGCAGTGCTGTGGTGAGATGAGGGACTGTCAGCCATGGAGAAGAGGGGTGAGGTCTCCCTGCACCCCGCCACTCCTTCCTGGGCACTTTGGGAAAAGCTCTGTCCCAACTTCCCAAAAGTCAGATAGCCTTTTGCATTTGTGTTTTCCCTGAGTGGGAGGTCTGGGAGCCCAACTAATGTGCATGTGGCTGTACCATGTACCTTCTGAGATGATGAAGGAACATATTGCTTATTTCCACAACAATGAGCTAGGAAGTATTTACGGTGACCCCGCTATGCTACCTGGGGAATTTCTCCCCAGGTGACAGAATGAAGCAACATCTGATTTTTTTTCCCAAAGCAAACTAAAAATAACCCCCAAAAAACTCCCCAGCAAACCAAAGTTGTTAGTCAGGGCAGAGCCACCTCTTCCACCAGCACACAGATATGATATAGCTTTAATTTGTATTCATCTTGTCCACTGGGGCTAGAAGATGGAGGAGCTTTTTTTTTTTTTTTTTTTTTTTTTTTTAATTTTCTTTATTCACTGTTTACTATGCCGGGCTGACATGATATGATTTGTGCATTGCAGGGTCACAACAAGCTACTTGCAGGACAATTTGCTGAATCAAGAGGGTGATTGTGTCTGGTGCCAGTCAGTCGCAATTAGGGCCAGGATCAGGGAGGCCCAGAGCTTGTGTATCGTCTTGGGCAAACCTCATAGAAATCAGCTCACCTGAAACTAATTGTCACAACAGAGACCTTATGCAAATGAGCCCTAGGGTTAGCGTGGGAAAAGAAAAACTGTCGCAAAGATAGGTGACCTGCTGAGCAGGGGGTCTGTTGCTGGGGAAATCTTTGTTCAATGAGTTAAAAAAATGTTCGCATTGTTCCAAATCCAAGAAAAACGTAGCAGATCCTCTCCCTAAGAAAGCGTGGCGAGCACACTCATCTGAAAGTCCAATAAAGTGGCAGCCAGCTTTCGAGCTGGTAATAAATTGGAAGTCTTTATTCTTTATAAGGGCTGCAGAAGGAAAATGATTTTCCTTTGCAAAGGGGCCTTTAAAGTTTAGCTGCTCACAGTGAGCCGGCGCTTAAAACTTCGCTGCCTGCCTAACCTGTTGGATTCCAGCAGATTTCCCAACCTGAGGTTTTAGCAGCTGGAAAAAAACATCCCCCTTACTCCCGGGACTGCTTTTGGGAAGGTCTGGCTCTCGTACTGCAGCAAGACGTTGGGTGTGGAGGGCAGGAACAAACTGGGGAGCAGATGCATGCAGATTCTCCTGTAGAAATCTCCGGGGATCTGAGAACTCTCCAACTTTGAATGTCTCTTCTCTCGGTGCCTTCCCGCCAGTGAGATGGGCAGGGTCGAGCGTTGGAAACATAATCGTGAATTAAGCACATTTAACAACAGGATCACTGACGTCTGCACACGAAAACGGCTGTTTCTGACATGCTTCCCCTCTCCCTTTTTCTCCTCTGCCTCCAGCCCAGGCAGAGAAAGGCATAATTTTCAGCGAGCGCGTTACACAACATTTGTCTTGTTCACTCCTTCCTCTTTAACAATTTTTATGGGGGTTGCTCAACACGTTCTAAAATAGGACTAGAGACGATATAATAAAGTGCTGAACCGATGATATACGCGGCAGTTTATGCTGTCAATGGCAAATTCAAAAGAAAGGGATGCAACCCGCTCCAAGTGAAGAAATGCAAGCTCTTGCCCTATAAGCACAGAGTGAGAGGCAGCCAGGGTATTTTTGCATGTAAGGCTTTTCCAAAGAGGTTGACGGGGACAGAAGCGAGATTAATTGCACTAAGAGATACTGGGCAAATTTCAGAGCCACGAGCGGCTTTGCGCTATCATCAGAGGCAAAAGAATAGTTATTTTGTTTGGTTAATAATTAGAGCTGTGCTTTTGATGGGGCTGCTTTAAAGGGGTGAAATGTAGCTGGTATCAGACCAGCAAGTTCAGAAATTAACTTCCTACTCACCAAACCTCGTGGAATAAGGATGGCTTAAAAGAAATGCAGATTAATCACCAACTTTTTTTTTTTTTTTGATCTCTTTTGTCCCTTTACCACTGTCTGAAATAATTTCCACAAATAGGAGACGTTTCACAGTGGGTATGAAGTGCTCAGCTTTCACTCATCAAACTTTAATCGGAACTGCATTTTAGTTTTTGAATAAAGAACACTTAAAAAATTTAGATGCAAATTATTTTGCATTATTCATGCTCTAAGTGTCCTTGTAGATTTAAACACTTCTGAGGCCACCTTGATTCAAGTAATTACCTAGGCCCTCACTGCTCCATCATGAATAAGGTATTTTGTACAAGTAAAGTATGCACCCGATGAGCTTTTAAAGTGGCTTTACACTGAACTTGTGTATTGCTTCTCCTGCATGAGTGATTCGAACATGCGTCGCAATCTGTCTCAGGTGGGAAATCCTGGCAGAGCATCCATGAGTGACGGAAAGAAGCCTACCAGCCTCGGCGCACACCATTTCTTTGTCTTCGCAGAAGAATCTCAAAGTGATTCTCTCACTCGAGTCTTGTGGCTCCTCTTGAAAGTCTGAGGGAGCAATAGCTGCGAGGAGGGAGAGAAATGACAGTCATTTTTTGGTTAACTCTTCATTCCCCACTCTGGCACCCCTCCGCCTGCTGCCTGCGCTCAGTCACTTAAGGCATTCACAGAAGATAATATAAGTCTTTCTACTTTTATGTAGCATTGTACATCTGCCTCCCCATCTGTCTGCTCAGCCTCCCTTCCCTACCAGCTCTAGGTACCACCTGAGCAGGATTTTTCACACAATGCAGCCAGCCCAGCACCGAGCAGCCTGGCTGGGAGTTGCTCCCAACAAAATTGGCTGTGGGAGGGCAGGCTGAACCTACATCTACACATATATTGCCAGAGAAATGAGCTCGCAAGAGTTAAATTTAATTGGCTGAATCTCATAGTTGGCATTTGTTGCAAAGTGCCCATAGTTTTTGGTTGTTGTTTTTTTTTTTTTTTTTTTTTCTTTTCCAGTTACATTGCTTTGAAGAATTATAGGAATTTTATGATGTGCTATTGGAGTTCCACTGGCAGAGATTACAGTAAAGGGGTTAAAGTTGGTTTACGTTAAAAAAAATTATGCAGAAACCAATAAAAATAAACACACTCCAGTAGACTAAACTTGCTGGGCTTTTAGTTTTAGCTTAACAATAGAAGTTTAGACGACATCCAACATTGCAGCTTTTAGAAAATTAGTTGACACTCACAGTTGATCATCTTTACTACACAGCGGTATAATTAATATTTAAACATTCTAATAATGCAGCTTGCTTTGCATGCACTTTTCAGCCTCACCACAATATATTTTATCAGGAATACTGCTAGCTTTTTCTTAGGTAATGTCGTTTCTAAAAATTATATTTAAAATAGGTTATTGGCTTCTTGCTCAGTGCAAAAGAAATATCAATAGGCCAATAGGCAGGTTTCATATGTCAGTTTGTGATTAAAGTGTGTCTTTATTGAAGACAATAGAAAATATATGAGGGGCTACTTCATTGCCATCATCATAAAATAAATATACCCAGAGACTATTGGTTTAGTTGGAGCTCATCATCTTTCTTCATGCTTTCTATAATAAGAGGAACTTGTAATATCTCGATTCAGAGCAAAATGAGGGAGTGCCCCACAGATCTGTGAAATACTGCACCTCTGACACCCACTCACAGCCAGAAAGCCTTTAATAAAGAAGTCAGGCAAGTAAAAAAAAGCCAGCCAGGGAGTTTTCACTTAAGTGTTGTCAGGGCTAAGGCTTCTGTATCCCTGGCAGTTGAGTAAAATGGTGAGAAATGGTCAAAATGAGAAAGGACTGTGCTGGTTTATTTACTTAGGAGAGCTCTTTCCTCTTCAGGTGAGGTGGGGAGGAAAAGTTGTTTCAGGTGCTTTGCTCATCAGCTTAATCTGCCTGATTAGAGCAAGGTGCCCTTTATTCTTCAAGTAATAACTTCTAGCAAGGGAGGCTGTTCTCCTCTGAACTGGTCTGGACTCTTCCAGATTTTTCTCCTGCAGCATTTCATACCCATGGGTCCTGCTGATGCCAGCCAGAAGGTTGGAGCTGCCTGGCTATTATTAACCACTGTATATGAGTGGGCACCACTGACAAAAGCCATTCCCATGTCTCCTTTGGGCTGATCCAAGAAAAAAAAAAACCCAAAATTATATAGGCAGATCACACATCCCTATTCTGGCTGCTGTGTGATGCAAGGAGGATCTCCTGAATTTCCCAGCTGGAGAAAGCATCCTGCAAAATGAGCTCCTGGTATAGCTCTTGGCCTTGCAGGTATTTAGTGGGATGCTCAGAGAGATGGGTTTTTTTCACAAGAGATGGGTTTTGTTAGGCAGGCCTGCAGTGGGTTGCAAAGGTGCCTGAAGCTCAGCTGAGAACCCAGCCCTGGGTTTTGTCAAGTTTCATTGCAAGTTTGAAAGCAGGCCTATTTCTATTAATACTGTTAATAAGAGACATATGTTTTGTCAAGCAAAACCACCCTTCCATTAAAATGCAGCATAATTTCATGCTCTTTTTTTTTTTTTTTTAACATTCATGCAAAAATAGCCATTTCCCCAACATGTCGCAGAAAGCCAAGTTGCAGAGTGCGTGTGCAAAATTTTACTAAACCACAAGAATTCCCAGGCCAGATACCACTAAACGCAAACTCTCAGAGACTCACTGCTTTAAGCCAGTCCTAGGGCCTCAACCTAATTGCCTGGGAGGCAATGGGAGTTTTTAATTTACTTAAAAAGTAGCAGAAATGGGCTTTAAATACTTCGTGTGTGCAGTGACCGTATGACTGACGCCATGAGATCCATAGCATGTGTGAAAATGGATTGCATATTGCTGAGAGCTTTCCCTGGGCTCTGCCATGGATCGCCTCATGTCACGTGTGCCTGCGAAGAATTTGGGGATAGGGCTTGGCTGGGAGGTGTCTCTGGGTGTAAAACAAAGTCGCCTTGTCTTGGAAAATGGGCGCGTGGGAGCCGCGGTGCCGCGTGCGCTCCGTCCGTAGGGCAGGGGTGGAAGTGGGAGTTTTAAGGAAACAGATAAACAGCACATAGAAAACGCTTAAAAATAGGGCCATAACTTCCAGCCTCGCCACGCTGTGACCCGAGTTATGGGTGAGAGCTGCCCTGACTTGTACTTGTCAAATGAAACCAGAGCTGTGAGATGCTGCGATAGAGACTTTTGGGGTTGAGTTGGGAGCAAACCACCTCCCCATGGGGTGGCTTGCTCCTCTTTTATCAGGTTTTGCTCAGGAAGGGAGTTACACACACCTTGGCTGCAAATAACGAGAAGAGCGTGATCTATTTTAAACCTGCTGCTGAGGTGGTAAAGAAGAGATAAGTTGAAACCTAACTGCTATCTCACTTGTGTGTGTGACAGATATGGCCAGAAATGGATAAAATTAAAAGCATTTTTCATATGCTAATAGCAACCTGGATGAGGGGGAAACACAGAGAAGGGAGCAGCAAAGTCAAGATGTTTCCCAAGTATATTTCTCCCATTACCTAAATTATAGGACTCCGTTCCCCAAACTGATATACATATTTTTGCTGTGTCTAAAAGCAAATTCTATAGTAGAGTTTGATTTCAGCATCAACCTTATGGCAGCCATGTGGGAGTGAGATTATGGGACATGTGGAACAAAAGTCTTCCAGCCAGAGGAGGCCTTCTGAGCATAATGATTCTTATTTAAATCAGTCTATGTTTTATTACTCAGCTGGGGAGGGGGGAAGGAAACCAAGGAAAAGAATATTTCTTTAAAACCACCGTCACCTGAATTGCAGATGAAGAGAAATTAAGTAGTTTTCAGCCTGCAGAATGGACAAACATTTTCATATCATAATAATAATTTCAAGCAATCCTCAATTTTATATTTTTGGGTTTTTTTTGAATTTTACATTTAAACTTGTTTTTCCTGTTGGCGTGCCTGCCGATTCATTTGTAAATGTGCTTTAAATTCCTTTGTATATTACAATGAATGCCACCTCTTTAAACGCTCTTAGTAATTTAGCGAACTTCTTTGCCAGTGGGTGAAAGTACAGTATTGTACATGCATAAGAAAAGGTACATTCATTATGCTCCACGTATGAAAAGGTATATTAGGAACGGTTTTGCTTAAAGTGGAGGGGTGAATGGAGGAGCCCCTGATCCATCATAGGGCTTTTGCATGTGTGAGAATGTGTCTGTGTGAGCCCCGACGTCCCGAAATGTGGGTTGGGAACCTACCGGCAAATGTGTGCCTGTGAAACCTGAGAAGATTTATAACAAGTAGGTAATCGGTTCAGGCCTGTGAGAGGGGAGTGAAAAGCTCACGCTGGGGCTGAACTGGAGTTTTAGGGAGAGGGACAGAAAACCTGAGGGTCTGGTTTCTCCCTTCTCCCTCCATGGCTGTCAGGAGGCTCCACGCTGTGCCGTGGGAAAAGGGTCATGCCAGGCAGAGGCTTTGGATACTCCTGTGATTTTAAACGTGTATTGGTGTCGGGGCTGATGCCTGGAGCTTGCCGAGAAATCCATTTGTGGTGTGCCATAGGTGGAGGGACAGGAATGAGGTGGCCCTGGGAGCCTGGTCTTGCACTGCTTCCCACTTCCTTCCCACAGCTCCTGACTCTCTCCACGTGAACAGGAAGGTTTAGTTAATGGCATTTTTCTTAGTTTGAGAAATACATCCTGTGCTGTGATGAAAGGTAAAGGGTGGATATGGCCAGGCAGGGACAGCATCTCTGAGGAGTGCACAGCCACACTGGGACAAATCCTGCTAGTTGCCTCCCCCTTTTTCTTGAGACCCCTCAGTTCAGTGAGGTGAGTGGGATTCAGGCCCTTGGTTCGGCATTTCTGTGAAGAACAACCACAGCCCTGCGGAGAGGGTTGGTCAGTTTATGGCCAATAAACATAAAAGCTGAGAGGGTTTCAGTGAAACATTCTTCTCCAAACCAGAGGTCATTCATTTTGCACTTACTCCTTTATGTGGTTTCTGAAAGTTTAATTTTAAGGAGAGGATGTGGGTATGCTCTGTTTGTTTTCTCTTTCCTTCTCTCTCTTTCTGAGCCCCTTACTTCGAATTACTTTCAGGGAGATATGTGTGAATGCTTTCCAGTGGCATGCCAGCTGTCATTTTTCGATTAGGGCTGGGGGGGGGAACCCAGAGTCTATTTACAAGATGCAATTTTAAGCTTGATTCATAGTAATAAGTGTCACTGTAAGGCAGGCGAGGCAGAGTTAGCTTTCATTAACATTCTTCAATTCTGGAGCCCATCAGGAGGTAGATAAGGTACCACCGGGTCCATCCACCTCCCAGACCACAGGAGGACAATGCCAGGAATGTTTGCAATGTGTTTCTATTTTTGTCACACCTATGTGTGGCCATCCATCTGGTCTTAATCAATCAGTCTCATCCCGGAGCTTTGCTGTTCTCCCAGCTGAAATAATACACTTCTTCAGCAAGAGCTGTGCCTCAAGGAGGGTCACTACTCACCATTCCCCAGACAAGGCATATTAACAAGGCTTACATATTTGTAAACATAGGTAAACCCAGGAGGGGTGGTTGGGAAGGAACATTTTGAAATATGAATATTTTATGAATAAACCACTGTGCTGTTTACTTAGCGATATTACACAGGAAAACTTGATGAAGTACTAGAGGTAAATTTGTTTTAGCAAAAAAACAACAACCTCAACCCCTCAGAAGCACTGAGACAAAGATAAATGATGAAAGAGAATGATCCACCATCCTATTCAAGCAAAGGTAGCATATATAAAGTACGTTTTTGAAAGAGCAGACAAGTGGGTGGTGAACACTGTAAAGTGTGCCATTTATTTATTTAGATTGCACATCAGGAGATAAAACAAATGAAAACTCTGACTTGTTAATAATTTACATTTAAGTGGAAAATTCTTACATGCTGTTAAGATACCTCCAAGACCTGACACTGCAAACGCAAATAATTTACATTCTTTGTGTGCACACAACTTCGCTTGTCTGGAAGAAGGAAAAAAAAAATTCAAATATGTGTTCAGGGGGCGATGCAAACCAGGAGACATTATAATTATGTTTATTAATTTCGGATGCCTCTTTTGAAGCATTCATGGAGCTGACCTTCCCCATTCATCAGGTGTTCCTGGCTTAGAATCTGCTGGGCCATACCTCCCAACCTAGGAGGTAGGAGATGCAAAGAGGGGGGATTTCTTTTCAATAAGCAGCACTATTACTTCTCCCCCGAACAGCTTATGCAAAAAGTTTTGTGGGGGAGAAAAAAAGCCCCAGAAAAAAAAAAAAAAAAAAAAAGAGGAGTGTGCATAACAATAACTACCTCTGTCCCTTCTGTTTTTGTTCTTTTCATGTCAGGGAACTTTTTAGCCGTGCTGCCCGGGTAACTGCTCTGGAAGGTTGGAATATCTCTTGTTGAAGGAGGTTTGTGATTGAGGGCCCTCTGACACAACCTTTTGTTGCTCTGAGGTGTTTGATCCTCTTTCCCTTTCTTCTAAAACCAATCCCATCCCTTTAAAAAATGGATAACCAGCACTTCTTTTACTTATTGTCAGCTTTTGGAAAGTTACTGTGGGGGGTTGTAGAAGTTTAACTAGTTAACCCCTTGCATCCTGATAGCGGGGCGCTATTAGTCCTTCTCTCTCGCCCCTTCCCGGACCGGGAATATTTCCATAGCTGTGTCAGGTATGCAAATCCTCTTTACAGGGAGCCATGTGACGGGTTGGCTTGCGGACAGTTTGCTCGCTGATCTTTCTTTGCCCTGGAGCTTGCTAAGGAAAACCAGGTTCAGCAGGGAGCTCTGAGCATGAGCAGGGGCTGAGCACTCGGTCCCCAAATCAGGACGGTGGCTTCTCAATCGCGCTGAAATTTCAAAATGAGTCAGAATTTGTAGCTGCTGATTTTCTTCTCTTTCCTTGAACTGAAACTTGTGAGAGTCACCACAGGCGTAGGCTGATCTGATACACTTTTTTTCCCCCTCTCTCTCTCTCTTTGAGAGCAGCTCTGAATAACAAGAATTCACAGAGAGTCGCTCTTCAAAAGTGTGCGGCCAAATCTGAAAGTAACAAAGGAAGAACACCTTAAAATGAGATGTGTAATAAGGACGCTTGCTCAGAGCCTTGAGATTAAAAATGAGACTGTTTTTTGGTTTGTTTTTTTCAAAGGGAAGGGACACAACCCAAGCTATAGGAAAGAAAAGCAGCTTAAATGGATTATTTAACAAAAAGCAACTTCTAGCTCCTAGATAGTGACCTACATTCTGCACACAATGATGATGTTTTACGGTGGTGATAGGGTTAATAACCTAACATCATTCATGTAGTGTTTTTTGAAAATTGAATTTTACTGCTACAAAGTAAATGTAACAGCCCTCTGGAGACAATATTACAGGCACTTTATTGTTTGCTAAGCTGATGTCATCTTTCTACGGACTGACTTTAAAACAAAGGCAGAACATTTATTACAAATATCACTGTGTGAAAGGAAATCTACTGAAATATTGTTTAGAAGGTGGACTGATAAAAATGTATTAATACTTGGCTTTGATTATCTGCAAAGTTATGCCTGTGGAATGCTTTCTCGCGTGATGTTTGCTCATGAGAAATGTTCATCTTGGATATTGCACCTACTTTTATTTTAATGTTATCCATCTCTGAGCATGTGTTACTTTTAAAATGTGTTTTATAATATACTCTACAGCTCATTTATAACTCTTCGCAGTTTCTTTGTAAGAATGTAAATGAGGTTCTGATCAAAACCTAAAATATTTCCCTTCAAAGCATTTTCATGTAAACAGGGCCGTGCCCTCCCTGCTGAAATCACTGCAATTCTCACGTGAATAAAACCAATGAGACTTGGCCCTGTCTTACAGTCATGCTTTGGCTCTGATCTGCCTTCTGCTGTGACCTTTCCCAGTGTCTGCAGGCTATGGACCCATTAAGATCACTGCTTTCCAACCTGGAAACCCAATCAGGTGCCTACAGCAGCATCACCCAGCATAGCAAATATGCTGGAGACTGAAGATTCAGTGCCTACAAGTGAAGTTATACTCTTTGGAGAACCACACCATATGTTTCTATACACAGTATTAATGAAATTACCAGGTCTGAAAATTTTGACCTTGTTGTAGATGACCCTAAGCTTTGAGTTTTATCATTCCCATGCAGCTTCTCCAAGTAGGTTTCAAGTGAACAAAATACATTTGTCCTTTTTGAGAAAAGCAAACTATTCATTTGCAAATAATTTAATATCCATTAAAGTTTAAATTTCCTTTGTTTACTCACTTGCAGAATGAATCAATGACCATTGCAAAGTAATAAGTACAATGAGGGAAAATACATTTTCCTGTATCATGGTACCACAGTTGTGGCTTTTGCAGGTGAAGCATAAAAAGACGTGAACAGCTTTATGAGGACGGGTGTCTAAGCAACTGATTAGCTCATCTTTGTTGAAGGAAGACTTCAAGAGAAGTGTAGGAAAGAGGGACAAATTTAGAAAGTGAGTAGTGGAGTTAGCAGTAAAACTAGTAACTTAGTAGGAGTCTGTGATATTAGTATCACTTCTGCAGTCTGTGAACGTGTAATGCCCTTTGCAAAGGTGGACATCTACCTACGCTCCCAGCAGGAATTTATATTCATAACCCCCTTGTTATATATTTAATGCTGACAGGTTGTGGCAGCTTCTATCAGTGGGATTAAAACTGGCAATCAGATGATAACAGTTTACTTTTAATATCCTCAGAGCAAAGTTTTCAGATTGCCAACAATTATCAAAGGGTGTCTTGCCTGGTTCATTAATGCTAATATTCTTAGATGTTTGAATGTGATTTTGCATGTCAAGCCAATCTCCCTGGCATACCTCTGGACATCCTTTGACTGGGGCTGTGTGGCATTTTTTGTTTGATCTTTGGGGTTGCTCAGATAAATTTAATCCTGACATAAGCAATACTCATTCTGACATCAGTAGGATCTGCTCATAGGTAGAGCAGGCACAGCAGGCTCTGTCAGAATGTTGGAAAGAAGTTCTACTATTTAAAAATATAATTAAGAGCAGACTATTAACCTTTGGCTTAACCCAGAAGTGGAGGTTCGTCTTAACATGTCTGAATACAAATGTCCTTGCGTTTCTACATAAAATACCTTCCAGAGGCTTTATTCAGAAACACTGGGTGGGTCTGACCCAGGTTCTGCAGAAGTCACCTCAAAGGTTGGGCGTCCCAAGGTACCTCTTCAGGTCAAGATGAGAGCCAAGGCTTGAGCTGAGCCTAAAGCTCTGAGGCCTTAGAAGAGGAGAAGGTCTCTGTGTGGAGACTGAGACCACAGCTTTATCCAACAGTTTCCACTTCTGCAAGAGTCAGAGGGAAGGGATGGAGGGCTCCTGGCTCGTATCATTCAGTGCTTCCCGATGAAAATCAGTTGACTTGCGGCTGTTGATCCCAGCTCTGGGTTTGACTCATACTGGCCACTATTCCCAAGGTCTACAAGAGGGCTATATATAACTACAATGTATAATGGTTGCTGTTAAATGCCTCAGCTTTGCAAATAGATGCACCAGACATCTCCTTTCTGTCTCATGTACTACAATTGTTTCAATTGTTTGAAGTCAAGTGCTTGACGCCTCTGAGAAAGAAGCCTCTGTAATGTCTCCCACAGTAGATAAGGCCAGTTGTAATGAAAATAAAGGTGATTCTTCATTGAACCCTGGACACAGTCGGGACTCTGTAGTTCTCTGACTGGAATAGTGCAGTCCTAATGCCACTGTGGAGGGCTCTGAGCACTGACCTGGAGCTTGTAGTCTTGAAAAAGAGCCCCAAAACACAGAACAAATACATGCAGAAAGGGAAAATAAGTACTTTCTTGCAGGGAAAATGTTGAAACAGCACGCCAGGTTATACAATCAGCATTTCTTCATTATTTTAGTTGTACTCTAGAATTCAGAAAAGGTTTGTCCTTAAAAAAACCCGTCCCAGCAGCAACAATGGCTATAATCACACATTTGAATGTAAGAATTAGTTTTATGCAGTGCACTAGAAAAAAAAAAAAAAAACAAAAATCTTGAGAACACTTTCAAAATAACCAGAGAAAAAGAAACCATTCCTTATGTCAGTCTTGTTAGAGAGGGATTAAGAAACTGGCAATTATTTTGGCGACCTTAATTGTTGCTCTGCAGGAAAATATGTAATTAGAGCACGTTCGCAGGCCTGCACACCTGCAGCACATCCTACAGTATAATGTCAGCTTTCAGTGCTTGCTGGTGCCAGGTTCTATCACAACCAGGCACAGTGATGCTCTGAGAACATTTCGGACTTGTGTAATGTAGCTTCTGTGTATGAAAGAAGCAGGCATTTACACTGCCATACAATGGAGTGCATTACTGCAACACTGGTTTCATTCTTTCCCGACGCCTACCTTCAGCGCTGCTCTGGTTTACTCAGTTTGAGGTTTTATTGTTACGGTATAATAGTCCTGTACATTTCTGAAATTCCCTTATTATTCAGCTTATTAATACAGTACTGGCTTGATTATCAGGCTGCAGTTGTGAAGGGGAAGATTCAGCGTGCTAGCAAAGTCAGAAGCTGGGTAAATTCCTGGGATAATGAGAACAATTGCTTGACGTGTTTGAGCCCGGCTGTGTGTGTGCACACAGCCGCCAATGCCAACGTACATGTGTGAGTGCATGGGGTGCCCCTGCCTAAAAACAGAGTGAGAAATGCTGGAAGTCAGCTTTAATTTCTTGACAGAATGGGGGGGGAAATAATCCCTCCTTGCACTGCTCCTCGCCTTTACCTCTTCCCCGTGTTGCTCCTCTGGAAAACTGGAAAGTGAGTTAAAATAAAGGCGCAGTGGAGGGAATAGCTGTCTTCCAGCTAAATTCAGTAATCTGGCACGCTGATAGTTAACAGACTTCTCCCCCTAAGGGAGATACACTGTATTTTGCTATCTGACATGTTGTCATATATAAAGAAATCAATTGGTAATTAAATGATGCACCTTGTGAAGATGACAAAAGGCATTTGGTTGCGAAAAGAGAACTGGGTTGTGAGGGGTTTGTAATGAAGGCCTAATGACTATTCATAAGAGATTTTCAGTCCGTTGATCCACTTGACTGGAAAGTTCTGCCCTGGAGAGTTAGTGCTGTCAGATTCTCTCACCTCAGAAAGCCGCCGCGATCGACGGTGTGGAGTATGAGCGAGAAATTATCTAGTTGTTGCTTCAGGCCTGTCTTAGGTCACATGCAGAAGGCACACATCTGGCTTCCTGTAGGTGCAACCTCAGGACATAAACTTTGACTAATTTTTAAACTATAAATATGTAAGGCTGACACTGAATAAGTTACCTTTTATTCATGTTTTCATAAATTTTCTAGTGCGTTAAAGGCTTTGGTGGAGCTCCCATTTTGGACTTCGCAGCTTCTGTTGCTCTTGCAAAAATTTTGTTTTCCTCTCCCCCGACAAGTGACATTTTAAGAGATTTCTGCAGCGCAGACACTGCCCACGTTACCTCCCTTCTCCTCGCCCACGACCAACGGGCCAGCCAGGATTGTCATGGCGGGGTCACCTACGGAGAGGACCTGGTGGAGATGTCAAGAAGCATTATAGGGTCTCAATACAGATTTTGCCCCCAGTGGAGCTTTTTGTTGGTATGCATTTCTCTGGTCAGTAGCACTCAGGATAATCATACCAGAGCAATGAGAGTCTCCTCCTCTGAGATATTTCCTGATCTTTTCCATTTGCAGGATGTCCCTTGGATGGGATTTCTTGGAGGTGATACACCAGGAGGTAGATACCCACAGTGTCCTAGTTAAACTGAGAGTTGCACCCTAATTGCTGAGACTACAGAGATGAGCACCTTTTGCACATCCATCTCCAACGCTGCACCCTCTTGAGTGAATAAATCTCTCTCTAGCGAGTGGTATTTTATAATTAAAACTGAAAAGGAACAAATTGATTTCAGGAAGCTATTCCGGAGTGAGTAGATGTTTCCTTATGCTGATCAAATCCAGCACAGCTCCTGGGTGAAAGCTCTGAGCATGTTTGCTTTTGAAAAGTGGCCATCCACCTTATCTTATCAGGCAGCTCACCTTATCAAAGGTAAACATATTTACCACCTCGTTAAAGGTTCTTTGCAACAGCACTCCAAAGCTGTATTTGTGGACAAAAACCTGTCAAACTCATTGTTTAAGACGGACAGGAGGACAGTTATGGTCAACTTTGGGGGTTTCTGTCTGTCAATAGTGGAGCAATAAAGTAATTCAGTACATTCTGCATATTTCAGATGGCCTCATTGGTGTTTCCTTCTTGTGTATTGTGGTTACTGAATTTTGCTGATGTGTTTGCCAGAGCTGACAAGGTAGACCAAATGAATGGACAAATGCCAAAAAAACAATTATGTTTATTAATGTACATTGATTGCTTGTTTAGGGTATAAAACAAATTAAAAAATACATTAGTATTTAAACCTTCTTTTTATAGCTGGCCTAATGACTACACGTAATAGAATGTCTAGTAAAGGACAATCTGCAGTACCTGTAACTCCTGGCTTTATTGTCATATTATTTGAGTTGAGTTTAAAAGGATGGTTCTTTTATAATTTCTTTAAATGACAGTCTGTATTTTTTATCTTTTTTCTTCCATATATAGGCCTTAAGTCAACTCATTAAGGCCCTTATTAACTAATCTTATTTACTTTTAACCCAATAATGACCTCAGCTATGACAACATTCTAGCTTTGTGTCACCCAGCCACTTGGCTCCTACAGAAAGCATGGTGGGACCCCAACAGCACAGGGGGATAACTTCCCCCAAACCCACCAGCTTCCTGCCACTCCACTTTCCCCGAGGAAGGAGAACTCTACAAGGAGAGGAGAAAAGCCAAACCTTTGCCTGTATTCACTGTTTTTTTTCCCCATTTTCCCCATGTCCTCAAGCATCCAGGAGGCACAAGGTTGCCAAGAGTGTGAGCCCTTTGAAGGAGGAGAGAAATGTGCTCAATCTTGCCCCTCTTTACCCCAATTCCCATGAATGTCCCCAAGACCCACCACACACCCACCATCAAACCACAGCATTTAAAGTGGGGCTGACTGACACTCAGGAGAGAACTCTGGGTTTATGGCCCAAGAAGTTGCTAAATAATTTTACAGTATCTCTTTTAAGTTTGGGCAAGAAAGTTATAGCGCTTTAAGTTAAGGGCAACATCACTCAGTACGTCCTTAGAAGTTCTGCCAAATAGCAAAGTGAAAGCCATAAAGTAAACATGACTTAGCGACACCTGGACCTTTCAGGTTTTATAGCAATTGTTTATAATGTTGGACTGGCCTCTAAAATGCGTCTGCAGAAACGGTGCCGGAGCTTTATTTTACCTAACTTGCTCACTTTTTATGTTCTACTCAGGTTCTACCCGTCATTATTTGCACTTATTTAAGGAGTCCTGCTTTCTTTCCTTGCTCTTTTACTTGCCTTTTCATTCACTGGCCAAGGTGGTGACGTAGATTTAACAGCGCGGTTTCCATTTAATGGGTTTAATGGGTGTCTCTCAGAATTCCTCAGCATTATCAGCACATGTGGCTCAGAACACGGCTAAACTGGCTCCAAAATATGTTTTTACCATTTTCTGGGTTCTCTTCTGAAAAGAAAAGCAGAGATGCTGTTGTTTCAAATAGCAGTAATTGGTTAAACTGGCTCCAAAATATACTTTTACTGTTTTCTGGGTTCCTTTCTGAAAGAAAAGCAGATATGTCATTGTCTCAAACAGCAGCTAAGATTAAAAAAAACAAAAACAAAAACAAAAACAAAAAAGTAAATAATTCTGAATCCACAAAAGTTCCCTTAAAATGATTTTATTTTTTGCTTCTCTGTTGGAAACTCTTCTCATACAGAACCCCTATAAACCTACCTCGGTGCTACCAGGCCCTATTGGAACTAATGGGGCCTGACAGTTCTTCAGTTAAAAATTATACATGAGGGTCACTTTCCCTTAAATTATCTATTGTATGCCAGCTGTTCACAACTACAATGGTCTTACTTTCTTCCCATTGCCTAAAATGGTTAACTCCACCACAAAGCTGTCTGACTCTCACTGCAGAGAGCTTTTAAAGGCACTTCTTCATCCTAAGCAGCACCTTGATGGCACTACTAATTTCAGATAGATTTTTATCAGTTATCAACATTTCAGGGAATGTTCAGAGTGTTTGTTTTGCTTATTTCGTGTCACAACACTTGAGATATATCGTAATTTCTCATTTGCTGTGCAACTTTATTCTATTTTTATGCTTCTGAGTGATGCTGCTTTAAGTGCCCATGAGTGGTACTTCCGGACCATAAGCACTATCAGAGGCAACCTCAGGCAGATAAAACTCCTTGTCTTTTTGTTGGGGAGGGGAGAAAGGGTCATCGTCAAGTGCTGGGGTTTTTTTTCCTATTTTTTTCTTTCCTTCGTGCCTATTAAAACTGAAGCTACCACATCTTCATAAAGGGAGACTACTCTTAGGTCAGACATATTTCAGAATCAAAGCCTTCATCCTCAAGTGCTTCTCATTACTTGCTAAAGGCTTCAGTGGTCATTTTGGGGCTGTAATTAGAAAGCCTGACACTTTTAAGGGATGCTTGTAGAATGAAATATTCCTTAAAGTTTTTTTGTGTGTTGCCTTTTTTTTTTTTTTTTTTGTCCTGGTTTGAAAACAAGAAGCAACCAACTTTCCTGGCCTCCTTGATACTTAAATAAACCTGCCACCCTTATTTCCATAGATTAATGAATAGTGGAAAGTACATGGCAAAGGTTTATTCTCATACTCCTCCCTGCCTTATCAGGGGCATTCTTTTTAATTATAAGATAAGCGTGATTTAGTGGTTATTTTTGCAACCTGGCAGAGCTACCACATCTGTAGGGCTGCTTGAATTTTAGCATCCAGTAGCTTTGACGACCCATGCTTCCCATACCTCTGGGCAACTAAGGAGCCTCCAGCAACACAACCAGTTGCAGCCGAAACCTGGCGCAGCTGCATATGGATGCTTATCATTAATTTATTTAAAAACCCGGTCACTGATCCACAGGCTGCGGCAGCTGGACAAGATCCCATATTGGTTGCAGTTACACATTTCTCCCGCTCCATTATGTGATCTTTCAGGGGTTGGGTGCATTAATATGCAACTGTTCTGTTTTCTTTCAGCTGGCTTGTAAACTCTTTAACCAGCCGAACAGAGTTTGCAATTGTTACGGGGTTGAGTGGGTGGATAGGAGCCGGGGCTGCAGCCTTGTCCAGTTGTAGATAGAATAAAATTGACAATGATGCAATGGAGCTGGCATCTGGACAACTCCGTGGGATGAATGGCACTGCTCTCGCAGTCCCTCCGGTGGTTGTACGCCTTGTAATAGCTAGCGTAGGAAGGGTGGTGAAAATTGATATGCACTATTACTACGTGTATAAAACTTAACACTGGGGCCATAGCACAGGTGGGGGGTTCCTGTTTATTGATTTTTATGGCTCGGTTAGAACATACGGCTAATGCTTTTATACTCCAGGAGCTCTGGGAGTGCTCACCTCAGGTAATAAACCTCTCCGTACTTTGCGGTAGTTCACGATTTACATGTGAGCTTACGTTCCACTGTGCAAAGCCATCCCTCTCCCTTCAGGAATACGTGGCTGAAAGGGAAAAGAAAGCGACTTAAAGTGGTTTTATTTCGGATTTTGCAAGCTACCCATTCCTGCGATGGAAATGGTCCCTTATTCTAATTACTCATATTTCCAAGAAAATTAGTCACACAAACTTATGTTATGTGTTGTCTCAGAGGTTGAAAGCAAATTAGGTTTCCAATAAGACAGTACATCAAACAAAGTAGCATGTTCTTGATGCAGATGACTTTTTTTTTAGAATTATGGTTGGACACTTTTGGCAGACAGATTGTCTTTTACTCTATCAAAATGACAGTTTCTTTTGTAACTGCTACATTCATAATTAGAAGGAGAGAAGCAATCTGCCCAATTTAATATACTAAAAGAAGTTTAGTGTCTTGTGCTAGTAATTTCATTATTTTTAAATATGAATTAATTGTCTTAAAATAATATTGTTAGAAGTATAACTAGTAGGATTATGGAGCTAATTCTCTTCTTTTTTAAACAGAAAAATCAAAGCTCCTATTAATGCACTTCAGGCTAGATTAGGATTTTAGTTTATATCAGGTGTTCTGTTTGAAGATTCAGGGGAACAGGCTGGAGGCGGGGGAATCGAATCCTTAATGTGAAATTCCTCTGTACAAAACCTGAGCTCTCCTAGGTTTACTGTAAGCTTGCAAAGCTTAACTCGGGGTAATGAATGAGGAGAGCTAGATGGTTTAGCAGCCTGGGAATAGAAGAAAAGGCCTTTCACCTCGGGTTCACGCAGTTTCCTCAGGGAGCTCGGTGCCAAATGGGCTGCCTCTTTATTTTTTGGGTTGTTGTGAGAGGAGTTTCACACAGTCCCTGAGCTTTCTTTGTTCCTGGTGTTGATATATAATGGTTATTCTAGTGCCCAAAATTGCACAGGTTTGCAAACACAAGCTCTCTCGTTCCCATCGAAACTCATGGGTGCAAGACGTAAGTCAGCAGAAAGGCCTCCAAAAAATCTGATATATGCTTTGTTCAGAAACAATATTAACCTTGAAAGTTTAACTTTCTCCCATGAAATGTGATCCTGACATGGGTTGTGCTTCAGTATTGCATTGAAAGAGGGAATAACTTTTAATTTCAAGTCAGAACTTTTTTGTTAAAAATTCTTGTTCTCTTTTGACCTTGAGGTAGGCACTGGCTGAAACCTGGACCCACTCAATGGCATCCAAAGGATGTTCCTATCCCAAAGCAATGAGCTGGGGGTTTTGGGCAGGTACCTGGTGCAGGAGGCAGCACATCTTTTGGGATAACTGTTGTACATTTTGACACATTAATTAGTGGATGAGGTCCAGGTAGAAGTACCACCTGTGAGGGAATCAGGGAAAGGAAAGTTCCTTTCCTCTAATAGCAGAGAGGATCTGGAGCACCCAGGACACCCACCTTTCCTGCAGGGGAGACAGTTTCTGGGGTGCTGTTATTAATACCACTTTTAGAAAAAGGAAAATATAGGTCGAAAGAAAGGGAAAATACTTGAAGGCTTGAGGTCTGAAGCCTCATTCCACACCCCTTCTTTTCCCTCTTAACCACAGTCAATGCCTCTGAAGTTTGTACATGTAAAACAATGCAAATAACACATTTTTAACAAAAATGTTTTCTCTGTTGGGACATCCCCCCTCTTGCTGCTGTTCCTTTTTGCTCAGTATCAGCCGAGTCCTTGCCCTTTGCCATCAGCTCCATAGGAATACAGCTGCAGAAAGCCTTATCCCAACCAGAATAAAATCATTATGACACAGCAAACCCAAACATGACATGTGGTTTCAACAGCCTCTTATGCCCTACTCCACATTTCCTTTTGGCTGTGAGGATAAGGTTGGGGACCTGCCTAATAAGAACATTTCAGCTGACCATGAGGCACATGTAGATAGGAGAAACTTTGAGCCATTTTAAGCTCAAATTCTGGTGGGAAGCGAGCTCTGGAGGTGGTGTTACTTCACATACACACATGCTGGCAGCCAGTAGCTCCCCATGTGCACAGCAACAAAAATCTATGCTGAAAGAGCATCAGTTTTAACACCAATTGCAGCATTTCTAGTGCTGCAAGGCATGAATTTTGCCCTTTTTTGCATTGATCAGGATATATTGAGTGAGACACCTGGTAGGAAAAAATAAAAAAGGGAAATAGGCCATGGAAAATATGTAGTCAATGGAGGGGTAGCTGGAGGAGCACAGCTTATTTCTCGCTTCCCTTCTCAGGTGTCTCGCAGAGGAGTAGGAAATCACAGGTGAAGAGTGCTGGGGAAAATCCAACATGAGGGCATGGCTGGGTTTGACCTCCCCTCTTTTTCTTCCACCTCCTTCTCCTCCCCATGGCACCTCCTGTTTGCTCCTGATGCCATGTGAGCACTGGATTGGGACCAGCTTGGCTGTGGAGGGATGGGCACCATTATTAATTTGGTGTTCTGCCTTGAGGACCACGAGCAACGAAGGAATCTCGGACATTCAGGAGTACTTGTCTCTGCAAAACCCAAGGAGAACACCGTGGGCATGCAGGAGATGTCTCTCCAGCCCCAGGACATTGTTCCCTGGCATGTTTTGAAGGCTCACCCTGAACTATAGAAGCTTTAAAGCTGGTTAGAGAGGACAATCAGATATTTTTTCCCTAACAGAAAATGCTGGTGGTTTAAATATATGGTTCACTGCTAACTCTCCCTCTAATACTTTCTGGTCGATTCATACCAAAGGGGAGAGAAGTCCGAGGCATGTCTGTCCTTGGGATGGAGCCAAATGTTCATTTCAGTAATGCTATTTACTGGGAGACATCTTGATTAACAGAGCTTAATACTATGTGAAATCATTACCAGTTATCTAGTTCTAGCAATACCTACGGTGTTGGGTCTTTCTTTCTGGTTTTGGGAGCTTTTTTTTACCATCAGCTCCCACTGGGCATCTTGTCCTTCCCCAGGACATCGTGTCATTGCCTATGTGCTCACACATAGCGAAACCCAACATGAGGGCGATGGACACTGACTCAGAGGGCTGTTCTTACCTGTCTCAAAGCTGATAAATTTCTGCATGTGTCTCAGAAGTTTCACATCTTCCATCTAATGTGGGAAAGAGTGAAGTAGCCCAGGTACTTTTTCATTTCTCGCTGGCACAGAGCTGCTGGGCTGGGAGCTAAGCGTCGTACTCATTTCTGTAAATTCAGAAGCCAGTGCTGGTGGTGCAGTTTTTCACACAGCTTCTTCAGTGACCCCTAACATCTGCCTAACCCTTAAGCGTACACAAACCATTTCTGACTTGGGTTAGAGGGCAGAGGGATATTTTTGCCGTGCTTTTTTGCAAAGCATGTTTGTTGTAGCTCTAGGCCAATGATTTTTTTTTTTTTTCTAAGCGTTTTTACCTAGCGGATTTATGTACTGTGAGCATCTCTCTGGTCATATTTTTCCAGTGAACAATGCCGGATTTCCCCTCAATATTGAATGTATCCGAGGTTGGCTCTTTTATCACTCCTTTTCTTCTCAGTGTCTCAGAGTTTTGGGGTCTTCCTCCTTTGTCTCAGAAAGGAGCAGCACTGAAAGCATTTCCACCTGGATGTTTAAATTATTTAAGTTGCAGGAACCAGACCTTTTCCCTCCTGAGTAGTTGTGGGTTTTAAAGGCTAAAATTGCTTCATCATGCCAAAGTGAAAGTATGCATAAATTATTTAGTTAAACCTGAGAAAATACAGACTTTTTCTCAGTGATCTTTCAAGGGCTGCCTACTTAAATTTCAGAAGAATGGGCAGGGGTTTCTCTTTCTCTCGCCCCTTTCTTTCTCTTGAAAAATATTTTAAGTACCTATTCAGTCTTTTCTGAGATAAAGCTGTGACCAAAAATTGGAGGGCTGGGTTTTGAGCAAGTTTCAGAATAGAAAGGAAAATGCTGTACAAATCCTGAGTGCCCCTACTTCATCACGGACCTATGAATGCTCTCACCAGAGCAGGTAACAGGAGGTCGTGCCTGCTCCCAGTGCCAAGCAGAGGTTTGTGTCAACATTTCCACCGTGGCCTCTGTTTATCAGGAGTTTATAGCTTGACTGTAAAAATGCAGAGGAGAAATTTTTTTGGTTTTGGTTTTTTTTTGTTGTTTTTGTTTTTTTTTTTTTTTTTTTCTAACTTCCAAGGGGTTTTTAATTAATCTTGGTCCAGACTGTGGTATTCTTTGCACTCTGCAATACAGTAACATCTTGTTGTGGGCACTAAGAGTCTGGTCATGCTCTTCCTGTAGCAGGATCCATCCCTGTTTATTTTTAAGGTGTAATGATGCTGGTACTACAGTTAATGAGAAAGCTCCCTTGGCTACAGGGGAGCAGGAATGGTGTTTAAACCTTCTCCAGGCCAGCAGAAGGACCCACCAGCACGGGACCTGGTTCTATCAACACAGCAGAGTTTACAGGACTCGTCCCCTGTGTAAAGAAACCTGATCTTTTCCCGACTGATGTCAATATTTCTGTCACTGGCTGTGGGATCTAGATTAGGGTCAGATATAAGGATGTAAAAGAGAGGGGGAAAAAACCCAACACATTTCCCTGTGAAGGCAGTTATTTATTTTACAGTGTTTTTTTTTTTCATATAGTCTGTCTCCCTTGTAGTTTGTGGTAGTGGGAAAGGAAGGAGGAAAAAACACTCTTAGAAGAAGAAATACAGACCCTGCTCTGTGGCTGAGGCTAGAGGGAACTCCGTTGCAAATTGTGAGGAGTTATCAGAGGGATAAGATTGCTGCAGGATCCGTTTCTTCATTTTGCAAACAATTAATTTGGCCTTGTTGAAACTGAAATTAAAAAAATAACGAATGAAAAAATAATCTGAACGAAAGGCTGTGGCCAGTGGGGAGGGCAGCCAGGTCCTTGCCCTTTTGCTGGAGTCAGGGATGTGGCTGGGAGCTGGAGGGTGAGAGCAGCCGCTGCAGGAGGGTGAAGTGTCAGGGGTCTATCCGCCGGTGATTCATTGCGGGAAAGACGCCGACACTGGGCAGGGCAGTGACTTCACATTTAGGGGATTGTGGCATGCCCTGCCATGAATATGTATTTTCAGAATGAGTGTATACACCAAAATCCCTCCAGTTTTTAGTCAATGGAGCCCTTACAATCAATCAGGTAGATGATACCATATGTGCAAAACCAATAGAGATCACAAAAATACATATTTATCCAAGCTGGTCCTTCAAGCTGTTGTGGTAA
This sequence comes from Vidua chalybeata, assembly GCF_026979565.1. NCBI lineage: Eukaryota > Metazoa > Chordata > Aves > Passeriformes > Viduidae > Vidua > Vidua chalybeata. Next base: position 35,612,833 of record NC_071536.1, on the reverse strand, counting down.
GTCAGATAAATTTTGCATGTTTTTAAAACTGGAGCAGCGGCGAGCAGAAAGCTGGAAAGGATGCTAGGAACTGGTTCCTAATATAAATTCTGCTTAGCCGCTAGAAACTCTTCCTAGTTCTTCCTACCAACTCCCATCTACTTTAATCAACAGTTTGTGGGGTTTATCTCTTTTGCATTTTGAAGGGAAAAGGAGCACAACAGAAATAAGAGGAGAAATAACTGTTGTAGCTGTGGTTCAGTGAGAGAGTGGAGACAGGAGTGGGGAAATAAATTGTTAAAAATCACAGTGTGAGATGGGGAATCAGCTGTAGCTGCAAATCTCATTGCTTTGGTTTAGTTTCTGCCACAACCTGCACATTAGCATTTTCTCTCTCTGAATTATTGTGAAGATTTGTATTATATGTAATTACAATACAAAGAGGCTCTGCCAGATAAAGCTATTTGTTGAAGTACTGTTTTCAAAAAACACAGAGTCCTTTCACACTTTAACTTACACCTTTTCATTACCTGCTAATAAAAGTACAGTGGATAGATTTGCCTAAACATGTCTTGCTAAGAATATTAACCCCATGGGTAACTCTGGCCTTTTTGAGATACAAGCTTTCAATTTTAATAATGTCTCCTTACAAAAAAAAAAAAAAAAAAAAAAAAAAAAAATTAGTCAAGCAAAGATACTGAACTATTTGTGCCCCATTTTGCCAATGTTGCAAGTGTCCTCATACTGTAGATAACAGAGTTAAGTACAGAAAATGCACTGTGGCCAGGCTCCCAGATTCACTACTGCCATGTGAATTATAAATCTTACAAACAGGGGTGATACATCATTTTTTATTAAACTTATAACATGACTGCTGCACAAATAGTGTTTACATAGAAGGGTATACATTTAATTTACTCTCTGGGAACATTTCTAAAGAATATAAATTGCATTTTGAAAGCTTCCTTCTCCATAAAGTTCATCAATTTTTTGCCCCCTCCTTTTTTTTTAATTTTTTTATTTTTTTCTGGCATTTTAATTGGAGCATCCAAACCGCATGTCCTTACTCAAAGTATCAAAGACCAAATATCTGTTGTGCGGTTATAAAATCAACTCTAATTTTCTTCCTATGAAGTAGCAGATAATCAGCCTGTAAATTTTACCTACATTACTGTGGGGATGTGGAGCTATAAATTCCAACCAGTATGCAGGTTGGTGAAAATTGAGGTCTAGGCAGCAATGCATGTCCATAAACTTTTCTCAGGTTATTGGAATAGAACAAATCAAAAGCTGTTCCTGGTTGTATGATATTCTCTTT